>NW_020537758.1:9129449-9285576 GCF_003426905.1 Ctenocephalides felis | reverse complement strand
TTAATATAACACGTATAGTTATTTATGAAAAAAACATACAATATTAAAATAAAATTAAAAAAATATATATATAAAGATACTTGTGATCGTATCATGGTAAATGTTTGAATCAAATTTTCAAATGTTTTCAAAATTTTGATTCAAATGTTTGCCATGATTTGGTCACAAGTACTTTCATAAATTTTATTTAATTTATTTGAATACTGAATTTTTTTTTATATATATATATAACTATGTATTATATTAATTAGTGTTCTCATCACCCCTTTGTTTTGATTTGATTATTTGTATGCATTGAAGATGTGTCAAATCGAAACTCGAAACCTATTCTATTATAATAAAGATTTACATTTTTCATTATTGAATTCTCTAAATTGTTGCAAAAAATGCCCAAAAACCTTTCATCGTATATCTTTAAATACCTGAAAACACATGTGTGTATATATACATACATATATACATATATATATATACACATATAAACATAAATAAATACATAAGCATATACATAAAAATGATAAAACTAAATAAAAATATCCTAGCTATTTCAATGTAAATAAAACAAATTCAACAAGTAACAATGCCACACGATCGAATGAAGAACTCTCTGCAACATCGAAATAAATAAAAACCAAAACGCCACAAAGAAACCAACCAAAAAATGACAAAAACCAGAAAAAAAACAAGAAAATAATTGCACATCAGCCCTACATAAAAATCATCGTCATAGGCTATGAAAATTATTTATTTATTTCAGTGAAAAAATAAATAATATAACTTCCATAAGTTGAAAATAAAAAAAATCCTACCTTTGCAGCATCTTCGCCCATTCTCTTCAATATTATAAATATCTGCAAAATCTGCATCTCTCTGCAAACTAGAAGTGATGTGGGCTCGAAGTGATAAGATCATATCAAAGTGATAAGATCATATCAAAATCTGAAAATAATGAAAAATATAACATTAGATTTGATGGAAAATAATAACTATTTATATATTTATTATAATTTTATATTAATTAAGTCATATAAAATAATAAATAGATGATGGAATTATGTCATTATATCTTTATTTTAAAAAAATATTCATCTAGATGATATGAAATAATTCCATTTTATATTTATTGTTTTATGTAACTTGAAAATAATATGTAACTAGTTGGTTTGATATTTAGCCTTGAGGCAAATTACATGAACTTCCCGATATGTGTAAATAATCGACTTGATCAAAAAAATGTGTAAATAATATACTTCATCAATCCTACTTTAAAAAAAAAACGATAATAATTTTAGCAAAGTTTGACGAATTTTTAAAATTAAACTACTTGTTGTAAGGCCGTAATATTACAGTAAGTTCTATAAGACTATGATGTATATCGACAAAAAAAGTTCCATGAAAATCGGCTTAAATTTTTTTTTAACAGTTAATTACAAGAAAACGGCTCGGTAGATTTTCACCTAAAACTAATCAGTATCATTCCCAACCAATATCTTTCGAACAGTTTTTGATTTTTCAAAATCGGTTCGGTAGGATGAGCTTAAATGTGGACGAAAATTTAACACTTTTTTTCAACATTTAATTACAAGAAAACGGCTCGGTAGATTTTCACCTAAAATTAATCAGCATCATTCCCAAATGATATCTTTCGAACAGTTTTTGATTTTTCAAAATCGGTTCGGTAGGATGAGCTTAAATGTGGACGAAAATTTAACACTTTTATTCAACAGTTAATTACAAGAAAACGGCTCGGTAGATTTTCACCTAAAATTAATCAGCATCATTCCCAAATGATATCTTTCGAACAGTTTTTGATTTTTCAAAATCGGTTCGGTAGGATGAGCTTAAATGTGGACGAAAATTTAACACTTTTTTTCAACATTTAATTACAAGAAAACGGCTCGGTAGATTTTCACCTAAATTAATCAGCATCATTCCCAAATGATATCTTTCGAACAGTTTTTGATTTTTCAAAATCGGTTCGGTAGGATGAGCTTAAATGTGGACGAAAATTTAACACTTTTTTTCAACAGTTAATTACAAGAAAACAGCTCGGTAGATTTTCACCTAAAATTAATCAGCATCATTCCCAAATGATATCTTTCGAACAGTTTTTGATTTTTCAAAATCGGTTCGGTAGGATGAGCTTAAATGTGGACGAAAATTTAGCACTTTTTTTCAACAGTTAATTACAAGAAAACGGCTCGGTAGATTTTCACCTAAAATTAATCAGCATCATTCCCAAATGATATCTTTCGAACAGTTTTTGATTTTTTAAAATCGGTTCGGTAGGATGAGCTTAAATGTGGACGAAAAGTTTAACACTTTTTTTCAAATTGCAAAGAAACGGCTTGGCAGATCGTCACACAAAACTGACAAACGAAAGTCCTCACCAAAATACATCAAATAGCTTTTAAATTTCTAAAATCGGCTCAGGCGTTTTTGAGAAAACGTCGATCAAATGTCTAGCTTTGACAAATGCCAAAAAAACAATACCAATTTTTGCAAACTTTGACGAATTTTTAAAGCTTTTTGGGTACTTTTCCAAAATAAATATTACAATTTAAAAATTTTACAAGAAAATTAATTAATTCTAATATTAGATCTAGATAGAATAAAAAATAAGATTTACATATTACAGCTTTGTGGTACAAAATAAACATTGAGAACTTTTTTGAACTTTACTTTAAAAAATATATTTTGCAGGCTAGATTAATTTTATTCAATTTTAAAATTATTAATTTTTCTAACATAATCATTTAATAATTAAATTCATTTGGAAATCTGTTATAAAAACTTATTATTTTAATAAGCATTTCAATACAACACTTTTAATGCATGTAATATTTTTTAATGATGTTTAAATGACTTAATAATCATAAAAATATAAATTATTTAAAGTATAAATTAATCTTAATACATTTTTCTTTTGTATAAAATGGAGTCGATAAGATAATTTATAAAGAAAAAGCTCAGTCAATGCCGTTTGTAGTACAAACTTGTAATTCTAATATATTTTTCATGCACATCTCTTTTACAAATGACAAATACTATTATTAACTTGGTATATTAAACAAAATTGTGAATTTTTAATAATTTACCTGAATTTTCATCATACACTTGTTCACTTTTACACGGTCTTTTTGTACACGGTTTTGATATAACACGGTTTGAAAATTGAATATTTTTAATTTTTTTACACGATTTTATTCCATTTAGCACGATTTGAAATTTTATGTACTTAATTTTTTTTTGGCAAATTTAATTTTTGCAAAGTATGTTTATATCACAAAAAAGTATTTATGAAAGAAAAAATGTGAATAGCACTAATTTAGGGGAATTCCCTTTATGTGCTTACAATAAAATTTACTGGTCAGATTTAAGTAATAACCTATTCTTTTCGTTCACAACATAGTTTTTTATTTCCTGAACTTGTCATACATTTAATTTACATTACTTTTAAGATTAGAGTGCATATCTTTTTTATCATTAATTACTATGGTTGTGAAAATAAGCATTATATATTTGATTTAGTAAAATAAACATGAATTCTTGTTCTTAAAAATTCTTGTTTTTCACTAATTTTAATAGGTTTTAGAGATTAGGAACAAATCACCCATTTTTGTATAAGATCAATGTCTTTTTTACACGTTTTTTTTTTACACGGCTTCTTCTGGAACCAATCTACCGTGTAAAAACAGACTTAGGTGTATATACATTTATAATATTATTATTATTATATATATATATATATATATATATTTACAATATTATATATATATATTTATATTTATAAATAAATTGTTTAATGTATATTAAAATAATTTAATTTTTGTAATTATTTTTGAAATTTTTCAATTCAAATAATTCAAATAATCAGATTGGATGTCAAACTTGTCGAAAGGCATTAAATCCTGGAAAAATTCCCACTTTGTGTCAATTTAACGGGTTTGTATTTCCACCTGTATGGTGTATGGCATCGTGCCTTGAGGCAAATTGCTGGAAATTATCATACCAAACTAAAGTTTTGAAATTGAGGAAAGTATCTGTAAGTATTAGAATATAATCCATTATATACAGGCAGTCATCTTAAAGTGAACAATTTATTTATATATTTATTATAGTATACATTTTATTTGCATTTAAAAGTGTGCCCTTCGACATTTCCACAACAAGGTTATATTGTCTTGAATGAGTAGAGTAATCCAAATATCTTCACAAATCCTCCATTACACCCTAAACAATCATGATTTGATTATACATTCTGTGTAGTTATTCTTATTATTAATAATTATGCAAATATAGAGAAACCTTCAGTTGTCTTACTGTAGGGTCTAATATATACAAAATGTTTTCAGATGAATTAAGTAATTGTTAATATAGTCACTGTATTAATGTAACAGATTTCTGTACTATAAATAATCATTAAACAAAATCAAAAATAAATACAGAATTTTTAATAAAAATGGTAGTTGAACTGACATGACATTTGACTGATAAGACTTGTGAAAAACAATTACACAAGTTTACACAAAGTTTATATAAATATGATTACAATAATGTTTTAACAGTTTATACTTACATTTTAATCGGTATTTATCATATCTTGATGTATTTATTGAAATATTTGCAGTTTTGATACGAACACAATAAAGAATAAGATGTTTTGCATAGTTTCAATTATGTGGCACACTTCACTGCTATCAGTTTACATGAATTTAATTTTGACGTATAAAACTGAAAGAATAACAAAAATTTTGTGGTTATATATTTATACAAATTCAAATTTGTAAAAAAATGTGTGGAAATCGGTTGCCAAAATTGTATTGCAAAGTTATTGTGCCAAGCATATTGTTTTTAATCATTTCTACATAGTGTCATTGTGTGGTTTTAACGAATTTATTTTAAATTGCTTGTTTCTGTTTACTTTGAATCCATACAATTGATTGTTGTGCAGTGATTAATTACTAACGAATAGTGCTTAATTAGTAAGTTAATTACTAACGAATAGAGCTTAATTAGTGATTGTAATTAAGTTTTTTATAGTTTTCAACATATATATGAGGTTTTACTCATGAAGTTTGATTTAAATCCCAATAATTAACAAGTTTGAGACAGGGGTTATGTTTTCTTCCGGAGGCTCTTTCACCCACGGGAGCGCCCCCGCGAGTAGCCTCCAACCAGCATATATAAGGCGGTGCTAATTAACGCGCAGCTCATTAGTGCGTCAGCTCCCGAACAGTGAACATCTCGTAGTGCAAGTACAATAAGTGATCAAAATGAACAATAATTATTTTACAACCAAGTAGTGTTTATAAAGTGTTATAAAGTGTGTTCCGGCATGCAGTTTACACATATTAAAGGTAAGAACTTTTATTCTTTATAATTTTGCTTAATTATTAAGTTTTATTCGCACAACAAGTGACACCGTCTGGTACTGATTTGTAAACAATGTTTACATCTGTAAAAATATCGTAGGCGTGCTTTGTTGTTGATTTGCAATAAATTTATCACATATTATTTATTATTATTGCACTTTTACATAATATTTATTGAGATTTTTGCGTTTTTTCGCTATTCAAATTTTGTGACATTTGCAAAATTCAAGATGGCGGCCATAATCACCAACGGTGGTTTTGTCCTGTTTTAAATAATATAACCGTTTTCACGGCGTATTATTGATGAAAATTCAATAAACTTTGACCTAATGTATCCATTTACATTAAAAAAACTGCACCTGTACAGTTATTTTTTGCAAAAAAGCAACGAAAAATTCTTCGGTCTTGAACCGAAACAAAACGGCGTCAACTGTCAATTGACCAAAGTTTGAAACGCCTTTTTAACATTACAATCGTATTTGCAACGCTAAAACCCAATATAAATCATTTGTATTTCACAAATTTGATTCATTTTCGTATAAAATTTCATATTGTTATTAATATTTATTATTTGCAAATTTTCTGCAAACTATTAACAAGCCATCTAGCGGCGCATTTGCAAAACAAGATGGCGTCCGTGTAACTTCAGTTCATCTGCAAACCATTGCTAATTGATTTAAATACTTAAATTATTATTTATTCAATAATTATAAATACCTATTTATTCAATAATTATACTTATATTTTTTTTTACATATTATTTTCAAGTTACATAAAACAATAAATATAAAATGGAATTATTTCATATCATCTAGATGAATATTTTTTTAAAATAAAGATATAATGACATAATTCCATCATCTATTTATTATTTTATATGACTTAATTAATATAAAATTATAATAAATATATAAATAGTTATTATTTTCCATCAAATCTAATGTTATATTTTTCATTATTTTCAGATTTTGATATGATCTTATCACTTTGATATGATCTTATCACTTCGAGCCCACATCACTTCTAGTTTGCAGAGAGATGCAGATTTTGCAGATATTTATAATATTGAAGAGAATGGGCGAAGATGCTGCAAAGGTAGGATTTTTTTTATTTTCAACTTATGGAAGTTATATTATTTATTTTTTCACTGAAATAAATAAATAATTTTCATAGCCTATGACGATGATTTTTATGTAGGGCTGATGTGCAATTATTTTCTTGTTTTTTTTTCTGGTTTTTGTCATTTTTTGGTTGGTTTCTTTGTGGCGTTTTTGGTTTTTATTTATTTCGATGTTGCAGAGAGTTCTTCATTCGATCGTGTGGCATTGTTACTTGTTGAATTTGTTTTATTTACATTGAAATAGCTAGGATATTTTTATTTAGTTTTTATCATTTTTATGTATATGCTTATGTATTTATTTATGTTTATATGTGTATATATATATATGTATATATGTATGTATATATACACACATGTGTTTTCAGGTATTTAAAGATATACGATGAAAGGTTTTTGGGCATTTTTTGCAACAATTTAGAGAATTCAATAATGAAAAATGTAAATCTTTATTATAATAGAATAGGTTTCGAGTTTCGATTTGACACATCTTCAATGCATACAAATAATCAAATCAAAACAAAGGGGTGATGAGAACACTAATTAATATAATACATAGTTATATATATATATATATATATATATATATATATATAAAAATTCAGTATTCAAATAAATTAAATAAAATTTATGAAAGTACTTGTGACCAAATCATGGCAAACATTTGAATCAAAATTTTGAAAACATTTGAAAATTTGATTCAAACATTTACCATGATACGATCACAAGTATCTTTATATATATATTTTTTTAATTTTATTTTAATATTGTATGTTTTTTTCATAAATAACTATACGTGTTATATTAATTAGTGTTCTTGTTTTTGAGTTTTGAATTGATTATTTGTATGCAGTAAAGATTAGTCAAATTGATATTCGAAACTTATGCTATTATAATGAAAATTTACATTTCTCTTATTTAATTCTTTCAATTATTGGATGGATATCCGAAAACATTTTATTCGTTATATAATATATATTCTCACTCTATGACTTTTTTTTAACTCTAACTACAATCTCTATTACACTATTTGTCTCTGTATTCGAGTTTCTGTATATGTATGGTCTCTTGTTGTTTCTACAACTTCTACTGGAATCTATTATATAATATATTCGTTAATCTTTTGTCATCATTTATATATCAGCGCCATCTAGTCGCCGCCAACCCCATCTCGGCTATATCTGAACTTCTCCTAAATAGTCAACTAATTTGTCATTGTCATTGCCTAAAGTTCCTATCATTGCAATTTCTTTCATCACTTTGTCCCTCATGAATTATTTAATCCCCCTCGATGGGTTGTCACCTTAACGCGGTGGGGGGGTCTAACTAACCAAAAGTTACCAAGAACAACCCACATAATTTGAGCCAATTTTTATATTTGAATTTCGTTTATTTTTCAACTTACTCAATATCAAATATTTCTAACTTTTATTCATTGCTATTGCATTGTTTTAATCAGTAAATTGTACTAAATTTCCACATCTATTATTAACGGTTTCAACACCCAACTTTTCTATGTATTTCATTTCTGTCGCCTATTTCAGGTCTTGAATTGTTTTTCTCTTCTGGATGGAGTTTCGTGCATTTTAAATGCGCGTGCTCTTAAATAATTTATTGAACGTGTGAACCAGTCCAGCAATGGGCGATTCGAAGGTTCCTCGTCGATACAATTCAAGTGCGTTCCACAAAGAACGTATGACGACCTCAACAAGGCAGTTGTCTTTAGACAAGAAACTAAAAAGGATTCCCTCAGTAGCGGCGAGCGAACAGGGAACAGCCCGGCACTGAATCCCCCAGGGGAAATGTAGTGTTCGAGAGGAACCGATCTCTAAGGTCAAGTCTCTCTAATGAGTCGAGTTTGCATGAAAATGCAGCTCTAATGGTGGTAAATTCCATCTAAGGCTAAATGTCACCACATCATATAGTGAACAAGTACCGCGAGGGAAAGGCGATATCGTTCAGGGAAACAATTGAGAACACCCAAACACCTCTTTAAGCTCCTTTCTTTCTTCGGTTTGAACACCGGAGTTTTCTACATTCAATCTATTGCGAATTTTCAATTTTTACGCATTTTACTTATTTTAATTAACGGTTTAACACCGACCTTCCTATACATTTTTCTTTATTTATACCGGTTTGAACACCGACATCTCTTTATTTTTTAAACCGGTTTGAACACCGACTTTGATGTATTTTTTATTTTTTATTTTACCGGTTTAAACACCGATGTTTATTTCTTTTTTTCTTTTTTTCTCTTTTCAAATACCGGTTTAAATACCGAAATTTCCACTTTTTATCCTCACCAATTTTAATACGAAGTTTACCATATGTCTTCCAATTTTATTTCAGGCTTTTATTTATGTCCTATACGTTCACCGTTATTTCCGAATCTTTTTTATACCGGTTTGAAAACCGACATTTCTATATTTTTTCATTTTTTTATACCGGTTTCAACATCAACATTTTTATCTTTCTCTTTTAGTTATAGGTTTCAATACCGAAATCTCTATTTTTTTCAGCTGCCTTCTGTTTCAGCTTTCATAATTTTTCATTTTGTTCCTGAGGTGCGTTTAGCATTGACTGTCTGCTGCAGGCCTTAATTGGCTTGTCAGCGAATGTGGAATTTCGCATATGCGTATTCCAGTTTGGTTCGTGCGACGCACTCTCAACTTAATTTTTTGCTTCCTCCTCCACTTAGCGGTTTCAATACCGAAATCTCTATTTATTTTTTTCAGCTCTGAGGCTATGTCCTCTCAACTTAATTTTTTGCTTGCTCCTCCACTTAACGGTTTCAATACCGAAATCTCTATTTATTTTTTTTCAGCTCTGAGGCTATGTCCTCTCAACTTAATTTTTTGCTTCCTCCTCCACTTAACGGTTTCAATACCGAAATCTCTATTTATTTTTTTTCAGCTCTGAGGCTATGTCCTCTCAACTTAATTTTTTGCTTCCTCCTCCACTTAACGGTTTCAATACCGAAATCTCTATTTATTTTTTTTTCAGCTCTGAGGCTATGTCCTCTCAACTTAATTTTTTGCTTCCTCCTCCACTTAACGGTTTCAATACCGAAATCTCTATTTATTTTTTTTCAGCTCTGAGGCTATGTCCTCTCAACTTAATTTTTTGCTTCCTCCTCCACTTAACGGTTTCAATACCGAAATCTCTATTTATTTTTTTTCAGCTCTGAGGCTATGTCCTCTCAACTTAATTTTTTGCTTCCTCCTCCACTTAACGGTTTCAATACCGAAATCTCTATTTATTTTTTTTTCAGCTCTGAGGCTATGTCCTCTCAACTTAATTTTTTGCTTCCTCCTCCACTTAACGGTTTCAATACCGAAATCTCTATTTATTTTTTTTCAGCTCTGAGGCTATGTCCTCTCAACTTAATTTTTTGCTTCCTCCTCCACTTAACGGTTTCAATACCGAAATCTCTATTTATTTTTTTTTCAGCTCTGAGGCTATGTCCTCTCAACTTAATTTTTTGCTTCCTCCTCCACTTAACGGTTTCAATACCGAAATCTCTATTTATTTTTTTTTCAGCTCTGAGGCTATGTCCTCTCAACTTAATTTTTTGCTTCCTCCTCCACTTAACGGTTTCAATACCGAAATCTCTATTTATTTTTTTTTCAGCTCTGAGGCTATGTCCTCTCAACTTAATTTTTTGCTTCCTCCTCCACTTAACGGTTTCAATACCGAAATCTCTATTTATTTTTTTTTCAGCTCTGAGGCTATGTCCTCTCAACTTAATTTTTTGCTTCCTCCTCCACTTAACGGTTTCAATACCGAAATCTCTATTTATTTTTTTTTCAGCTCTGAGGCTATGTCCTCTCAACTTAATTTTTTGCTTCCTCCTCCACTTAACGGTTTCAATACCGAAATCTCTATTTATTTTTTTTTCAGCTCTGAGGCTATGTCCTCTCAACTTAATTTTTTGCTTCCTCCTCCACTTAACGGTTTCAATACCGAAATCTCTATTTATTTTTTTTTCAGCTCTGAGGCTATGTCCTCTCAACTTAATTTTTTGCTTCCTCCTCCACTTAACGGTTTCAATACCGAAATCTCTATTTATTTTTTTTCAGCTCTGAGGCTATGTCCTCTCAACTTAATTTTTTGCTTCCTCCTCCACTTAACGGTTTCAATACCGAAATCTCTATTTATTTTTTTTTCAGCTCTGAGGCTATGTCCTCTCAACTTAATTTTTTGCTTCCTCCTCCACTTAACGGTTTCAATACCGAAATCTCTATTTATTTTTTTTTCAGCTCTGAGGCTATGTCCTCTCAACTTAATTTTTTGCTTCCTCCTCCACTTAACGGTTTCAATACCGAAATCTCTATTTATTTTTTTTTCAGCTCTGAGGCTATGTCCTCTCAACTTAATTTTTTGCTTCCTCCTCCACTTAACGGTTTCAATACCGAAATCTCTATTTATTTTTTTTCAGCTCTGAGGCTATGTCCTCTCAACTTAATTTTTTGCTTCCTCCTCCACTTAACGGTTTCAATACCGAAATCTCTATTTATTTTTTTTCAGCTCTGAGGCTATGTCCTCTCAACTTAATTTTTTGCTTCCTCCTCCACTTAACGGTTTCAATACCGAAATCTCTATTTATTTTTTTTCAGCTCTGAGGCTATGTCCTCTCAACTTAATTTTTTGCTTCCTCCTCCACTTAACGGTTTCAATACCGAAATCTCTATTTATTTTTTTTTCAGCTCTGAGGCTATGTCCTCTCAACTTAATTTTTTGCTTCCTCCTCCACTTAACGGTTTCAATACCGAAATCTCTATTTATTTTTTTTCAGCTCTGAGGCTATGTCCTCTCAACTTAATTTTTTGCTTCCTCCTCCACTTAACGGTTTCAATACCGAAATCTCTATTTATTTTTTTTTCAGCTCTGAGGCTATGTCCTCTCAACTTAATTTTTTGCTTCCTCCTCCACTTAACGGTTTCAATACCGAAATCTCTATTTATTTTTTTTTCAGCTCTGAGGCTATGTCCTCTCAACTTAATTTTTTGCTTCCTCCTCCACTTAACGGTTTCAATACCGAAATCTCTATTTATTTTTTTTTCAGCTCTGAGGCTATGTCCTCTCAACTTAATTTTTTGCTTCCTCCTCCACTTAACGGTTTCAATACCGAAATCTCTATTTATTTTTTTTTCAGCTCTGAGGCTATGTCCTCTCAACTTAATTTTTTGCTTCCTCCTCCACTTAACGGTTTCAATACCGAAATCTCTATTTATTTTTTTTTCAGCTCTGAGGCTATGTCCTCTCAACTTAATTTTTTGCTTCCTCCTCCACTTAACGGTTTCAATACCGAAATCTCTATTTATTTTTTTTTCAGCTCTGAGGCTATGTCCTCTCAACTTAATTTTTGCTTCCTCCTCCACTTAACGGTTTCAATACCGAAATCTCTATTTATTTTTTTTCAGCTCTGAGGCTATGTCCTCTCAACTTAATTTTTTGCTTCCTCCTCCACTTAACGGTTTCAATACCGAAATCTCTATTTATTTTTTTTTCAGCTCTGAGGCTATGTCCTCTCAACTTAATTTTTGCTTCCTCCTCCACTTAACGGTTTCAATACCGAAATCTCTATTTATTTTTTTTTCAGCTCTGAGGCTATGTCCTCTCAACTTAATTTTTGCTTCCTCCTCCACTTAACGGTTTCAATACCGAAATCTCTATTTATTTTTTTTTCAGCTCTGAGGCTATGTCCTCTCAACTTAATTTTTTGCTTCCTCCTCCACTTAACGGTTTCAATACCGAAATCTCTATTTATTTTTTTTCAGCTCTGAGGCTATGTCCTCTCAACTTAATTTTTTGCTTCCTCCTCCACTTAACGGTTTCAATACCGAAATCTCTATTTATTTTTTTTTCAGCTCTGAGGCTATGTCCTCTCAACTTAATTTTTTGCTTCCTCCTCCACTTAACGGTTTCAATACCGAAATCTCTATTTATTTTTTTTCAGCTCTGAGGCTATGTCCTCTCAACTTAATTTTTTGCTTCCTCCTCCACTTAACGGTTTCAATACCGAAATCTCTATTTATTTTTTTTTCAGCTCTGAGGCTATGTCCTCTCAACTTAATTTTTTGCTTCCTCCTCCACTTAACGGTTTCAATACCGAAATCTCTATTTATTTTTTTTTCAGCTCTGAGGCTATGTCCTCTCAACTTAATTTTTTGCTTCCTCCTCCACTTAACGGTTTCAATACCGAAATCTCTATTTATTTTTTTTCAGCTCTGAGGCTATGTCCTCTCAACTTAATTTTTTGCTTCCTCCTCCACTTAACGGTTTCAATACCGAAATCTCTATTTATTTTTTTTCAGCTCTGAGGCTATGTCCTCTCAACTTAATTTTTTGCTTCCTCCTCCACTTAACGGTTTCAATACCGAAATCTCTATTTATTTTTTTTCAGCTCTGAGGCTATGTCCTCTCAACTTAATTTTTTGCTTCCTCCTCCACTTAACGGTTTCAATACCGAAATCTCTATTTATTTTTTTTCAGCTCTGAGGCTATGTCCTCTCAACTTAATTTTTTGCTTCCTCCTCCACTTAACGGTTTCAATACCGAAATCTCTATTTATTTTTTTTTCAGCTCTGAGGCTATGTCCTCTCAACTTAATTTTTTGCTTCCTCCTCCACTTAACGGTTTCAATACCGAAATCTCTATTTATTTTTTTTCAGCTCTGAGGCTATGTCCTCTCAACTTAATTTTTTGCTTCCTCCTCCACTTAACGGTTTCAATACCGAAATCTCTATTTATTTTTTTTTCAGCTCTGAGGCTATGTCCTCTCAACTTAATTTTTTGCTTCCTCGCTTCCTCCTCCACTTAACGGTTTCAATACCGAAATCTCTATTTATTTTTTTTTCAGCTCTGAGGCTATGTCCTCTCAACTTAATTTTTTGCTTCCTCCTCCACTTAACGGTTTCAATACCGAAATCTCTATTTATTTTTTTTCAGCTCTGAGGCTATGTCCTCTCAACTTAATTTTTTGCTTCCTCCTCCACTTAACGGTTTCAATACCGAAATCTCTATTTATTTATTTTCAGCTCTGAGGCTATGTCCTCTCAACTTAATTTTTTGCTTCCTCCTCCACTTAACGGTTTCAATACCGAAATCTCTATTTTTTTTTAGCTCTGAGGCTATGTCCTCTCAACTTAATTTTTGCTTCGTCCTCCACTTAACGGTTTCAATACCGAAATCTCTATTTATTTATTTTCAGCTCTGAGGCTATGTCCTCTCAACTTAATTTTTTGCTTCCTCCTCCACTTAACGGTTTCAATACCGAAATCTCTATTTATTTTTTTTTCAGCTTGAGGCTATGTCCTCTCAACTTAATTTTTTGCTTCCTCCTCCACTTAACGGTTTCAATACCGAAATCTCTATTTATTTTTTTTCAGCTCTGAGGCTATGTCCTCTCAACTTAATTTTTTGCTTCCTCCTCCACTTAACGGTTTCAATACCGAAATCTCTATTTATTTTTTTTCAGCTCTGAGGCTATGTCCTCTCAACTTAATTTTTTGCTTCCTCCTCCACTTAACGGTTTCAATACCGAAATCTCTATTTATTTTTTTTTCAGCTCTGAGGCTATGTCCTCTCAACTTAATTTTTTGCTTCCTCCTCCACTTAACGGTTTCAATACCGAAATCTCTATTTATTTTTTTTCAGCTCTGAGGCTATGTCCTCTCAACTTAATTTTTTGCTTCCTCCTCCACTTAACGGTTTCAATACCGAAATCTCTATTTATTTTTTTTTCAGCTCTGAGGCTATGTCCTCTCAACTTAATTTTTTGCTTCCTCCTCCACTTAACGGTTTCAATACCGAAATCTCTATTTATTTTTTTTCAGCTCTGAGGCTATGTCCTCTCAACTTAATTTTTTGCTTCCTCCTCCACTTAACGGTTTCAATACCGAAATCTCTATTTATTTTTTTTTCAGCTCTGAGGCTATGTCCTCTCAACTTAATTTTTTGCTTCCTCCTCCACTTAACGGTTTCAATACCGAAATCTCTATTTATTTTTTTTCAGCTCTGAGGCTATGTCCTCTCAACTTAATTTTTTGCTTCCTCCTCCACTTAACGGTTTCAATACCGAAATCTCTATTTATTTTTTTTTCAGCTCTGAGGCTATGTCCTCTCAACTTAATTTTTTGCTTCCTCCTCCACTTAACGGTTTCAATACCGAAATCTCTATTTATTTTTTTTTCAGCTCTGAGGCTATGTCCTCTCAACTTAATTTTTGCTTCCTCCTCCACTTAACGGTTTCAATACCGAAATCTCTATTTATTTTTTTTCAGCTCTGAGGCTATGTCCTCTCAACTTAATTTTTTGCTTCCTCCTCCACTTAACGGTTTCAATACCGAAATCTCTATTTATTTTTTTTCAGCTCTGAGGCTATGTCCTCTCAACTTAATTTTTTGCTTCCTCCTCCACTTAACGGTTTCAATACCGAAATCTCTATTTATTTTTTTTCAGCTCTGAGGCTATGTCCTCTCAACTTAATTTTTTGCTTCCTCCTCCACTTAACGGTTTCAATACCGAAATCTCTATTTTTCTCTTTACCTCTCTTTACCAATTTCGGTACAAAATTTTTTATTCGTCTATTTTAGGATTTGTTCTCCTCTACGTTCTACATTTTTTTTCCTTTTTTCCTATTTCAGGTCTTGAATTGTTTTTCTCTTCTGCCCGACATTCACTTCACTTGGCTTTACTTTTACCGGGCAAGTGTTTGCCTTAATGGGCTCTGCTCTAATCGGCTTGCCGGCGTCTGGTGGAGTTTTGCATTTGTGTTTGTGATTTTTTCCCTTCTGCTGCCTGAATAATCGTTTTACTTTACCGGACAGGTGGTTGCCTGTAATGCGTCGCTTCTGTCGCGGCTCGCCAACGTCTGGTGGGGTTTTGCGTTATTTCAGGTCTCAACGAATCTCAACGAATCTCAACGAATGCCCTGAACGATGGATCACTTGACATGATGTGGGTCGATGAAAAAATCGACATATCGAACGCAAATTGAGGTCAGAGGATAATGTTCCCGGACCGACTGCTGCCTGAGTGTCGTTTCACTTACCAGACTGCTGCATCCCTTAATTGGTTTGTCAGCGAATGATGGAGTTTCGTGCATTTTAAATGCGCGTGCTCTTAAATAATTTATTGAACGTGTGAACCAGTCCAGCAATGGGCGATTCGAAGGTTCCTCGTCGATACAATTCAAGTGCGTTCCACAAAGAACGTATGACGACCTCAACAAGGCAGTTGTCTTTAGACAAGAAACTAAAAAGGATTCCCTCAGTAGCGGCGAGCGAACAGGGAACAGCCCGGCACTGAATCCCCCAGGGGAAATGTAGTGTTCGAGAGGAACCGATCTCTAAGGTCAAGTCTCTCTAATGAGTCGAGTTTGCATGAAAATGCAGCTCTAATGGTGGTAAATTCCATCTAAGGCTAAATGTCACCACATCATATAGTGAACAAGTACCGCGAGGGAAAGGCGATATCGTTCAGGGAAACAATTGAGAAACCCGAAACACCTTTTCGAGTCGGCTTTTTTCTTTTCTATACCGGCTTTGAACATCGACATTTCTATATTTTTTCCCTACCAATTTCAATACGAAATTTTTCATACATCATCCAGTTCTATTTCAGATTCTGTTTTATTTCACGTTCTATATTTTTTACTTCACCGTTAGTTTCAGATCTTATTGCTTATTTGTTTTTTTACTTGACGGTTCAAAAACCGCACTTTTCTACATTTGTCATTTATACCTACTTTAGGTCTAAAATTATTACCTCTTTTCACCTAACGGTTTAGAAACCGATTTTTTAATATTTCAGCACTTTATGAGCAAACGTTATTTGCTGCTCGAATTTACAAGAAAAAGGTAAATTATTTAGAAAATGGATAAAGTTCAACAAAATTAACAACAAATTCTAACCTATATTTTTTATTATAGAGAGAAAGATTTTCTGTTGCCAGCAAACAATGGCCTGGGTTTGTAAAAGCATATGTAAAAGAAAGAAATATCCGGAGTTGTTTTGAATAAAGGTATGTAATACTATATAAAAATTATAGAAAGCAATCAATTTTGCAATCAGCCTGATATTATTTTTTTTCAGAGCTTGATAGAATAGAGAGAATGTATACATTTGTTGAAATTAACAACAAGTTTGAATTTATATTTTTTCATTATATGGAGAGATTTTCTGTTGTCAGCAAAGATCAAAAGGGAAAAATATCTGGAGTTCTTTTGAACAGAGGTATGTAATAAATAGTAAATAAAAAATAATTAAGTTAATCAAATCACTTTTGAAATCAGTCTAATATTTCTTATTTTCTTTACAGGGCTCACGCGGTTCCGAGCTCAAAAGGTAAGATTTTTTTTCTTCAACATGTGAGACATATTTTATTTGTTCATTATGTGCATACAATGTTTTATTATTCTTCGGATACACCTTTAATCTCTTTATATGCTATTCAATTATTTTTTTCTAAATGTATTCGTGTATTATATATTCGTTAGGCATAAAGTATTCGTTTATTAAAACAAAATTAGGAACTTTTTCGGCATTATATTAGGTTGATAGGCGTAGGATTTTTTTCTAATTCGTTTCATAACATTTCACCTTTATTTCCATTTATAATAAACCTTTCCTTATTCCTGGTATACATGTGGCCAATAAGTGTGGTGTACTTGGCGGACTAGTGACATTGGTGGTCAGAGGTAGCTGGCTGTCCTCCAGGACTCACTTTTCCTAACTAGGCAATATTTGTGAATCGAGTATTTGAGTTGATTACCCCTATACCCTCATACCCTTAAACCCTTAAAACCTTATACCATTTCCCTTTTCCATTCCTCCCTCTCGAAGGGTTGTCACCTTAACGCGGTGAGAGGGTCTGACTTGCCAAAAGTCACCAAGAACAACCCACTGAACTTACTTAATAAATAATTTTTTTCTAATTTTTTTTTATCTTCTTTTCTATTTAAGAATTTTATACTTCAAGTATTTAAAAAGTTTTTGTTGATATTATTATTAATATTATTATATTTTTGAGTAAGTTTGCCTTTGCTAATGTTATGAAATTGAATAGTTTGATTATTAACTTCCCGTAGGGTTGTTATAGTAATGGATCGAAAATCGAAAATAAAACTTTTTGCATTTCTCGACGTTTTAAAAGTTTCTGAACATTCTGGCATACTTAAGAAAATATGGATGAGTGTGTGCGTGTGTGTGTTTTGTATGTCCGCATTTTTTCGTCCAGGTTTTCGGGCGCACGGATCAACCGATTTGAATGGTTTAAAAAATATTCGATTTCAATTGATAGGGAGATGTGCTGATTAGTTTTTAGCAAAGGTAGGTCCAGCCGTTACGGAGATATGGAGCAAAGAGTGCAGAAAATAGAAATCAAGTTTTTGAGAGAACGGATCATCCAATTTGTATGATCTATAGAACATTCTTTCGTAATGACGGGCAAAAGTGGTTATTAGTTTGTGGCAGAGGTAGGCCTAGCGGTTTCGGAGATACAGAGCTAAATGTTAAAAAAATTGCACTTTTTGAGAGAACTAAGCGTCTGATTTAAAAGATTCAAAGAACTTTCTGCTTGTTTTAACAAAATAATTGCTTTTGGAAAAAAATTTTGTTTCTAATTTTTTTTTCAAAAAATATTTTTGTAATTTTGTCACGTTTCCAATTTTGTGAAAACTATTGAAAAATGTGAAAATGCCGCCAGGCTAAGCACAGTATAAGTGAAAATGTCGCACAGAATTATTTGCAAATGCATTTATACTGTGACTATACGGGAGCACTTTTTCAATTTTGTGCAAATTAGGCAACTATTTTTTTTAAATTGAATTCGAAATGAAATGACGATTCTTAATGTTTTGGAGATAAATTGATTTATGATTTATTCAGATATAACAAGATAGCAAGAATAATGAAAGTTACAGTATTTGTAATAATATATTTGAAAACGTTTGTTAAAATAAGTAAAAAGTTCTTTGAATCATTCAAACCGGACGCTTAGTTCTCTCAAAAACTGCCATTTTTTGCACATTTCGCTGGGTATCTCCGAAACGGCTGGACCTGCCTTTGCCAAAAGCTAATTACCACTTCTCCCCATCATTACAAATTGAATGTTTTTTAGATCATTCAAATTAGATGCTCCCTTCTCTCAAAAACTCGATTTCTATTTTCTGCACTTTCTTTGCTCCGTAACTCCGAAATTACTATTTAAAATTACTATAACTTACCCAACGCAAAGTTAAAAATTATATCAAATAATTTAAAATAAATTGTTTAATTAAAAACGTAAAATTTTGTCTATTAAAAAGGGCGCCTGAACGGATAGGGCCTAACGGACTGGGCATTCTGCTATTAATTAATACAATTATTAATTAATATTAGCAGATCGTTTATCAAAATAAGATAATAAATATGACAAAGATATAAATTTCATGGGTACGTTTCGATACTAAAAGCGTGCCATCATTCAGCAAGTCTAATCTGTAAAATAATGAACATATGAAAAAGAAGAAATAAAACTTTTCTGCTTATTTTATAGAAACTGTTCGACTAACGCGAAATACATCGCTTTTACATTTTTGAAATCACTACAGCCCTTTTCAAAAACGAAAAAAAAACTGAATTTTTGGAAAAAAACGATTTTTTAATTCCGATATTTTTTGAAAATTTTCAAAATTTTAATATTTTTTTGAAAATAATGAAAAATTTCGAAAACTTGAATTTTTGTAAGTGATTTTTATTTGAAAATTCTGATTTTTGTTGAAAATTTTGTTTTTTTTTTTTGAAAATTGACATTTTTTCTAAAGTATGCAAAAATATTCAGAAATCTTTGAAACATGAAGATATGCAAACATTTTCATTTTTAATTTTTTTGGGATTACTATAACTTACCCTACGGGAAGTTAAGAAAAATCGGTTTACAAACACAAATTCTTTTCCCTAATTTAATCACTAACAAACTTTTTTTTCGGGATGTTAATAAAACACTTATTTCAAAATTTTGTTGTATTTAATGTTTCTTATAAAAATTATTATAAATAAGTTTTTTACATTTAAAATTATAAACATACGAATGAGCATTATTTTTATGGATGGTCTCATTAACATTTTTCCTTAGTTAAGATTGCCTTCATGGCCTCTTGGAACAAGTCTTTGTTTACATATTCTAGTCTTTCCATTTCTTGCTTTTCTTGATAATTAGAAACTCCGCTCTCTGTATTTCCCGAATTCAGTAACAATTCATTTGAATTAAACATACTTCGATTTGTGTTCAAAACTTCTATGATAAATGGAGATTCCTCAGATAGATTTAGGGTTTTTGCTAAGGAACCGATAGGTTGCGGTTTGAATTCATTTGAGAACATATTTGACGGTGCTGGTGCAAAAAATGCGTTACTAACTGCGCCTTTTAACATTATTTTTCTAATCATTTTTCTGCTTGGGATGTGCCAAAATATTACTTTACTGTCCTGTCCACCGGACATCAAAGTTTGCCCATCTGCAGACGTGGATAAACAAGATACTGTGCTTTCGTGTCCGGTGAAACACATATCTGTAGATTCACCTTCGACAACATTTGGAGCACTGCATAAGAAAAATTGATAAATCTTTCCTTCAGCATCTCCCACAAATACAGACTGTTCCAAAAAGTCCATGGTGACTGAAGTCAAAGCATTTTTGAAGATAACAGAATTTAATAACACACCCCGTGTCAAATCATAGATTCTGCAAGTACGATCTTTAGAAACTGATATTAATTGTGTATTCAAGCCTCCACGGCCGACAAAAATATCCGTTACTGGTAAAGTGTGATCAGAAAATGAATACAAAGGTTCTTGTGTCCTCTCATTCGCACCAACAACTTGGATTAAATAAGCAAAATTCCATACCAATATCACACCGTCTTGACCGGCAGTAATCAAAAAGCTACCGTCATCAGTAAATTTGACACAAGATATAGGCTGGTAATGGCGTGATATCACACTAGCAAGACGGCCTGTACTCGCATGCCATATGTGCAACTTATCCTCGATACCTGCTGCTAAGTATATGCCTTTGGGGGTGACGTCTAGGGCTCCAACTCGTCCCGGGCATATCATGCGCAAACCCTGCACGGTTTCTTGACTGTTAATAGGCCAGACGTTTAGTAAAGGTTTTACACGGTCAGCTGCTATTAGATAGTTGTGGTTTATTAAGGAAACTGTACGAGGAGAGGCTAGATTGCCGCCTTTGTAACTCATAACCATTGTGCAAGTGTTTGGATCATAAACACTTGTGTTGTTTTGACCGGAATCATCGCTTACAAAAACCACCTCCAGCAAATTATTCATGATTGATCTGTAGAAGAATAAATAGAAATAAATAAAATTAGGTGTTTGTGGACAACCGGCGTTTTTATAGGCTAATCATGTGGATTTTAAGATATAACTTGAACGCACCAATATTTTAATGCCACAAATTCAGGAAATCTTGTGTATTAAAAAAGGACTTGAGTGGAATAGGTTTTATTAATATTTGCACTTATCTTAATAAAATTTTGCAAAATTTTTGACAGTTGCCAAAACCATAGCATTTAGGTATGAAGTTGTCTGTTTACGACTACGAATTTTTATGTCCGCCATATGCTTTCAACTGTCAAAATCTGAAAGCTGTCAAAATGTCGAAATAAACGCACCAATAATTTAATGCCACAAATTTAGGAAATCTTGTGTATTAAAAAAAGGACTTGAATGGAATAGGTTTTATTAATATTTGCACTTATTTTAATAAAATTTTGCAAAATTTTTGACAGTTGCCAAAACCATAGCATTTAGGTATGAAGTTGTCTCTTTACGAATACGAATTTTTATGTCCGCCATATGCTTTCAACTGTCAAAATCTGAAAGCTGTCAAAATGTCGAAATAAGATCTTAACAATATTTTGTGCTTTTAATAATTAATATTAAGCGATTTAAATAGTCTTTC
This sequence comes from Ctenocephalides felis, assembly GCF_003426905.1. Lineage (NCBI taxonomy): Eukaryota > Metazoa > Arthropoda > Insecta > Siphonaptera > Pulicidae > Ctenocephalides > Ctenocephalides felis. The sequence goes on along the minus strand of NW_020537758.1, from coordinate 9,264,117 downwards.
AAAATTATGTACGAAATTGTTAATGCATCGTGAAATTTATGTGGTTTATTAATACAATCGTTAACAAATTTAGCCAAAAATTTAATGCTATGGCTCAAGGTAATTCTGAAGTGATTTGTTTGGACGATTCTGACGACAGCACAGTGCCAGAAAACAAAGGTATAATAATAAATAAATAAATAAAATTATATACAAATCACTATAATAAATATAAATCATATATCATTTTCCACAGGAGTTCTAGAATGCCCAGTTTGTTTGCAGACATGTATACACCCAGCCCGTTTGCCTTGTGGACACATATTTTGCTTTCTGTGTGTTAAGGTAATAAATTATCAAATAGTTTGTAATCAACAATAGTATTGTTTATTAAGTAGATTTGTTGTGTTTTTAGGGAGTAGCATTCCAAAGTAATAGGTGTGCTTTATGTCGAGCAGACATACCTATTAACTTTTTGGAACATCCATATCTTGTGGAGAATTATGAGGAACCAAAAGCAGCTCCTGATAGTTACCAATGGTTCTATGAAGGGAGAAACGGTTAGTAAATAATTCTTTATATTTATATATATATATATATATATATATATATATATATATGTATATTATAATTTTAACATAATTCAACCATCATGTGCAAAACATGTGTCGTATTTAATATGCCAAATGCGTCCCTACAACAAAAATCACTGATTTGTCTTTTATCTTTTATCCTATAAATGATTTCTAGTATTACCTTTATTTATTAACTGCGACACTTGTTTTACACAGGTGGTTGGTGGCAGTATGACGAGCGAACAAGCGCTGAATTAGAAGAACATTACGCCAACAATTGTGAAGAAGCCGAAGTACTTATTTGTGCCAATTTATACATTATTGACTTTGTTCGTCTTGTTCAGTATAAAAAGGATCAAAGTTGGAGGAAAAGGAAAATAAAACGGGATATTAAAACTAACATGTTTAAGGGAGTTGCAGGGATTGCAAAGAATTAGATAGATAGTTGATAGTTTAGTTGTTAAGATTATGAAGTTTAAATAACTATTGGTAATAAATAGTATTAATTATTTTTTAATAACGCATCTTTTATTCAAATTGTGTAATTTTCAGGGACTAAAAATAATTGACTTCCCGTAGTGTAGTTATAGTAATGGGCCGAAAATCGAAAATGAAAATTTTTGCATTTCTCAACGTTTTGAAGGTTTCTGAACATTTTACTGGCATACCTCAAAAACTAAATAGATGTGTGTGTGTTTTGTATGTCCGCATTTTTTCGTTAACGTTTTCGGGCGCACGGATCAACCGATTTGAATGGTTTATAAAACATTCGATTCCTATTGATAGTGAGATGTGCTGATTAGTTTTTGGCAAAGGCAGGTCCAGGCGTTACGAAGATACAGAGCAAAGAGTGCAAAAAATAGAAATCGAGTTTTTGAGAGAACGGATCATCCGATTTGTATGATCCAAAAAACATTCAGTTCGTAATGACGGGGAAAAGTGGTTATTCGTTTTTGGCAAAGGTATGCCCAGCGGTTACGGAGATACAGAGCTAAATGTTAAAAAATGGCAGTTTTTAAGAGAACTAAGCGTGCGATTTAGGTGATTCAAAGAACTTTCTGCTTGTTTCAACAAAATAATTGCTTTTGGATAAAAAAAATTTTGTTTTTAATTTTTTTTTTTTTCAAAAAATATTTTTGTAATTTTGGATTGAAAATTCAAAAAATGACCCAGACTAAGCACAGTCTTAGCGCCACTCTGGTACAAATGTTTACCCAAGTGCGTTTAGACTTTTTTTGTACTGAAGTACTTTTCCAATTTTGTGAAAACTATTGAAAAATGTGAAAATACCGCCAAGCTAAGCACAGTATAAGTGAAAATGTCGCACAGAATTATTTGCAAATGCGTTTAGACTGTGACTATACGGGAGCAGTTTTTCAATTTTAAGTAAATTAAGGAACTTTTTTTTTTTGAAATTGAATTCGAAATGAAATGATGATTGTTAATGTTCTGGTTATGAATTGATTTATGATTTACATGTGATTTGTAATTTTGAAAGTTACAGTATTTGTAATAATATATTTGAAAACGTTTAAAATTTCTCGAATATTTTATTACGATACGGGAAGTTCCAGCAATTTGCATTAAGGCACGATGCCATGCGCCCTACTAGTTTAATGATATATATATATATATATATATATATATATATATCTTGGGCATCCATCCAGTAATTAAAAAACAGTTTTATTGAAAAATGTTTTTATTTAGAGAACATACGTTTCGGGTCTTGATTTGACCCATCTTCAGTGCTACAATTAAATAATTCAGGGTTACAAATTAAAACAATATAAAAAATACATAATTACAGACAAAAATAAGTAAAACCAAAGTATATGAAATGTATATATAAAAAACAACCGTAAAATAAACAAATGTAAAGAAACTCACCATACAAATAAATTTTGAAAAATAACACAAAATGATGATATATATATATATTTTATTATTTATATATATATTATATATATTTTATTAGGCTGGTGGCAATATGATGAACGCACAAGTATGGAAATTGAATCCTCTTATGCAAAAAATGAAAAATTTTGTGAGTTACTCATTGCCGGATTTATTTACATTATTGATTTTGAATCAATGATGCAAATCAGAAGAAATGAGCCCCATAGAAGAAGACAAATAAAAAGAGACATTGCTACAATACAGAAAAAAGGCGTTGCTGGCATTCGGACTGAGGGCTATGTGGATAATGGAAATTACACAGAAATTGTTGAAAGTAATGAAAATGTTGAGAGGGACAGGTAAGATATATTGATATATATATATATATATATATATATATATATACAAATATTTTACTATAATTTTCTATTACAGGATACAATTCCCAGAATCATTTGAAACCAATATAGCCTATCAGAATTTGGATCATTCAAATGTATTAGATAATACATATGAAGATTCAGAGACATCAGACAATGAAAATAATGAAAGCGTTCCTCTGGAAGAACCGAGACCGATCATTGACTTGACAATTGAATTTGACAATTTTATTATAAACAGAATACGTGAGCTAAATATTAATCAAGAGCAAACAAGTGATAATGAGGAATAAATGTGTATTGATCTTTTGAGCCAAAACAAAGACTGATTTTATGAATATTTTATTAAAATGTTTTGTTGTGGTTTTTATGTAAATATATAAAATAAGTATACTTGGGTAATAAGCATAATTATATCATGTTAATAATTGTATGTATTATTTTTACAATATAGATATTTTAAAATTGATTTTAATTTGGGATTTATTTAATTATTTTTAGTTTTGTCAGAAGATGCTTATAAAGAAATATAAAAAATATTTGTAAATATAAAAAGGATTGAAGAAAAATAAATTGAGGATTGTTATGTTAAAAATATATATCATAAGTTATAAAAATAAATTGATTCATTTACTGATAAAATGGAAGGAGAATGTTAAAGAGGAAAATCTGGGTTGTGAGTATTAGAATTAAACTATTTTATAAACCCAACTATTCATATAATTTTTTATTTAATTATTTTTTCATATAAAACCTTTTATTTCCAATTATATTATAAAACCATTTACTATGATTTATTATAAACCATTTATATATACTAAAAACAAACATGCAATGCCTTGCATATTTTTTAACAATAATTATTTCTATCTGAGCATTTTTATTTACACTCAAGGCTCCATTTTTTATATATTCTATTTAGCTGGTCGCTTTTATATGCGCTTGAGCACTTTTAATAACATCCAAAGCCCCGTTTTTAATTAAAACGTCACCCAATTGATTTCCTAAACTCTCACACTTTTCCATGAGTATTTGATCAATATTGTTTTGTAACAATATTCCACAAAATAATTTAACGTTTGTACTTTTTGTTATGTCTTTAATATTGTCTTTTACGGTATTTATTGGATGGGTTTTATTTTTATTAAAGAAAGGGCATAAATTTAGTAAATCTTCTGGAACGGATTTAGTGATGTCTATATTTTCTGTACTACAGTTTTCGCTTGATTCTTTATCAGATATTTTGTATGGGCATTTTCCAATTACTTTGTTGTGGTGACCGGCTTCTAGGTACGGACATTGACCCATGAAATCTTGTCCGATTGGTAAAATACTTAAGACACAACTGTCACAACTTTTAATATCTTCTGCATTTTCTTTATCTTCAACTTCTTTACTCTCTTTATCCGAATCATCAACTTTAGCTCGTTTTGGACTTACAACTATTTCTTCAGACGGTTTCCGGTCTATATCACTATCCTGCAGTGATATTTTTAAAACATCTTCAATCTTAGTCTTACCATCAAGACTCCATACAGCACCTCTAATTTCTAACTCGCTTTTTGTATCCAAATTATGTAAAATTGTTGAGACTGCGACAGGAGCACTGCAACCGCCTCCTAGTCGTTTCAAAAAGCTTCTTTCAGCCAGTACCCGCAATACAGTGTTTTCGTGAGAAAGTGGTGCAATTAATTCAATCATTTCAGTATCATAAGCTCGGCATTCGACAGCGTCTATTCTTTGGTGCCAGCCCATTCTGCATAAACCAGCCTTTGCAAGAAGGAGGCCGGTCATGCGTGAATCTGCTGCATCTAGTTTTGCTATTCTTGTGTTTAAATTTCCACGCACATCACACACTTTAAGATTTGGATACTGGGCTGATAATTGTGCTGAACGTCTTAAGCTGGAAGTACCAATAATACTGCCGTCTGGTAAGGTACTCAATTCTTTACCTTTAAACTCTTTTCTTAATACAAGGGCATCACACGGATCCTCCCTTTCCAAAATTGCTCCAATTGCCATACCGTCCGGTAAGGATGTAGGAAGATCTTTCAATGAGTGTACAACAAAGTCAACAACGCCGGTTGTTAAGGCATCTTCTAGATCCTTAGTAAATAAAGATTTTTCACCAATTTTTGGCAGTGACACGTTTAGAACCCTGTCGCCAACGGTGGTCATGGTATGAATTTCAAATTTTTTTTCGGGGTCTAGATCCTTAGTAATAAAGATTTTTCACCAATTTTTGGCAGTGACACGTTTAGAACCCTGTCGCCAACGGTGGTCATGGTATGAATTTCAAATTTTTTTTCGGGGTATAAAGTTTGAAGTTGATGCATTACATATCTGGTTTGAATCAATGCAAGCTCACTTTTTCGGGAACCAATTTTTATAACTTTATCACACATTTTTATTATGTAAAAAGTTTCTAACCTCACAAAATATCAAAGTAATCAGAAACTACCGTAGTTGTTGATGTTTTGTTAAATGAGATACTCCATAATTTGGTTAAATTGATGTGTCCCGATGCTTGCGGAGTCACTATTCATTTATATAAATTCTGATACATGACAGATAGGTTTTGACGTTTCAAAAACACCTACGCTCTGAAGTTGGCTCCGGGATAGAGCATAACCCATATACTCTTCTTTTATCAATGGCATAACCTGTCATTTCATGGAATATTTAGTCCCGCGTTCTTTTCTCATTTTTGTTAGGGTATAGCGTCGCGTCGGTTTCGTTTCAAGTAAGCGTTTTATTATATTTTCTGCTTTTTCTTTTCGTGTAATTAGAATTCTTTCGTTCTGTTGCTATTTCTAATTCTATTCTTTTTTTATTTGTTTATAACAGTTTTTTTTCACATATTTCGGTTCGGTTTTTCGTTTTTTTTGCTCTGGATCGCTTTCCTTGCGTTGCTTTTTTTGCTCTAGTAAGCTTCTTATTATAATTCATGCTTATTTTTCATATTTCGTAGTTAAAATAAGTGTTTTTTAGGATTGCGTAAGTTTCTTTTTAGTTTAGTTACGTGTTTTTTTAGATTTTTACTTAGCTTGCGTAAGTTTATTTTTCGTTTCATATTTTTACTATTTAGATACTTACTTTTATTTCACTTTAAGTTACATTCTATTTTATAAGCTTATTTTTAGATTTTGCTCATTTAAGTTTATATTTACTTTAGAATTAATATCATTTAGATACTCACTTTATATATTTACTTTTTAGCTTCTAATTTTCTTTACATTTATTACGATACATTTTATTACCTTCATTACTTTTATTTTATATTTCACTTTATTACTTTACTTATGTGGCAAGATGGACAGCGACTTTTTCTGTACCGAGTGTCAGATTCCATTCACAGCTCGTAGCTCCTTGTATCGCCACATGAGACAAAAACATGACAAAGAGCCAAGAGCTGGTATCCCAATGCGTGTGCTTTCTGCCTTAAAACTTTTAAATTTAAGTATTTATTAACTCGTCATGTGAGCCAAGTTCATAATAATATCCCTAACCCTTCACCTGCCCAATCTTCTTCGGTATCTTTTGAAGACATTACACACCTTTCCTCCTCCACTAAAACAAATATAAAGCATCCTTCTTTTTATGTTTAATTCCAATGTTTATATTTATTCTATATTATTTATATTTATTCTATATTATTTATTACGTGTTTCCTGTGACATGCTTTATATTGTAAATAGTATGTGTATATATTTTGAATACAAATATTTGATGAAATAGATGGTTTTAATTGTGTTTCTTATTACCTATGTTAATCATTGTTAGAAAAAGTAATCAGATCACTTAAAGATAAAAATAGGCAACAATATCGGACTGAACTTAAGTTTATTACATTACTATACATATGCTAGCCTTTAATATATATATATATATATATATATATATATATATATATATATACATGCATACATATGAGTTAAGTTCTAATAATCAGATGTTACATGCTACAAGACTCTTGTAGCTATTTTGATGTTCAGGCTGAAGTCCTAATCTTAATTCAGTGAACCCTACAATAGAATTAAAACACACTAAGCAAACAAAAACAACCTGAATAACATTTACCTGGAAACAACCTGAATAACATTTACCTGGGTAAATAAAATAACTATACTAAAACACTCTGCGAAGCCCTAATTAAAAACTTCCTAATAATTTCTAACAAAACTGTACTAGGTTTTGAATATCTATATGTTTGGTTCCCTGAAATAATATTGGTTGTGAAGAGACAATGTATGATCATGTAAATGTAAAAAAACCGCTTTCGTAAATAATTATATGCTTACAATTGGGATTTCTATTTAACTGTCTAAAAGGTGTCTAAATGTGAGAGGTGAGAACAATATAACAATGGGTGTACTATTTTGACGTTTGACAGTTTTGTTTTTTTATTTGACAGTTTTGTTTGACGCACATAGGTTTTTTGTCTTTCAATGTTGTTACACTTTTTTTATTCTCGGTTGAGCGTCGTATGTTGGTATGACAAAGAAATGTGATATTAGCAGAAATTAGCTTCGTGTCCTAGATAATATAATAATAAAATAAGAATTAGTATCGAAAAAAAAACATTATTATTCCAGTACAGTTTGTTTTATCCTTGTGTTATAGAGTATTTTGACTTACATACATACAAGTGTTTTATTTGTTATTTGAAAAGTTTTAGTTGGCTGTAGTTAGTTCATTGAAATTCAAACAATATCTTGTGGGAAGCTTTATATAATATATGGTGGGCCTAAATGCGAATTAATATTTAGTTATTTTTTAATTATAAATAGCAGTGAAATGTCAAAGGACATAAATTGATATAAATCAAGATTAAAAGCTGACAAAGGCAGTATAAAGCCATCTAAAACTAGTTATATATGTGATAAATCAAATTTGTCACATAACATGTGTATTTATATTTATTGTTAGTAATAATAAACACCAAATAAAAACATGAATATAATATAAAAGTCAATGTAATTTATAAAAGAATCAGTGTCAAATGCAGATAGTATAGACATAGATAAGGAAGGATAGAAGGGAAATATTTTTTTATTTTATTATATATATATATATATATATATATATATATTGTTATTATTATTTATTATGATCATTTACAGCTGTCAATTATTTGATAACTGTCAAATTACAAACGTCACGATGACGTATAATCACGCCACACCGTTCTCGTCCCTGATTGGCTGGAAGTTATGCATCGTACATGTGTATTGTTGTCTGAGGAAAGTCTAAAATAAAAATTATTAAAAATAAAACAATACGCAATAATTAATGATGAAATTATGGCTGATCCTGCAATCTGGAATGAAGCTAAAAATAAAGAAATGGAATTCACCAATGGCAACCTCGGCGACGGATTTAATATAGACGAACTGTCAGGAATTGAGGGTAAGGGAAATTGATATTTGTGCTAAATGTATGATGGATGATGATGTAATTTTGTCCCCAGATTTCTTGTTGACAAATCCTGATGTCCTAGGGAATAATCTGGTGATCGATGATAACTTCTTTGAGCAACTGAACGATGATACTCTGCCAGTTTGTAATGACAGTTATGGAATTTTTGATAATTCAAATGTATTTCAAAACCCTGAGTTGTATACACCAACGCCTATGAAAGTTGAAGATCAAGTTTACACGCCTCCTTTGTCGTCACCTGAGCAAACATTAAGTCCACCAAACTTATCGCCAAGTTTAAATAAACAAACTTTACCCACACAACCTGCAGCTCCTATATTTATGTACAATGGAAACATTGATTTCAAGCCTGATACATTACTAAACCAACCACAAGTGATATCCTTGCAAAACCCTATAGTAAACAACCAAAACACACTTATTTTCCATCCGGTACAAAACAATACGTTTTATGATATCAAAACATTCTCACATGCCCCGACAAGAAATGTACCAATTGCAAAACAGAAACCTGTAAGTCAAAAATTTATATATAAATAATTTTTTTACATACTTAATAAATAGTTTCATTTATTTCATTAATTATATTTCATTTATGTTTTAGGGTCGAAAACAACTGGCAGCTCGTCAGACTACAAATAATGTGCAACCACAAAAAATCTTTGTGCCTAATATGAATACAATGCAGGACAAGCAACATGTATTATTGCAAGCAAAGTTAATCAAATCGGAACAACATATAAACAAAACTGTTATGTATACTACTACACCAATTGCTGGTAAGATATTTATTTTAGTTTATATATACATATATATATATATATATACTAGCTGACCCGGCAAACGTTGTTTTGCTAAATAAGGTATATTCTAGACAATTTCTAGAGAATCAAAAATATTAATACTATAAGTGTATAAGGATGTGTTGTTTGAATGCTATATACAATGAAGTATTATAAAAACAATAAACCCCATTGGTTTATCTATATTTTGTCAATACAATCAAACTGGAAGATTTATACACTTTCTATAGGAAACAGTATAAACCATCCAAGTCTTTCGACTAATTGATTACGTTTCAAGTTTTTCATATTGTTTTTGGATTCTGGATTTTGCGTATAATTGTAAATAATACTTCTGAGCTTATACAAAATTTTCAAATTTCTGCAAGGAGAGATAGAAAATGAATTAAGTATTTCTTCTTTGACCTGCTTTTTGAAAAGTTTCAAGTAACATTCGGCGAAAAAAAGTAAATTTAATATAAAGTCTTTTTTGGATTCTGGATTTTGCGTATAATTGTAAATAATACTTCTGAGCTGATACTAAAATTTTTTTCAATTTCTGCAAGGAGAGATAGAAAATGAATTAAGTATTTCTTCTTTGACCTGCTTTTTGAAAAGTTTCAAGTAACATTCGGCGAAAAAAAGTAAATTTAATATAAAGTCTATATGTAGAGCAGGGCGAGGCACAAAGGTCCAATTTGACTTTGAGCAAATGTAAACTATATTGTGAAAACCATAACAATTATATCACAGCAAATAACACATATCAAGCGAACAATTATCTGAGTTCAGTAAACTGTCTTCTACTTCATCATTGTAGAAATGTGCCTTTTTGATGTCTTTCAAAATTTGGTATCTAGACCTTTTTACCCTGTAGGCGGGGTAACTTGAAACGGGCAGGTGGCAAACAGATTTAAAGCCTTATTATAGTTTTAAAGGTATTTTACAAAATAATTACATTTTTTAACTAATGCTTAAAAACTACCAACGGAAGAAAATACTTTATATGGATTCTCAAAGATAACCGTTTATCTCCCCCATTTCAAAGATTACCGTTTTCAAATCAAGCTTGTAGCTGGCTATAAATCTTTTTTTCTCTACTTTCAAATATTGTTGTTAAACAATGCTTAACTTTACTGATTTTTGACAAACCGGCGGTTGGCCTTTTTAACCCCGGACCTTCATATATTACTATCTATTCTGCGATAAATTCTGGAAAATTATAACTGGAAAAATGTTATTCGACAAAAGGTCCATTTGATCGATACCAAATTTAGGTTCTGAATTTAAATAACATAAATAAAAAATAATATATAACCTAGAAATGTTTTATAAATACCAATGAGCATATAATTATACATAAGATCTTTCAGAGCACCGTGTTTGAGAAAAATATGCCAAAAATGCATTTTCATATTAACATATCAAAAAAGTTTATATTTTGAGTCTCTAGTGACACTTGGGGCCCGTTTACTAACGTTTTTGTATATAAATAAAACTACAAACAAAACTACTTACTACAAATTTATCACAAATAAATAATATTCGCGTAAAACATCCTATTAAACGTAATTGAACATCATCTGTCAAAAGCGTTTGACATTTCACGAAATTGCCACCGTCCATTGTTCTATTTAAATTACGCTTCTACAAAAATTTTCAAATTATAAATGTAAAGTTTCTACGCGGATTTGAAATAATTTCTCACCTTTTGGACATTCTCTGGATTGGCACGAATTTTTCAAGACTAAGACTGGCCAAATCGATTCAGCCGTTTTCGAGTTTTATTCGGACATTTGAAAGAGAGCTCCATTTTTATATATAAGATATATATATATATATATATAAATTTATATATATATTATATATATATATATATATATATATATATATTTCTATTTTTGTTGCAGTAATCGATGACAAATTGGCTATCAAAGATTTGTCCCATAAAGAACCAAAAGTGAAAGAAGTCAAACGCAGTGCCCACAATGCTATAGAACGCAGATACCGGACAAGTATCAATGATAAAATTATTGAACTGAAAAATATGATTGTTGGGGTTGATGCTAAGGTAGGGAGAAACAAATTATTTTAATATATCTTATATATAAAATTCTCATGTCACAAAGTTTGTTCCCGTACTTCTCAGAAAATGCTTTACTGATTCTTACCAAATTACTATCTATAATCATCTATTTTTTATACCCCTAAGTGATAAGGGTTGTTCACTCTTAAATTTTTCTTTGTAATTTTCGGACGAAATTTTTTGTTTTCATTTTTTTATAATGTGGCGTTAAAAATACATACGACCCAAAATTTTTACTTTTTTATCACCAACCCCTATTTTTTATAGCTCTTTTAGCATTTATTTCAACCCCAATTCACATTCAATCATTTTCAGTTATTGAATATTTTTTATATAATTTATGTTTAGATTTTTAAGTTTGAAGAATAAGCTTAAATTTTTCTTTAAAATATAGTTACTATTAAGGGTTGTCCAATCCTAATTATTTTGGGGTCAACTTTTTTAATTAAATTTTTTTTTAATATTGTAATTGGCAAAACAACTCTTTTTACTTTGAATAAAATACAATTTATTTACATCAAGGATTGTTCTTACTCCTAATTAATAATAAATAATTAATTAATAAAATATGTGCTGATTAGTTTTTGGCAAAGGCAGGTCCAGCTGTTTCGGAGATACGGATCAAAGAGTGCAGATAATAGAAATCGTGTTTTTACTTTAAATAAATAATTTTAACTTTCTAATTTAGTTTATATAATTCTTATAAATATTAGACAGTGTTACAGTATTTATGAAAATTTGTTTGAAAACATTTAATATTCCTCGAACGTTTTGTTACGATTTGGGAACTTCCAGCAATTTACCTTAAGGGGGCACAACTAGTGTAATCGCCTAAAAAAAGATGATTTTTGAGAATTTATATTGAAAAAACTACTTTATCAATCATTTCAAAATTTTAGGAATGCATTTATACATGTTTTAAGAATACATAGTAAAATTTTTGAAGAAAAAAATTGATTATTTTTTAAGTTAACGTCGATCTCCGGCGCGATAAGAAAAGGCCCTTCAGAAATTAAAAAAAAATTTTTTCGTTAAACTAGATAATATTGTCTGTAAAATGAACTACAATAAAGAAAAAAAAATCAAAAATTGGTAAAATGACGGCGTTTTTTTAAAAAAAAGTCGAATTTTACCCAAATTTCTGGTCGTTTTTGGACTGCTAAAATTCGATTTTTGATCCGATCAAAAAATCGATAGTTCATTTTACGGAGTACTATATATGGAACATGTAAAAAAAAAATTCGATAGTGACCGGATCATTTGTTTTTGAGTAATCGCTGCAGCAAATTCGGATAATGCTGTTTCGAGAAAAACGCGTTTGAAGATAAAATAATCGTTATACTATATACTATATAAATACTCTTTAAGTGGCTGTAACTCAAAAACTATTAAAGATATCGATTTAAAATTTTGGTATGTTATTTCTAAAGGTATAACCTATCGAAGTAAGGAAAAATTTAAAATTCGATTTTTTGAAAATTTCACACTAGTTGTGCCCCTTAAGGCACGATGGCATACACCATTATTTTCTTTTTTTTTCAGTTAAACAAATCAGGCATCCTCCGCAAAACAATAGAATACATTCGCTTTCTACAAAATTCGAATGCAAAATTAAAACAAGAAAACATGGCACTGAAAATGGCATCAAGAAAACAACACTAAAAGACCTATTAGCAACTGGTGTCAACGATGACTCTTTCAAAGATTCATCTTGCATCCTAACACCGCCAAGCAGTGACGTATCATCACCATCGTTGTCACCAACACAGTCTGATAATTCCTTACCGTCTTCTCCTGAATTTTCACACGTAATAATAAAAAATATATTTGGTAAAATATTTTCAACATTAGCCTGTATGTCTATTTTTTTATGCAGATGAAAGACGACATGAACGACGATTGTATGTCGCCAGTTCGCGGAATGTTGGATCAGTCTCGCATGGCACTTTGTGCTTTCATGTTTTTATTTGTGGCTTTCAATCCTTTCGGTACGATGTTGACAGGATTTAATGGCAATGATGATATGAATAATGTTAAAACTCAGGCTGGACGTGGTTTACTTGGATACGGTGAAGGTAAGTCACAAATATCAGTCAACTAATACATAGACTTTTTTTGTGATGTAAGTTGCAACTATAAGTCAACTATTATATAGATTTTAATTATGATGTAATTTTTTTATAGGTTCTGAAGCCTGGTACTTTAGCCCTGCTATATTTCTCTGGTTGTTTAATTCTGTAATAATGGCTCTTGGATTGATTAAAGTTTTGGCGTACGGGGATCCGATTTTGCCGGCGAAATCTAAAGAATCTTCGACGTTTTGGAGACACAAAAAGCAGGCCGAATTTGATCTATCAAAGGTAAATATTATATATATATATAATATATATATATATACATATTAAATGTTAAATATGAACAATACAACACTCAGATTTTTAACACAAACTTTATTTGGTAATTACAGACGTTTCGAGACCATGGTATGTCTCATCTTTAGCGTAATTTCAAAACAGTTACTTAAATACTACACATTCTTTAATATTTTATTTAAATTACATTAAATTAAAAAAAATAAAGTCCTTAAAAAAATGGACGCGGATACAAATTTTTGTTGACGATTTTGCGAACATAGATCAACCGATTTGAACAATTTAAAAAGCATTCGATTCGTATTGATAAGGAGATGTGCTGATTAGTTTTTGCAAAAGACAGGTCCAGCCGTTTCGGAGATACAAAGCAAAAAGAGCCAAAAATCGTAATTCAGGTTTTTAGAGAACGGAGCGTCCGATTTAAATAATTCGAAAAACATTTTATTTGCATTGACTATATAAAAAACTCTTTAATTTTTTGGAAAGGCATTTTTAATTTTGAAGTTCATTTAACAAATGTCCTCGATATTTTCGACAGTATGGAATAACCGATTTGTATGATTGAAAAAAACATTCGGTTCGTACTCGATCACGAGGTGTTTTTGCAAAAGGCACATCTAACCGTTTCGGAGGTATGGAGCGCAAAGGGCGTAAGAGGGGTCATGCAGTTTCTGAGAGAAAGGATGATCCGATTAGATTGATTCAAAATACCTTTTGCTTGTGTAGACGGTGTGAAAAAAATGCTTTCCAAGAATAAAAGTTAAAATTTTTGAAATTTTTTATAATTTTCCAAAAAAATTTAGATTTTGAAGTATTTCAAGAAGTATGAGATTGAAAAAAAAAATAATTTCTAACAAAAATATGAGAAAATTTCGAAATTTTCAAAAAAAACGAATATTTTCAAAAATGTCCAAATTCTCAAACAATTATAAAAAAAATAGATTTTTTTCAAAAAATTCCAGAAAGTTTCGAATTTTGAAAAAAAAATTAAATTTAGAAAAAAGTTCAAAAAAATCAAATTTCAAAAAAAATTAAACAAATTTCTTGTAAACATACACATAAGTTGTTTGTTGAATACGCTCGTCGCCTATTTAAAAAGCACTTATGAATTCACAGTGTGCATTTATAATAAATAATCTATTTGAAATGATATAAAACAATTATTGATTATTTTCATTTCTCGAATGTTTAATTACGGTACGAAAAGTTCCAGCAATTTGCCTTAAGGCACCACTAGTTCTTACTTTACATTTCAGGGTGACATTTCGCTATCGTCTCAAGAACTAAAAAGATGTCTACAGGCTTATGGGTGTTCTCTACCAGCATCCAGAATGGAATATTCGGCAGCAATAACATGGCAATTATTCAGACTGATGTTGCACAGATTATGGATCGGAAGGTTTATTTCTAGGAGAGCCGGCGGACTTTTTGCTGATGGGTACGACAAAGTTACATAACAATCAAGCAAGTATTTTTTAATAACTCATGTATTTTTTTTTAGTCAATCTCGTGCCATGGCTTTATCATCTGTAAAAGAACTAGCTCTGGTGTATCATCGTTTGAATCAATTGGATCTTGCAAGTGGATCATCCAGTGGAGGCCTTTTATTGTCTTTGGCCGCCGTTAATTTGGGCGAAGCCGCTTATAATCATATGCCGGCTGAGGAAATGGCTGAAATATACATCACGGCTGCTTTGAGGGTGAAGTTATCGTATCCTAGCTTGCTGCAAGTCTTGTGCAGGTAATAAAAATAATATAAGTGGAATTCTGTCTTAAGGCAATTAAGGCATCGTGCCTTTAGGCAAATTGCTGGAACTTCCCGTACCAAACATTATTATTTTTTTAAAAACTATTAACATTTTTGAAAAAAAATTACTTCGAAAAAATAAGATTTTTTGAGGAACTATAAATTGGACAAAAATTACTTTTTTTTGAAAAAAAAATTTTTTTGACATATTTTGAAAGATCTAAATTTTTTTTCAAAGCAATCGTACTGCTTTAACTGCATAAAGACGAAATATCAAAGCGCGTAAACATTAATACGGAACCCATAGAAATGTAAAAAAAAATTTTACTTATTGTTAAAATCTCTATAAAATATCTGATAATTTGATATGCATATGTCTAATGATCATTTTTGACCGCCAAATGGCATTTTTTTTACTTTTTTCATTAGATCTCCGAAACCGCTAGACCTGCCTTTATGAAAATTTGATCGGTTCTTCACCTTGTCAATATAAGTAAAATATTTTTTGAATTATTAAAATCGGACGCTCCGTTCTCTTAAAAACTGAGTTACCGTTTTCGGCACTTTTTGCCCCGTATCTTCGGAACGGCTAGACCTGCCTTTGCCAAAAACTAATCAGCACGTCTCCTTATCAATACGAATCGAATGTTTTTTGAATTATTCAAATCGGTTGATTGGTGTTCCCGAAATCGTCGACGAAAATTTGTATCCGCACATATATACAAACACGTACACACACACACACACACACATACATCTATTTTTTCTAAGGTATGCCAAAATGTTCAGAAACCTCTGAAACGTAAAGATATATAAAAATTTTCATTTTCGATTTTTTTGCGATTACTATAACTTGCCCTATGGGAAGTTAATAATATTTTTTATGTAATATGTTTTGGTGTTATAATTGTTGTTTTTTTTTAGGTATTATCTAAGTGCAGCTAAGCATGCGCTAAGCCTGCGTTGTGTACAAGCCCCGGCAAGACTCCAATGGATTTTTACACCTTTTGGACACAAATTTTTTTTAAATGAAAACTGGAAATACGGGCAAGAGGCAAAGGAATCGATGTTCAGCAATTTGGGAAACAAGGCGGATCCGTTGGCGTACGTTATGAAGGTACGGTGAAAGAATTTTGTATACCTTAAGGGGGTCTTCCTATGTGATGAGTTGAAGAAATCGATTATTTTCTTTTCATATTTCGGTAGATTACACCTTTAAAAATAACATTAATATTTCAAATCAATATCTCAAATAGTTTTTGAGTTACAGCCATTTAAAAAGTATACATATAGTATATAGTACGATTATTTTATCTTTAAACGCGTTTTTCTCAAAACTGTGTTTATCAAACTTTCCTCCATTGTGTCTCAGAAACGGCTGGACCAAATTACTTGAAATTTACAGGGCACACTCAATATATTTAATCGCATGGAATGAACTATTATCAATCGAAAATTTTCAAAACTTCGATTTTTTCATAGCAAAAAACAAGAAAAACTAGTGGGGTGGGTGGCATCGTGCCTTAAGGCAAATTGCTGGAACTTCCCGTACCGTAACGAAATGTTCGAGGAATATTGAATGTTTTCAAATAGATCATTATAAATATTGTAATATTGTCTAATATTTATAAGAATTATATAAACTGAATTGCAGAGTTGAAATTATTTGTTAAAAGTATATTAGAACTATAGTCAGAATTAAAAATAAAATCTGAATTATTTTCGATATACAAAAAATTAAAAAAAAAAAAAAAAAAAATGGTACAAATTTTTTTTTCCAAAATCAATTATTTTGTTAAGACAAGCAGAAAGTTCTTTGAATCAATTGAATCGGACGCTTAGTTCTCTCAAAAACTGCTATTTTTTGTACATTTAGCTCTGTATCTCCGAAATGGCTGGGCCTGCCTTTGCGAAAAACTAATAACCCCTTCTCCCAATCATTACTAATTGAATGTTTTTAGATCATTCAAATCGGATGCTCCGTTCTCTCAAAAACTCGATTTCTATTTTCTGCACTCTTTGCTCCTTATCTCCGTAACTGCTGGACCTGTCTTTGCCAAAAACTAATCAGCACATCTCCTTATCAATATGAATCGAATGTTTTTTGAATCGTTCAAATAGGTTGATCCGTACGCCCGAAAACGTGGGCGAAAAATTGTATCCATACATACATACACACACACACACACACACATCCATTTTATCTGAAGTATGCCAAAATGTTCAGAAACCTTCAAAACGTCGAGAAATGTAAAAATTTTCAATTCCGATTTTCGGCCCATTACAATAACTTACCCTACGGGAAGTTAAAAAGTGCCTAATTTGCAAATTTTATTTCAAATGTCTATCAAAAATCCAATTTTTTTTGTATTCATTTGATTATAGGTCATTCCGTGATTTTAAGCCTACAAATTAAAACGCCGTTTATTTTTTTTTTGGTCAGATAAGCCGATCAGCCGGAATCGTGGAGGAAGTGGGAGCTCTTTTTTTCGAGGCGGGGGTGTTCGGAGCGCTGTAACTCTAGTTTGACTGAATATTTTTAGCTGAAATTTTATATTTATACTGTCCAAATATGTGTTAATAAATGATAAAAAACTTGAAGCTCTAAATATTTACTGGTCGTAGAAAAAAAATCCTAAAATATCCCTAAAAAACAGGCCGTCACATAGGAAGACCCCCTTAACACTATACTTGCAACTAACATTGTTTTCTCCAGGTGTACAGGGAAAAACTACTGGAAAAAGCCTTGCACGCAATTGTAACTCCAGATAGCCAACATTCGGAGTCTTCTAACAATTCCCAATCATCTATCACCAATGCTCTGATGTACGTTGAATGGTTGCAGGACAACGTTTCGACGGAGTTGACGGTTGCAAGAACTGCATCGGTCACCAACGAAGTCTGTAAGTATAAAATTTTATATTCAATTTAATTCATTTACATGTATACATCTAAGTCTGTTTTTACACGGTAGATTGGTTCCAGAAGAAGCCGTGTAAAAAAAAAACGTGTAAAAAAAGACATTGATCTTATACAAAAATGGGTGATTTGTTCCTAATCTCTAAAACCTATTAAAATTAGTGAAACACAAGAATTTTTAGGGTATTCCCCTAAATTAGTGCTATTCACATTTGCTTTGACCAGTAAAAATTGTTTGTACGCGCTAAAGGGGAATTCACTTAAATCTTTAAGCTAGTGTTTGCAAACTATCGATACTATCGATGGTTTCAGACTTTTTTTCTTTCATAAATACTTTCTTGTGTTATGAACATACTTCGCAAAAATTAAATTTGACAAAAAAATTTAAGTACATAAAATTTCAAATCGTGCTAAATGGAATAAAATCGTGTAAAAAAATTAAAAATATTCAATTTTCAAACCGTGTTATATCAAAACCGTGTACAAAAAGACCGTGTAAAAACAGACTTAGGTGTATATTTTTTTCTTTCTCAGGTTGTGAAGATGAAAAGGCGCATTGGTGGTCGTGCATAACAGGAATTGCTGCCAAGTGGTTTTTGGGACAAGATTTGGACGCACAAAATTTATACAGCCGGGCTGAAAACTTACCAGCGTCGTTATCGGCTAAAGACGATCCTTTGCCGAGGGCCGTTCTGGCTTCTCTTAAGGCACGGAAAATGTTTCTGGAGAAAAAGAAAAGTTAGTACAATATAAAACATTTGCCGCATATTTAAATTCTTTTTTTGTAATTGTGTGGTACTTGTAGATCTTTCACATTTCGTTGGTGGTGATATCTGGGACATGCTGAATATTTCTGGAAATTTACTAGAAGACTCGTTGAATTACACCGCGGTGCAGGATCCTAGCAATATAACTTTGGTAAGTTAAATATTTTCTCTATTGTATCTTAAGAGTTATATAGTATTTTTTTTATTAATTTGCTTGCTTCTATGGTGCATTGTAGTTGCATTGCATTTATTTTAAACTGTGCAATTCATCTTCAATGCTTTCATAGCGGTTTTGCGACCATTCTCGTAGAAGAACCGAATTATATGGAGATACGGTACTTATTGAATTACATATTATTTTATTCGTAATTTTTATTCTGCATCTATTGTTAGCACAATTTTTTTATGTATTTTTTATCGTTTTCCTTGTAGGAAAAAAATGTGTGAGTTTTTAGATTTAAAAACGCAAAGTGCGGTAGGTTTGAGCAAATATTCAAACTATTCATCGTTAGATTTATTCATAGATTCGCAAAGAAACCATATAAAGTATTATACATTGTTAGATTCGTCTCAAAAGTCTTAGTTTTTCTTCCATACATCGAAACTTAGTATTTTAAACCGTTTTTTAGACGATAGGCGTCTCAGACTTCTGAAAATTTACGGAAAATCGCAAAATCTCAAGAAAATTATTTAGAGACATGTATCTAATTATACATACATAGTTTTTTTCATAATTTTATCCTGCATCTTTCGTTAGAACAATTTTGTTATGATTCTTTTATTGTTTTCCTGCAGAATAGAAAAATTATGAATTTTTAGATGTTTAAACGCAAAGTGCGGATATATTTGGGCAACTATTTACACTATTTGATTTTTTCATAAAAGAAACCATATAAAGTGTTATACATTGTTAGATTTGTCTCAAAATTCTTAGTTTTTATCCTATATATCGCAACTTCGTATTTTAAACGATTTGGCCTATAGGCGTATTGCAGTACTCAAATTCAATGAATATTGGAAAATCTCAAGAAAATTATTTAGAGACATTTATTGAATCATATATCAATTTATTCGTAATTTTATTCTGCATCTTTCGTTGGAACAAACTTTTTACGTATCTTTTATCGTTAAACTTGTAGGATAGAATCTGTAAATTTTTAGATATTAAAATGCAAAGTAGGTTTGAGCAGAGATTCAAGATATTTAATAAATTTTTAAAGAAACCATATAGAGTGTTATACATTGTTAGAAAGGTCTTAAAATTCTTAGTTTTTTTTTCCAAATATCGCAACTTCGTATTTTAGACCATTTGGTCTGTGGCCTATGGGTGAGATAGACTCCGAAAATTTAGGGAGAATTGGAAAATTTCAAGGAAATTATATGAAGACACGTTAGAAAAAACCTTTTTCGCATTTTTTATCGTTGTACTTGTAGGATAGAAAATGTGTGAATTTTTAGATGTTCAAATGCAAAGTGCGTATATATTTGGGCAACTATTTACACTATTTGATTTTTTCGTAAAGAAACCATATAAAGTATTAAACATTCTTAGATTCGTCTCAAAATTCCTAGTTTTCTCTCATACATCCCAACTGTGTATTTTAAACCGTTGGGACGATAGGCGAGTCTGACTCGTAAAATTCAAGAAAGATAGGAAAATCTCGAGAAATTTATTCAGAGGCATTTGTCGAATTATATATCGTTTTATTCGTAATTGTATTCCGCATATTTTCTTCTAACAAACTTTTTACGTATCTTTTATCGTTTAACTTGTAGAATAGAATCTGTGTAATTTTTTAAAGTGCAAAGTGCGGTAGGTTTGAGCAGCCATTCAAAATATTTAATAAATTCTTAAAGAAACCATATAAAGTGTTATACATTTTTAAAAAAATCTCAAAATTCTTAGTTTTTCTTGCATATGTCATAAGTTCGTATTTTAAACGGTTTGGCCTAAGGGCGAGTTACAGTGCTGAAATTCAAGGAATTAGAAAATCTCAAAACTCCTAAAATTTAAGAAAAATCGGGCAATCACAATAAAATTATTTAGATACATGTATTGAATTATATACCATTTTATTCGTAATTTGAATGTGCATTTTTTGTTGTAACAAACAAAAATGTACATGTTTAATTTCACAAGGAGGCATAATTTGAGCAATTGCTTCAAAATGTCATAAATTCGTAAAAAACCATATAAAGTGTTATACACCGTCAGATTTATCTTAAAATTTTTAGTTTATTTTCCATATATTGCAACTTCGTGAATCCAACAATTTCAACAATAAGCGAGTCAGGCTCCTGAAATTTACGTGAAATTGAAAAATTTCAAGAAAATTATTTGGCGACATATATCGAATTTTACATCGTTTTATTCGTAATTTTATCCTGCATATTTATTTCTAACAAACTTTTAATAATACTCTTACCGTTTTTTATTCAGCATAAAATTTATAAAAATTTAAATGTTCAATCTTACAAGGAGCTATAATTTGAGCAAATATTCAAAATATTTAATGAATTAGTAAAGAAACCATATAAAGTATTATACATCGTTAAATTTGTCTCAAAATTCTTAGTTTTTCTTCCATATATCGTATCTTTGCATTTTAAACGGTTTGCCCTAAGGGCAAGTTGCAGTGCTGAAATTCAAGGAATCTCACGACTTCTAAAATTTAAGAAAAATCGGACGATCTCAATAAAATTATTTAGAGACATATATCAAATTATATAACATTGTATTCATAATTTGAATGTGCAACTTTCCTTCTAAGAAACTTTTAATGTAGCTCATAACATTTTTCGTGTTTTTGTAAAAATTTAAATGGTTAATTATAATGCAGCGGTTTAATTTGAGCAATTATTTACAATATTTAATACATTTGTAAAGAAACCATATTATGCATCGTTAAAATCGTCTCAAAATTCTTAGTTTTTCTTCCATATGTCGCAACTTGCTATTTTAAACGGTTTGGGCGATATGCGAGTCAGACTCCTAAAGTCAGAATTAAATTCTTAGTTTTTATTCCATATATCGCAACTTCGTATTTTAAACAGTTTGGGCGATATGCGATTAGGAGTCAAACTCCTAAAATTTATATTGAGTCAATTATCGAATCGTATACCGTTTTATACATAATTTTATTCTGAATCTTTTGTTAGAACAAATATTTTACGTATCTTTTATCGTTTTACTTGTAGGATAGAAAATGTGTGTATTTTTAGATGTTAAAATGTAAAGTGCGACAGGTTTGAGCAACTATTCAAAATATTTAATAAATTCGTAAAGAAACCATATAAAGTGTTACACATCATTAAATTTGTCTCAAAATTCTTAGTTCTTCTTCCATATATTGCAACTTCGTATTTTGAATGATTTGGACTATAAAGTAGTCAGACTCCTAAAATTTACGTAAAATTACAAAAAATCTCAAAAAAATCATGTGGACATATATCGAATTATATAACGGTTTTGTTCGTAATTTTATTGTGATAATTTTCTTACCAAATAAATGTTTTAATTAATCCTAACTTATTATTATTATTATTAATCCTAACTGGTGGATGAAACTATTGTCATAAAATTTAGTTATCATTTCTTAATAATTAATTTCATTTTTCTTTTCTCATTTTTCAGTATGTGCAGCTTTTGTGTTGCGATTGGATTCTGGAGACAAGTTACGGTTTGTGGGAAGTCGAAATTGACACCAAGTCTGGTTTAAATGTGAAACCAGTCGCTCCGAATATTCTAACAAATTTCCAACGCGATTTGTCGTCGTTGAGGAGACTTACTGAACGCCTACCGGTAGATAAAGGACACAAAAATACTTTAAAAATTACATTTATTTTTGTATTTATTGAATTTTTTTTCCATAGACTGCTTTACCGAGAGTTTTTCTGTACGAAGCAGTTTGCAGACTGATGGCAGGTGCAGCTCCTGGACCAACACAAATTTTACTCGATAGAAGTTTGAGGCATAGGAATTCCAAACCGAGTGCGATTTGTGGAAAAGGTACCATAATACACACCCTTACATTCATAATACTTATTTTTATTATTATATTTAATGATGTTTTTCTATTTCCTTAGAAAAATCTAGTAATTCCGAAGGTGGCGAAAGGGAACGTGCAGCAGCCCTTTATGTAGCCTGTCGACACTTACCAGCCCAATTATTATCAACACCAGGAGAACGTGCTGGTATGTTAACAGAGGCTGTTAAAACATTAGAAAGGATTGGTGATCAGAAAAGACTACACGATTGCTATCAGTTGATGAAATCGATGGGAACAGGTTCCATAACGAATTAAACATACAAACGATAGATGGTAAGATTATCTTAATTTTAATAGATGTTTTAGTATACTTCATCATAAGGAAAATAATTTTAGTACGTGAAATATAATTTTATGTAACCTATTGGTAAATTATATTTTTTTCCTTGCAATATTTTAATGTCCAATTTTAGTTGATAATATATAAGTATTTAGTTTATATTTACGAATGTATCATTGAAGGTATAAAACACCAATAATTTTTCTTTTTAATTATTTAAATAGTACTTAAGATTTAATCTAATTATTTTTTGGAGTATAAGACTAAGAGATTCAAAGAGTTCAAATTTTAATAATATAAATGATGGTCAAAATATTTTCTCAAATACAAAATTGAATATGTCTAGAGAAAAATATAATTATTTTTAAATTGAATATTTTTAATTAATATGAATACAATTATTTTTAAAGTTAAAATAATATTTATAAATTAACCATATTTGTTAGACATTTTGATATTATTTATAATTAACATATAATTAGTTTGTTGATTATTTATAAACATTTAATTTTAATTGCACCATTATTTTTTAGAGTGTATAAATATTTTTTTAATAAAATGTATTTTAAATATGAATATATATTTTATTAATGAAAAAAATAGGAAAATAGTTTAAAACGTCTTTCTTACAGGATATATAATAATTTTTTATTTTATATATAACTTTTGGTAGATTTTCTAAGTCGAAACAAATTTTATATAATTAGCAAGAAATTGGTCGATTTTAAAATAGTATTAATTTCATAAGATTAACTGTCAATTAAAATTAATATATTATTCAAATTGTATGTTTCGTTTTTTCCTAATGCGGAATGCATATTTTTACTTATTTTTTTTTAAATCTTTTTATTTTAATTTTTTATAATTGTATTGAATATTTAAAATAAATTTTTGTTTATTGATTTATTGATAGATGATATCAAATTTCGAATGGTATTAATAATTTAGTGAAAATTAATTTATCATTTATAATTCGACGAATTTGCTGCAAATTTAATTATATATATATATATATATATATATATATATATACGAGGTCTGTTCAAAAAGTTTTCGTAATTTTCGTTTTTTCAAAAAAATATTTATTTATTCGTCTACATTAATGTGGTCCCCTTCAAAGTAGTCCCCCCCAGATATAATACACTTATGGCAGCGTTTTTTCCAATTTTCGAAGCACCCTTGATATTCACTTTTTGATATGTCCTTGAGAACTCTCGGCGATTTTCTTCAATCGAGGAAAACCGCCGTCCTTTCATGGGTCTCTTCAACTTTGGGAATAGGAAAAAGTCACACGGAGCCATATCTGGTGAATTTTTGCACTTTGCAACACTTTATTTCATTTTTTACGCAAAATTTAATACAAATTCTTTGACTTTTTCAATTCTTCCATTGTAAAAATCGCCGAGCTCAGAAAAACACGTCGAACCTTAGCGACTACCACAGACAAAGTAAACAGTGAATATAGCTGAAAATTTCATCATACTTTAGGGGCATGTATACCAACACAATAAAAAAAAATTTTGACAATCAGACACTCCAGACCCGCGAAATTTAATTATTAGTAATTCCGGGTACTTTTTGAACAGACCATGTAGATATATATATATATATATATATATATATATATATGTGTATATATATACATATAAATTATAATAATAAAACAGCTTTGTCTTCACGAAAATATATTTCAAAATATTTTCTAAATCACATTTTTATCTCATACACAAGTACATTTATAATATATATATATATATATATATATATTTAATTTAATTTATATAACTACTAATGAAATTTATTCGGAGGCGGGCTTTGAATAAAAATAACTTAATATTAAAAAAATATAATATATACACATATGTATATATATCTTTATTATTTAAAAAAATATTTAATCATTTATATTTTATTTTTTGAATTTCGCGCTTTTTTTCTTTCAGTTTTGACAGAAGAAACCA
Source organism: Ctenocephalides felis (assembly GCF_003426905.1). Classification (NCBI taxonomy): domain Eukaryota; kingdom Metazoa; phylum Arthropoda; class Insecta; order Siphonaptera; family Pulicidae; genus Ctenocephalides; species Ctenocephalides felis. Next base: position 9,238,882 of record NW_020537758.1, on the reverse strand, counting down.
CGTGCTATTTTTATTCTGAATAAAGTGTGTAGTGTTTATTTAATATTTGGACAGTGATATTTAAAATAACTTTTATGTAATTAGTTTCTGTTAAAAAACAGTTTTTTTTATTGTTCAAAAGTGTATGAAGAATTTTTGCTGATGCTGATGCTGATTATTGGTAAGTGATTTTTAATTTATTTTTGTATATATTTTTTGGTCTTAACCTTGTAGTAATAAATACTTGGGATTTGGTATTTTATTTCTGCAACTTGTTATTAAAATTTACAATAAGTTTCACAATTTTGTTTAGCAGTAAACGAGTACAAGAATAATTTCAAAAAAATAATTTCCACGTCGAAAATTAATCATTTTTACAATAATGCACAGAAAAATGTCCAAAAAATGATTTAACAGAGTTTAATTTAAATAATTATTTTCAACAATAATTTCCACATTTTTAAGTAACAGAACAAAAATTTCCAGTTTTTAATTTTGATATTTTACTCTCTACTATCAACGTCCAAAATTATTATTAATTTTTATAAAAACTTTTATATACAAGGCCAGATGAAAAACTTTTTTTTTAAACAAAAAAATAATTATTTAATAAATTAATCATTTTATGGAGTATTCAAATATCCACGGATTTTTTTAAACAAAGTTTTGGCCGATATATATATTCAAATATTCAAAAATACATTTTTAAGAACTTTTTTTTGAAAATGTCATACAAAAACTACTCAATATTTTCTCAATTTTTTAAACAAAGTTTTGGCCGTTTTCTATATTCAAATATTCAAAGATATCTATCCACGGATTTTTTTAAACAAAGTTTTGGCCGTTTTATATATTCAAATTTTGGAAGAAACAATTTTAAGAACTTTTTTTTTTGAAAATGTTATAAAAAAACTACTGAATTTTTTCTCAAATTCCTTTTTTTATTTGAAAATAGAATCCTTACGGTTAAGATTGAAATACTTTCAAATAAAAAAAGAAATTTGAGAAAATATTCAGTAGTATTTCTTATAACATTTTCATAAAAAAGTTATTCGTGAATCCTTTACAAAAAAATGCTTTGCAAAATGTCTATACACAGTAAATAATTATTTTTGCTTATAAATTCCACATTATTATAACAAATTTAGTAAGAAAATAACAAAATCAAGTATTTAATTTTGTAAAATTATCAATAATTTTCATAGTCATTTTGATATACAAAAATCGTCTTCACAAAATACCTAAACACAGTCTAAGTAATTTAAATAATTTTAATCGAATAATTAATTAAAACTAATTATATTGATATACCTAAATAAAAAGGCACTTTTACTAATACAAGTTTTCGACATATTTAAATATTATAATAACTACTTTAATAGCTATCACATTTAACTAGTTTCTAAAACAGTATTAAAATATATTTATATATAAAATATAATAAATTTAATAAAAAAATCAGTGAATTGTAAATATTAATTTTACAGATTTTTATTTAAATTTTCTAAAACATATTGCAATTCATTACATTTATAATAATATTTTAGATTATTGAAAAAAAATCAGTTAAAAATTTGTAAAAATTCCTTTTATAATTTGTTTGGGTAAATTATACCAAAAATTTTTCCACAAGAGCGCTATTTATTTTTATCAATAATATTATAAATAATTATAACTTGTTTATAATAAATTATAATATTATACTTATATTGATAGGGACTACAAATAGGCACATTTTGATGAAACTTAGTTACCTAGTTTATTATTGTCTATTGAATTTTATATAAATCACAAAAGAATATTTTGTGTAAATTTGTTCCTAACAAGAACTATGTTTCACTTGTACTAAGTCTTTCCTTGTTTTTCTAAATCACATATTGACTTCCCACAATTTGATCTGGTTGTCGATGACCTCCTGGAACCATTTCTTTTTGGCAGGGTCCTTAAAAACAGGGGTCAGGGCCCTAAGGTCTAATTGTAATAAGGCTTCGTTCCCTAACATTCCATCGAGAGTGTTGAGGAGAGCCGTGTCTTTGTGTAATTTTAAAAGACTAGCATATCTGAAAAAAAATTAAATATATATATATATATATATATATATATATATATATTTAAACTAGATGACCCAACAGACGTATTATTTAAGATATCCAAAAGTGCATCTCAAACTTCTCCTAATTGATATCGTAAGGGCCGAATTGTATGTATTTGTAGGTAGTTTGTGCAAAAATTGTTAATAACTCGAAATATTGTTAAAGAATTAATTAAATTTAGTATTTGTTATTATAATACACATATTAGGGAATGACATACTAAAATTTTGAGGTCGTACGTTCTGAGGATCTCTTTAAATAAATTATTTTGCTCAGAAATCAAAGCATCAGACAAAGATTATGGGGTAGTTTGTGCAGAAAATTGTCAATAACTCGAAATATTGTTAAAGAACTGATTAAATTTAGTATTTGTTATTATAATATACATATTAGGGAATAATATACTAAAACTTTGAGGTCGTACGTTCTGAGGAGCTCTTTAAATAAATTATTTTGCTCAGAATTATAAGTGTTATACAAAGATTATGGGGTATATTGTATAGTAAATTGTTAATAACTCAAAATATTGTTAATGAACTGATTAAATTTAGTATTTGTTATTATAATATACATATTATAGAATAATATACTAAAATTTTGAGGTCGTACGTTCTGAGGAGCTTTTTAAATAAATTATTTTGTTAAGAAATATAAGTGTTAGACAAAGATTATGGGATGATTTGTGCAGAAAATTGTTAATAACTCGAAATATTGTTAAAGAACTGATTAAATTTAGTATTTGTTATTATAATATACATATTATAGAATAATATACTAAAATTTTGAGATCGTACGTTCTGAGGAGCTCTTTAAATAAATTATTTTGCTCAAAAATCTAAGCATCAACCAAAGATTATGGGGTAGTTTGTGCAGAAAATCGTTAATAACTCGAAATATTGTTAAAGAACTAATTAAATTTAGTATTTGTTATTATAATATACATATTAGGGAATAATATACTAAAATTTTGAGGTCGTACGTTCTGAGGAGCTCTTTAAATAAATTATTTTGCTCAGAAATCTAAGCATCAGACAAAGATTATGGGGTAGTTTGTGCAGAAATTGTTAATAACTCGAAATATTGTTAAAGAACTAATTAAATTTAGTATTTGTTATTATAATATACATATCAGGGACTAATATACTAAAATTTTGAGGTCATACTTTCTGAGGAGCTCTTTAAATAAATTATTTTGCTCAAAAATCTAAGCATCAACCAAAGATTATGGGGTAGTTTGTGCAAAAAACTATTAATAACTCGAAATATTGGAGAAGTATTTTTACATACATATATGTTTTAATATTGTCTAGGTTCATAAGTAAATTGAAATGTTTGGCAGATACAGTTTTCATTCATTTTGCAATTTTTCCTATTTATTTCTACAATATTACTATATTTTCGTAATCACATCCCTTATTAATTTATTAAATGTTGTATAAAATGTATTAATGTATAAAAGCTTACTAAATTGGAATATAACTAGCTACTTCTTATTAAATTATATCTCAATATTTATATTTGAACTATAAGAATATATATTGATTAAAATCATTTTATACAAATAGGGCTTCTATGAGAACTGACTTAAATTTTCAGTAACGGTTGAAAATATTATATTAAAATAGCCATTCCCTTGCATTGTAGCATCAAATTAAAATTAATTGTTATTACAGAAATTGTATCAATATATAAAATAATAATAAATGAAAAAAATCGAAGAGATCGTCTATTAATCACGTGATCGATTTTTAAGGAGTTTTCTCTACTTTCGTGGTGACATTTGAAATTAACCCTTTTTCCCTGTCTAACATTATGCATATTATTAGTACCTAGAAAAATTAGAAAATTTTTGTTTTTTTTTAAATTTTTGATTTTTTTTTAAATCAGGTAAAAAAATAAATACACGTGATATTTTACTAGACTCCCTCTTTTCCACATAATCTTTTGAAATTTTTTATTGTCGAACTTCAGAAATATTTATCAAAATCCGAATAATCGCTCAGAAGGAGTATATTTGCATACATCAATACAGAAGAATTTTATATATAAGACATATGTATATCAGGGTGGTCCTTAATATAGACATTTTCGAATGTCCTTGCTCTCAAGGGTTAAATATGGTTCCAAATTGATAAAAAAACAATTCTCTGAAAGCTTTAGCTCAATATTATCTTTTAGATAGAGCTTCAATATATATTTTTATTTACCTGAATATATAATACTGTACTCCCAATTTGGAATTGGCCCACTGTTCCACAGTCTTGTTGCCACTGGCACATTTTATGGCACCCATGTGTTCAACATACCACGGCGAAAAATAGTTCAGCAACTCCAAACTTGTTAAATTCAAAACACCTTGAGTTTTCAACCTTTGCTTGATTTGTAAAAATTTACTTCTGCTATAAACAAACACCTAAAAATAAAATATTAATAATAAATTACCTTTACCAAGAAAACATTTTTTAGACAAGATAGATATTACAGCTGTTCAAAGAATGAGATTATATCGCGAGCGAAAAGATAGAAAAAATACAAGCAGTCAATGAATGCATGTTAATTTTAACTACATGAATTTCTTCAAATACAATTATCATATGATGAGTGAAGTTGCGAAAACAATATTTGCTTAGGCGTTATTTAACATAATCCACTATGTGAACGAATACTATGGAATTTATTAATCATAAATTACTTTATTTCTCTAATAAAGGTTTAAGTCCTAAATGCTAATTACAATGACAAACCGATCATGTCACATTTGAAGTATGACTTCAACTACTTTATTGTTTTTAAATATTACACATATTTTTAATGCTATTATAAATATATAATTTATAATTTATCATTATATAAATGTGTTTCATCTATCTTTTTACCTGGTACAAAGAGTTTCCAGTAGAATACGATGCAACATAATGCGATCCGTATTTTTTAATAAAATCGGCAGTTCCAGCGAAGTCTCCGGGTTTTAGGGTTTTTGCGCCGTCGGCTACGGCGTCCTCGAGGGCCACGCTTGGGGGCACCGGGCCTGCCAGGGCCGCACTGTGGGCGTATTTAGATACACGGACTAGGACGTAACAGTGGTCGCCGTGGACGAAGGACGAATTTATACCTAGATAGAAAAAGTAGGAATAATTAATATTATTTAAACGATAATATTGTGCTAAGTACGTGCCACAATGTTTATTCCGAATGGACTCCTAAACTGCTGAACTAATTTCAAATTTGATTTACGAAGATCTCGAATTGTAATCGAAATATTAGTTTATTGATAATTTTAATTAATTTTGTCATGGAAAATACGTGAAAAAGAAATTAATTTATAATTTACCTCAAAAATCAAATCTTTAGTTCAAATGTTTCAAATTGTTGCATGGAATATGTTTTTTTTGTTTCCATCCGACGTTGAGTTCTGGGATACCCGGTATATATGTATATATATATATATATATATATATAATCTATTATAATTTACCTAAATTTCTGGCTGTAGTATCAGGTAACCAGCCTGCTGTAAAAGCCCTCCAAGGTTTGTCTAACCTTTCAAATGCAAAATCCCTGGAAAAAATTAAAAATAAAGAAAATATGAGTTAAAATCGTTTATTATTGTCATTAGATTTTGCATATATACATTAATTAATTAAAAAAATTGAAATGATATGTATATTCATTATGTAAGTTTCGACGCTGTATGTGTGTCATCATTTAGCAAGTTAACCAAATCACAAATTTAAACAGATTGTTTAAGGAAAAATAAAAATTGTGAATAAAATAAAAAATTAAAAGTTGAATAATAAAATTATGCAGTTGGTCACGTGACTTTGAATTTTTTAAATCGATTTACAATTTTGCGATCGCGTGACTAACTCCATAATTTTATCATCACTTATATTTTATTATTTTATTGTTTTATTTAAAAATTTTGTTCTTTTTTCGTTAAAAAAAGTGTTTAAATTTGCTTGTGTGCTTTTTCTGGTACGAATTTATTAACTGGGTGAATGATGACACACATACAGTGTCGAAACGTACATAATTAATTCTACATTCATTAGGACATTTTTTGCATTTCTTTAAATACGTTGGAAATTTTTCTCCGGCTACTAAAATTTGTTTACATTAGATAAAAACTAGATAAAATTTAGTACAAGCTGTTGTTCATAATTACATGATGACATTTTGAATATAATTTATCGAAATAGTTGTTTTCTAGTAGCAATATATGATTTTTGGACAGGTTTTTAACATTTTTTGTAATAACTTGAAAATTGTTCCTGGGTCACTTTAATTATATCTATGTCAGTAAAATCTACATAAAATTTACTAAAATTCAGTAAAAACTGTTATATACATTTATTAACTAGATAAATTATGACACAGATACAGAACCGAACCGTTCAAAATAAATGTTAAATTATTTAGTGCTTTACATAACATAAATAAAAAACAAAAATTTCTTTTAAAAAATTGTTTTACAAGCCATACGTTTCGGCTAAAAATAAAATTTTAAAATAAAACTATTGAGATTGAGAAATTATACAGAATAGGAGTACTTTTTATTTTATTTTCACTAAATAAAGGCTAGTATTATAGCCGCAATGTATGAATTGTAGAACAACTTCCTAAAGAAACTTGTTATTTATTCATTTTAAGCCCGATTATTAGAATTTGTTTCAAAAAAGTTAACAGAAACCACAGTGCTGAAACAATTAATGGCATTTCAATGTATTTGTATCGGAAAATTTGCTTCGAGATACGGTGGTTACGGAACAAATTGGGCTCAATTAGCAGAGTATCACTATAAAATTATAACATAATGTAATAAATAAATAAATAAATATATAAAATATATATATATATATATATATATATACGAGTATATATATAAATATATGCTATCTTAATTTGAAGCACCTATCTTAAAGTTTACAATTGACTTATGAAATTATCTTAAGAAATTAATCAAGCAGTCGACATACACTAAATATACCTAAAATTGAAAAGTTGACATTACACTAATGACTTCTTTCATTTTATCTCGTGTAATAAAATAACACAACTAGCTTATAATAACCGCGTAGTAAAACAACACACTCCAACTAATCTTCGACTATTACTCCTTTATTACCTAAAATAAGCCTGCAGCAACTGCCTCAGATTATCACAGAACTCCATATGAAAATCACCCCTGAACCCCACTGTGTCGTCCTGCTTCCTTCCCTGATCGCCTATCATGTTGACCCCGCGGAAGACGCTTACCGTCGGCTCCCTGAACAGCCAGTCGGTGTCGTTCCTCGGCACCACTCGCATAGATATACTCAAGTAACCGTAGCGGACGAACACGTTGACGGCGCGACCGAGGCCTAGCTGAGATTCGCCGGTGGTGGTAGTGGTCGAGGAGCCCGAGAAGGCGTTCGTGGCGAGGAGCAGACAGGCTAGGGCGGTTGTTAGGCCGAATCGAACGTCTAAGGGGGGGGAGATAATTGATTAGTGAAAATATTATATTAGATTTATAGAATAATTTATTTATTTATTTATTTATTTATTTAAATATAGAGCCCACAGATTTCTCCAAGAGGACTCAAAAATACAATTATTTTACATAATGAATAACAATTAAAATATATACAAAATTACAATATATAGTTAGTAACATAAAATGCTTAACATAAAATTACATATAATGCAGAATGTAACAATATTATTTATAAACATAATAAGATAAAATAATGAGATATTTGAAAAGAAAATAAAAAGGTTAACTTGTGCAGATGGAGATTATTTGATTAGGTGAAGTGTTGTGAATATCTATTTCATTATTAATTATGTTAAAGTTAGAGGACATAAGTAAAATAGGCGAATTTAAGAGAGAATTAGATTTAGGAGTAGGATAATTGAAAAATAATTGTAAACGCGTAGATAGCCTTGGAACATTAAAGGATAGTTGATTAAGAATAAGAGGACAGTCTATAGAATTATTGCAAAGTTTAAATAAAAACATAATTGTACAGATAAATCGACGTGAGGCAAGGGAAGGAATACCAAATTCTTTTAGTAAAGTGTTGTGGTCAAAGCCACGTTCAGGGCAAAATTTTATATGTTTTATATTAAAGGTATTTCAGAAATTTTCTATCGCATCAGAGTTATTGATTTCATGAGGATACCAAATAATCGAACCATATTCTAATTTTGAACGTACAATAGAATAGTACATGCAAAGAAGTGCATTGGTAGATTTAAATTGTTTACAATTTCTCAGTATTAAACCTAAAGATTTATGTGCTCTATTACAAATATCAGTTATATGATCCGTGAAAAACAAACCAGAATCAAATAGAACTCCTAAATCTGAAATTTTATTACATCTATCAATGCTGGTGTTAGAAATTTTATCATAACATCTAGTAAAAACTTTTATATACACTTGTATATTGAAATTTTGAGTAATTTGTCGTTGAAATGCGGACTTTAGTATTTTGATATTTAGCAATATGTGATTATAGAACATTTTTTTACATTTCCTTCAATACTTGGAAATTTTGCCTGGGCCATTCTAACATATCTATATCAGTAAAAACTACATGAAATTTACTAAAATTGAGTATAAACTTACATATACACTTGTATATTGAAATTTTGAGTAATTCATTGTTGAAATGCGGACCTTAGGATTTCCATAATCAGCAATATGTGACAGTAATTAATTTCCTAGCGTATATGTGTGAAATTTTTTTTGGCATCCTTTTAATAATTAACCCTCCGTCGGTCGGCGTAGTCTGGCCAGACTTTTTTCGACTTCAATTTAAAAAAAAAATACTTCTAGTAATCCTATCGACTTGAAATTTCTTGACTTTTCCTAAAATTTCATTAGCTGTCGATCAATTAAATCAGGACGAAAAAATGTACAGAAGGATAATTATAAGGATATTAATTTTTTTATACTTCGAACGGTCGGAAAGGTCTGTCTAGACCACCCATACATTTTGTATGAAATTGCTTTTTGATATGTGTAAACCAGTATTTTGTCTTTTTTCATGGTATTTTCTATTCAAACTGTTGTATATATTTTTTGCTATGTGTTGTAACATGAATGTTAGTATTTTCATGACGAGAGTTCATTGAAACCCTACCAAAATTATTGGTAATCGCAAACACTGAAAATCGGATGAGTAGTGCACACATTATTAACAATTTTTTTACCCGTATTGCGTTCGAAATTTTTTTTGGCAAACCTGTAGTGAAATTATATTTTCACTTTGAGTTTTACAGCTCATTTCAAAGGCGACGCACCTCATTTCGTTTTCATTTGAATTTCACATTCATTTCAAAGGCTCCGAAAAAGAATAAATATTGTTTTTTATTGATATAAAACAGAAAAATTAACAAAAAAGCCACGATTTTTTATATTTCTTGATTTTTTTTTATATAATATAATATATAATATTTTTATTATAAGCAAACTCAACACATGCAAAAGACGGTACGAAAAAGAAAAAATCAAAACTATAAATATTTACTACTAATAATCGTTAATATATATGACACCAAAAACTCATTTATCCCATATAAATGCATGTAAAATGAATGGTGGTTCAGCCAGACCTTTCCGACCGTTCGAAGGTGAAAAAATATCCGACCGACGGAGGGTTAAATTAAATTGAAGTTAAATAATTTTGAATTGTCTTTATTGCAGCATACGTTTTGAGTTTTATTTTGATTCATTTTTAGTACATATATTTATTAAATTATTTTTATTTATTATCAGATTTATAGTAATCTGTAAATCTATTTAACATACGCCCCTAAATATATATATATATATATATATTTATATATATATACAGGATGTCCCAGAAAACAACGTCAAGCTGAAATGGGGTGATAGTATTGATCATAACTATCATGACAAAAAATCATAAATAAAATCACACGTGATTTGAAAATGATGAGCTTTTAAGTGCAACCTAGAGCTTTCGTGTAAATATGTTTCGATTAGTATGGTTAATTTTCACTAATTTTGTTCTATAAACTTTGAAATCGTAACCATGAATAAAATGTCTAGGATCACAAGAATTAACGCCTTAAATTGAAGATTTTTAAAATTGATCGACTTTGAGAGGCCCTCCTTTAAAAAAAATACACTATTTTAACACTTTAAAAGTGTATTGGCAAGTATCAGCCAAATTTGGCACATTTAATCAGAATTGTAAAATGGTAATATACTAGCAAAAAATTAAACTCTAAATTAAATTGTTTCACATTTATTAAATAATATTCGTGCTCGGTTTATTTCATTTTCAGTATAATGTAAATTAATAAATTTAGTTTTTTTTTTATTTTATTTTATTTGGCCCTTAATAATAAATTTAGTTAAATATGATTACATTATTTGTCAAAGAATCTGTATACAAGAATTATATTATTATATTATCAATAATTTTTATATTTTTTTCTTAGCATTATACATTTTGTATTGATTTTGTGTAAAAATAAAAATTAATATATAAATGAAAATATTTAATTCATATATTTATTAGATTTTTCATAATAGGTCGAATAGGATGGATGTTATTTTTAAATAATTTATATATTAATTCCAATTAGTTAACACGAATATTTAAAATTACTTTGTTTAATTAGTGTGATGTTTGTCTTTTAAATGAATTTGTGTGTTTTATCCACTGAAGATGAGTCAAATTAGGACTCGAAACGTCTAGAGGTCTATTAAAAATGTTTTAAAACACAAATAAGTTTTTTTTAACTTCCCGAAGGAGAAGTTTATGTTTTCATCAAAAAATCCGATTCGCTAATTTTATGTTTTCTCGACGTTTCAAGCCATTCTGAATCGAATGAGACCAAATTTGGAAAAAGTATGTGTGTGTGTGTGTGTGTGTGTGTGTGTATGTGAACAGATTTTTTGCCGTAAATCGACGTTTTCTCCAAAACCGATGGACCGATTTTAAAAATTTAAAAGCCGATCGATGTATCTCGATGAGGACTATCTTTTCCGAGTTTTGTGCAGCGATCGGCCGGGCCGTTTCTTTGTAAATTGCAGAAAAGTGAAAAAATTTTCGTCCACCTTTTAGCCCGCAATTCTGAATCGATTCTGAAAATTCAAAAATCATTCGATAGATATTGGTTGGGAATCGTGCTGATTAGTTTTTGGTAAAGATCGGCCGGGCCGTTTTCTTGTAATAAAGTTGTTAAAAAAAAAATTTCGACGATTTTTATGATTATTTTTTTGACGGTAGATACCATAGTCTTCTAGATCATACTAAAATATTACGGCCCTACGACAAATGGTTCAGCTTTAAAAATTCGTCAAAGTTTGCAAAAATTGGTATCGTTTTTTTGGCATTTGTCAAAATTAGACTTTTGATCGACGTTTTCTCAAAAACGCCTGAGCCGATTTTAGAAATTTAAAAACTATTTGATGTATTTTGGTGAGGACTATCGTTTGTCAGTTTTGTGTGACGATCTGCCAAGCCGTTTCTTTGCAATTTGAAAAAAAGTGTTAAACTTTTCGTCCACATTTAAGCTCATCCTACCGAACCGATTCTGAAAAATCAAAAACTGTTCGAAAGATATTAGTTGGGAATGACACTGATTAGTTTTAGGTGAAAATCTACCGAGCCGTTTTCTTGTAATTAACTGTTGAAAAAAAGTGTTAAACTTTTCGTCCACATTTAAGCTCATCCTACCGAACCGATTCTGAAAAATCAAAAACTGTTCAAAAGATATTAGTTGGGAATGGTACTGATTAATTTTAGGTGAAAATCTACCGAGCCGTTTTCTTGTAATTAACAGTTGAAAAAAAAATTAAGCCGATTTTTATGGAACTTTTTTTGGCGATATACATCATGGTCTTATAGAACTTACTGCAATATTACGGCATTACGACAAGTAGTTAAATTTAAAAAAAATTTAAACATATCGGGAAGTTCATGTAACTTGCCTCAAGGCTAAATACCAAACCAACTAGTTCTATTATTTGTATGCACGCTTGTGAAAAACATTTTTTTTATATGTATTCATATATATATATATATATATATATATATATATATATATATATATATATATATATATATATATAATTTTTGTCAAGAGGATGATCTTAAAAGATAAATAAAAATAATATATTGTTAAAATAAATGAAACAACCATTTAAAAAAAATATAAATCGACAAAAAATTAAAATTCATTAAAAATGACTATAAGCTAGATTTATTTACCTGATTGACTACTCTGAATGCATGTTTCCTCATTTTTTATCATTATAATATTTTAGTTTTAATAAAAAGTTTTTTGTTGAACTTCTAACTAAGATCGTGCTTCTTCATAATTAGTGAAAAAAGTGCAAATCCTGAACCGATTTTAAAAATTCAAAAAATCGAAAGTCGAAAGACACTTGTTGGGAATTATTCTAATTAATAAGTTTTTGGTAATGTATTAAATATTAAAAAAACTATTTGACGTTTTTAATTAAAATGAAAGCTGGAAATAATTATTATGATGTAAGCGATAAAATAAATAAATATATTATTTACGTGTTTGGGAACTTCTTGCAACTGGCCTTAAGGTATAATGCCACTTGCACCTAGTTTCTATAGTTTGCTTCAAGTACATAAAATTTCAAAACATATATTAATTAACCAATAATAATACATTACCATCTAAAATATATATACTTCCCAGTTATTTAATTTGCATTTAATTTTATTACATATAAACAAACGTTGTATAAAAAAGTAAATGATGCATAAACATTAAATACTCAATGTGGTTTTTCTACCTCATTTAAATATTTATTATATTGTTTGACGTCACCAAAATGCCAAAATTGCAAAAAAATATTTTTCCAAACTATGCCAATGTAAATTCATTTGTCTTTCAGGATTTATGATGATATTAAATTCATTTGATTTGAAGTGAATGGAATTGTTTTGTGGGCTTGACATATTTGGATTTATGCAGATTTAAATTTGAATATTTAGTAACAATGTATGAATGAATTACTCGTTTCTTATTTTATGTTTCGACGTCACAAGAATATAGAGATTTTTATATTTGTGTGTGAGTACAGACGTTTTTTCCCTTGAATTAATTCTTTTCTTGCAACGAAAGTCTTTATTGAAAACAAGAGATCAACGTTCTTGTTCATTGATACGGAACCGCAAAATTCGATTAAAAAACCATGAAAAAACCATTCTGACAGATTGATATGCAAATTGTGGGAAATTCCTTCTTATTAGACATTGCAGGCACGTGTTTTTATTTGAAGAGTGAATTAATTTATATGGACTGAGTATTAATTGAGAAACTAATTATAAAAAAGTAATTATATATATTTATATACATATATAATTGTCAGTTTAGAGGCCAATTACCTTTAATTTGATTCCATATGAGTTAGATAGGGAGAAACTAGATAAAATTTACTACGAATCCATGCCAACAGCTATATACACTCCGATATATATATATATATATATATATATATATATATATATATATATATATATAAAGCGAGAGGTTTTTCTTCAGATGGTGAAATAATATGATAAAAATTGTTTCTTGGGCATCCATCCAATAATTAAAAAAACTGTTTTAATGCAAAATGTTTTAATTAAGAGAACATACGTTTCGGGTCCAGATTTGACCCATCTTCAGTGCATACAAATAAATTTAAAAAAAATATAACACAAAGAACAACACAAAATTGCAACGAAAAAATAAGTATGGAATAAAAAATTGAAAAAACATCAAGTTATGAAATTTTTTGAAAGTTGTAAAAATTAAAATAAATAATATGTTTTATTATAAAAAAGCTTATTCCAAAAGCACATCTTGTTAGTTTGGAGACAGAGTTACGTGTGTCAAAACAATTTTTATCATATATATATATATATATATATATATATGTATATATATATATATATATATATAAATATATAATTGTCAGTTTAGAGGCCAATTACCTTTAATTTGATTCCATATGACGCGGAAACTATCCTAAATTAAAATAATAATTTGCTTCAGACAAAATATTTAAAACAATTTTTTATCGAAACTTTTTAAGTATTCTAGTACCTCTGTATGTTTCATATTTTTTTTCAATTTATTTTAATATTTCTTCTACTAATATTTCATTCCTAAGTAAGTCGTTTCAATTTGTTCTACACGCAAAACTGTTGTAATTAATTGAATTTGAAGAAAAAAACATAATCGCGTGATGGCATTATATACAACTATAAGAAATAACAACATTTTTATTATATATTTCAATTACAATTCACAAGTCGTGTGACTCGAATATATTACACGTAAACATAATAATAAAAGCGTTTCAACACACTATATAAAAATATATATGTGAAGTAAAATAATCATACACTAATGATTTGGTATGATTAATTGGTAGAAATGAGAACTGAACATAATACGCTTTCAGTTTCTCAAAATTCTTATTTTTTTATCAAGTTGATGAGTTGATTATTTAATTAAAATCACGATTGCATACAATTTTCAACCTTGTTTTAATCAAATTAATAAATCATTGCAAGTGCACATATATACAATGGGTCTCTTTGAGAACGTGCGAGCGATTTTCCCATCAAGAAGAAGCATTTGCTTCCAGTTGCATTGCAATAACAACAATTTATTTGATTTATTTATTTTATAAAACTGCAGCTGGTAGTAGTAAAAGATAACTGTAGTAAAAGATAACGTAGTAAAGATACTTCATTTCTTCAAAAAAAAAATTAGAGTAAAAAAGCATATTTTGTTGTCTATTCATATTAAGTGGAAATTTATGTCGTTGTAAATCTATAAAAGCATTATTTTATTGTAATGTACATACATTGATCTGACTGAATTTTAGTAAATTTAGTAAATTTTATTTAGATTTGGCTATTGTAAGCAAATTATATTGACCAAAATGAAAATTTAAAGTTATTTGAAGAAAAGCAAAAAATGTCTTAAATCCACACAAAATACTAAAGTCCTTATTTCAACGATGAATAACTCAAAATTTTAATATACAAGTGTATTTAATTTTTTTTACTAGATTTTAGAAAATTTTATCTAGATTTTAATAATGTAAATATTAGGTTGTCAAATATCTCCCTTCCGCTTTTTTGCTCTTGGTTTATAATAAAAAAAGGCGGAAGGGAGATATTTGACAACCTAATATAATAAAAATTTTTGAATGAAAATTTATTTAATAATATTGCTAATTATGATAATACTCAAGTCCGCCTTTCAACTGCGAATTATTCAAAATTTCAATATAGAAGTATATACAAAAAATCCTACCAGAATTTAGTAAATTTTACCTAGTTTCTACTGATTTATTATTATTATTATTATTATTATTATTATTATCTTACTATTTCTATTATTGTTATTGTGTTATATTTTATTATTTTTCTAGTATTCTTTTATTATTCAGAAATGTTGTTTATATTATTTAATAATTTTATTTTTATTATTATTTGCTTATATTTTATATCAAATCAAATTACGGATATTATTTCCATGTAAATTTTATCCTTTGCACTTTTATTTATTTAAATTTGTTATTATTTATTATATATATTACTAGATGTTAATAATTTAACAGTTGTAATAATTATTGAAATTAAAAAAAAAAGTTTCTACTGATATCAATATATTAGAATGCCCTGGATGAAAATTTCAAGTTATTTGAAAAAATATTAAAAAATGTCCACAATTCACATATTGCTAATTATGAAAATATTCAAGTCACCACTTTAACTTAAAATTATTCAAAACTTCAATATAAAAGTATATAATAAGTAAGTATATAATTTTTTTACAAGACTTTAGTAAATTTTATATAGTTTTCATTGATGTTAACAAATTAGAGTGTCCCGAATGAATATTTTAAGTTATTTGAAAAAATGTAAAAAAATATCCACAATACCCATATTCTTAAGCAAGAAATTGTCAAGAAATTTATTAGTCTTGGATCATAACAAGAAACAAGATAATTATTTGTTTTATTAATATATAAACCATCAGACCTATAATATGTAATATAGTCTGATTTTTCATCATTTTTTAACATATTTTTTTTAATATTACTGAAATCGTATATTGAATTCTAATTTTTAACTAGTTTCATATGTATTTATCATATATTAATTACTATATGAATATTGATTTTTGTTTAAAATCTATTTATTTTAGGGGCACTTCGTGCCTTGTGCTTTAACCTGGATCGACGCGTCGTTTCAGGTTAAAGAATATCGCACTTTTACGCGAAAGCCGGACTTAGCAAAATTGTTGTATTTATGAATATTGGCTTGTTATTTCAAAATTTTGATAGGTTTTTGAAAATATCATCTTTTAGTAAATGATTTAATGATTTACTTGCAACTTTGTAGAGTGTTAGCAATTAATTCAGAGGATTTAGAAAAAAATGTTAAAATTGATTATCTCTATATTATGATCTAGTTTGTCTATACGTATTATTTAAAATTTTAATATGCAAGTGTATATAACAAGATTTACCAGATGTTAGTAAACTAATAGGTTGTCAAATATCTCCCTTCCGCCTTTTTGTATTATAAACCAAGAGCAAAAAAGCGGAAGGGAGATATTTGACAACCTAATATATCTAGATTTTACTGATGTGAAAAAAATATTTTATTTGAGAGTAAAATTAAAAGTTATTTGACAAAATATAAAATAAATGTACTAAATCCGTAAATTATGGAAATGCTAAAGTCTGCATTTCAACTACGATTTGTACAAAAATTCAACATGCATGTGTATTTAAAAGTTTTCAATAGATTTTAGAAAATTTTGTCTGGTTTTTACTAATGTAAACAAACTATAATATCAAAAAAATATCAAAATTTAAAGTTCTTTAAAAAAATGTAAAAAAAATGTCCAAAATCCACATAGCTAATTATGAAAATACTTAAGTCCGCATTTCAATCTACGATTTGTTCAAAATTCCAATATCGAAGTATATAAAAAAGTCTACAGCCGTTTTTAGTAAATTTTATCTAGTTTTCACTAATGTGAGCAAAATTTAGTAGCCGGAGTAAAATTTCCAAGGTATTTGAAGAAATGCAAAAAAAAATGTCCTTGGTATCAGGGCAAACAAATACTTTGCGTTGTATTGCTCTTACGTATTGTTAGGCAAACAAATAAATATTTTATTATTTTATTACTATATCTTACAAATCGTTTACCAGCTCTTTTACTCCAAGTATAATATTAATGTGCTATTGGCCTTGTAACACATGATCTTCTATCGCGGAATAACATCATAATTGCAAAAAATGATTTGCAAATATTAACGACAAGGGCGCGTGCTGGCCGATAATGAATAATACAAATTCACACTTTTGCTTCGGTATAAATTAAGTTATCTAATTTTATTATATATTTTAGATATGGCAGAATTTTTTAGTGTTCAGTCAACCTATATAATAGATCGATATATAGATCGATAACAGGTATTGCAAACAGCTACGCAAATAGTACAAAAAATATTACGACACATTAGAATAGATACATGGAAATACCAAGGAGATGTAAGACGAATTTTTACAAAAACATAAAATTAATTTTTTTTATTATTTTAGTATTTTATGTATCGTTTTACAAAGAAATCTCATATTGTATCCAGTAGTGTCTATATTATTAAGTTCAATGCCAAACGAGTCTTGGTGTTGTGTTTGTGAGGGACTTTCACGTGTTACGACATTTATTAATAAAACCGGGCAAGAGCTGTTATGACATGACACGACATGACATGACATCAATTCGAAATGATTCAACAACGGATAGGTCAAGTTGGAAAATAATAATAATAATAAACAAACATCCCATATTATATTAACAGAAATTAGACCTTAATGATTCCTTTGACTATGAGGGTTTATCCTATGACTCTATGTTGTTTTACTGACTTTTTGAATGATGTGTTTTTATTTGTAAATGGCAACCCAAATGCATTGTCTTATCTGTATGTGATGAATTTAACTCTAAAGAATTTAATTTAGTTTAAATATTTAATTTTATTTTTTTTAACAATTTCTGTAATACTGATGTGGATTTTATTATATACCGATTGATGCAGAAATGGCAAAGGGATATTTCCAGTTGAAAACATGTTGCTTTGTATATTTTCAAGTTTTTATTTTCATTTTTTTATATTTTTCTTAAGCAAATTATAATGACCAAAATGAAAATTAAAAATTATCAGAAGGAAAGCTAAAAATGTCCTAAATCCACATAATACTAAAGTCTGCATTTCAACGACGAATTACTCAAAATTTCAATATACAAGTGTATATAAATTTTCTTACTAGATTTTATTAAATTTTATTGATATAAATAAATTAAAATGTCCGAAATGAAAATTTTAAGTTATTTGAAAAAATGTAAAAAAAATGTCCAAAATTCACATATTGCTTGTTATGAAAATAGTAAAGTCCGCGCTTCAACTTGAAATTATTCAAAAATTTGATATGAAAGTGTATATAAATTTTTTACAAGATTTTAGTAAATTTTATCTATTTTTTCTCAAATTAACAAATTAGTTGCTTTGTATATTTTCAACTTTTTTTTCATTTCATTAAAAAATAGCTATCGGAATACTGTAAGATTTTATAAGCCAAAATTACATAAATTAGAGGAAAAAAAAACAAAGTTAGAATAAAAGAAAAATTAATAATTTAAAGTCCACTCCATGGAGAGAAGTCTAGTGTTTTAATTTTAAAGTAAAAACCGCATTTCTGTGTATAAAAATTATTAAAATTTTGCCTGATCTTAAATTATTATTCCTTGTACAAAAAATTATTTAAATTTTGTCTGATCTTAAATTATTATTCCTTGTATAAAAAATTATTTAAATTTTGTCTGATCTTAAATTATTATTTCTTGTATAAAAAATTATTTAAATTTTGTCTGATCTAAAATCATTATTCCTTGTATAAAAAAATATTTAAATTTTGTCTGATCTTAAATTATTATTCCTTGTATAAAAAAATATTGAAATTTTGTCTGATCTGAAATTATTATTTCTCGTATAAAAAATTATTTAAATTTCATCTGATCTTAAATTATTATTTCTTGTATGAAAAATTATTTAAAATTTGTCTGATCTCAAATTATTATTCCTTATATAAAACATTATTTAAATTTTGTCTGATCTTAAATTATTATTCCTTTTAATCAATTATATTAAATTATTTTCTTTACAAGGATGTGCATTTTCCATTTTTACACCAATATCAGTTTCTCAGTATTTTTGCAAGTAATGTGGTAAAATTATTTCTTATGTCATCAAAAATTACCTCATTCATTCACCAAGTATGAACTTGAATTTTCTACACAATGTGTGATATAATTAAACATAAATAATTATCTTATTATTAAGTAATATTTATATGTTTACTGTAATAATTATATAATTTCTGTCTGAGAAATCAGTGCGTATTAAGTTGCAATATTAGGGATTTTTGTAAAAAATGTTTTATGAAATGTATTGGATAATATAAACTTGTGGATTAGACTTAGATAGAAAGTTTTTGTGAGTTACTATATTTACTTTGTATTAATTGCAAATCTTAATTGATTACTTTCTAAGAATGATTTATTCAGTAGGTATATATGATAAATATTTATATATATATATATATATATATATATATATATGTATATATATATATATACAATACATTATTCCTTTATTTTGGCCCAGAAGTTCACGCATACATAATTTAGAAATTTGTTAAGAAAAAAATAGTTGAAACATTGAAAAATTTCAACAAGTTCCAATCGAACGATTTTAAAAGTTTAAATGCGATTATCAAGAAAAATCGATTGTTGGTTCATTAAACACAAAGATTTCACAAAAAAACTAAAAAAAATCGGATTTAAAATGAATTAGTTGAGAGAATAAAGGAAATATGCTTTCTATAAACTTTAGGGAATTATTAGGAAAAATGAGAGAACGTTTTGTAATACTTTTGCAACTAATATTTTTAGTGCCATTACACGAAATAAATTGTTTTGTTTCAAAATTAATTCCAAAATTTCTTAAAAAATATGATACTTTGGAGTAGAGCTCTATCTCTTATGAAAAATATTATAATATGGTATATATTTAAATATTATAGACTAAATATATTTAAAAATTCGTGGACCTTCTATATAATAGTTAACCATAAACCAAAATTAACTGTTTCATGTGATTTTTATTCACTAAATTATTTAGCAAAATTTCAATAATTTTTAAGTATATTTCATTATTCAAAAAGCTTGTGTAAAACTTTCCATTTCCTTTCCAAGGTGAGATATTTATTATTATAACAATGAAATTATTATTCAGATTTTATGGTTGTAATAAATCTTTACAGATGTTATAAAAATACAAATCAAAGTATTTTTTTATTTTATTATTTTAAACATAGCGATTCATGATTTATTGTTAAAATATTTTTATGGGCATATTGAGGAATAATATAATAAATTGAGAGCTTTATATATATATATATATATATATATATATGTATATATAGATTTATTATATTATCTTATCAAGTAATCAATTTATTTTTCTAATTACTCAGTAATAATTGCATTTTAATCACAAATCAACCTTTCTAAGTATAAATTGCAATCTAATACTAAATTATCAAACCTCTTTAGATAAAATTATTATATTTATATATTTATTGTGAATTTCATGTACTTTTTACTACAAAAATAGAAAAACCACAAAGAATTTTTCAAGTTATATGAAGAAAAGTAGAAAAAAGTCTAGAATCCTTTTGTTATCAATTTGCAAATTGCGCGTTGCAACTGGTTTTACTTGAAATTTTTGTATGAAATTATATAAAACAGTTTATGCTAAAGCATAGAAAATTTTATATAGTTTCCACATAACTAAAAAAAATTAAAATACTCAAACTTTTTGTATGAGATTATATAAAACAGTTTATAGTAAAGTATAGTAAATTTTATCTACTTTCCACTAAACTAAAATAATAGAACAAAATTTTCAAGTTTTATAATAAAAATGTAAAATAGTATCCGGAATCCATATATTAGCAATGGGTAGAATACATTATTATACTAAGTTTCTTTGGAAGAAAATACTAGAATGAATAGAGCAGAGTTTTTTTTCAGATAAATTAAATTTTTTATTTAAAATTGCTTTATCATAAAAATAGCTCTTTAGTGAATCTTAAATTTTTATCTATTTTTTCTTTCGTTACTATTTTTTCTTACAATATATAATTTTTATGATAACAAAATAGTGATTTTAAGTAGTTCTAAGTACTAACACTTGATATTGTGGATTTATCTATCGATTAAACCAGTTTTATATATTTGGTATAAGTCCAAAGATCGCATAATTTTTTTTCACCAGTACTTCAAGCCTATCAAACTTTGATTATCTCAAGTATCTATTACTATATTAAAACGTTATTTCCAAAGATGAAAAAGCGCTGATAAAATCAGTGCACTTTCTATTCGCCTAAGTCTATATAACTATTATATTATATTATAAAGTTGACATAATACCAAAAGAGATAGGAGGCGATTTGCCCGCATTTCCTGTACTATGTAATATGCAAGTGTAACAACGATTATAAAAAGGTAAAATTACATTATCCGTTACATATTTAGAGAAGGATGTTGTGAAAATATTAATAGATAATAGATTGATTTTATTAACCAGTTGCATAGATTTAAGAGACATAACAAATTAAAGTCGATTGCCAAAATGCGGATTCTAGACATTTTTTACATTTATGCATATAACTTGAAAATTTCGCTTCGGGCACTTAATTTTTTTTTGTTTAATAGAAACTAAATAAAATTTACTATATTTTACCATAAACTGTTGTATATACTTTGGAATATTATTTTGGTGGAATATTAGGAATTTTATATATTCTGCATTCTCTTGGTAATTATGGATTCAAGACATTATTTTACTTTTTATCATATAACTTGAAAAGTTATTTCCGGGCACTCTACTTTTTTTTTAGCTTAGAAGGAACTAGATATAATTTACTATAATATATATATATATATATATATATATATATATATAATCTATGTCATCTGTCGTGTTACGATCACCATAAAAACAATATCGTAACATTTCAGACCTCATTAATATGTATGATATAATTTTCTTATATGCATACAAAAGTATTTGTGCCACTAAAATCGTATTAGGCATCCGACAACTTTTTTTTCTCTTAAATATCAACATGCAATAATTTATTTTTATACGGCCACATGACATTTATGATTTATTTAAAAATCGAGTCTGATTTCTATACAATAGAGTAGAGTTAGAAAAATGGTAAAGTTTGACTCTATAATACAAAATAAATTAATTCGTGAACGTATCACAATTTTTTCTATATACATATTAAATTTGTAAAATAGACTTAATTTTCTATATACTTAAAATTGTGAAAAAAATCGATCAAAATAATATAGATAATTTTGGGAGCATTTAAATTAATTATTGATGTATCCATATTATATGTTAAAGAATTTTTATAGGTGTCCGGGTTTATTTATATCTGTTAATTTGTTTCTTCACATAAGTCGTTGTTATTTGATTTCAATGTATAAAATCACCTTTTAATTAATAAATGAAGCCATCAAAGGCCATCAATATAATCGATTACGACATTCTAAAAATCATTCATTATTCATGAGTAACATTTATATAAGGTCTTCACATAAATTACAGATAACGGATTAATAATAATAAATATTGTAATTGTCTAAATTGAAAAAATATTTTCCATTTCCACATTGTAAAACATAAATATTTTCCACATAAAATTTGATGATTTTATAAATTTAATTTTGACTTAAAAGTATTTTAAATAATAGATTAAAAAAATATCGCTGATTTTTGCTTGATTACTTACCAAATATTTTTTAGTATGTTAATTTATTGTCTTCCATCTCAATTTCAAATTTACAAATAATATTTCAAATTTAATTAATTACAGATAACGGTTTAGTAATGATAAATATTGTAATCGTCTAAAGTACAAATATATTTTCCATTTTCACATTTTACTAATTTCTCTCATTTTTGGAATATGATGATTTTATTAATTTAGTTCTGACTTAAAAGTATTTTAAAAAATAGATTAATTTAAGTATTGCTGATTTTTGCTCGATTACATTCTAAATATTTATGTTATATATTATATATATAAGTATGTTAATTATTATATATTATAAGTATGTTAATTTATTGTCTTGTGCATATCAATTTTAAATTTAAATGTTTTTTGTAGTACTGACGATTGTTTCATATTTTTTAAGGTAGACATTTAGCCAGATTAATTTACAATAACATTCTTAAATATTTAATTAAAATTCTAAATACATTTTTATATATTTTTTAGGTGTTAGACGTCAAAATTGTGACGTAAATCTAGTTTTTATAACCAGTTTGATTCAGATACTAATTATGTTATTATACAAATCATAATAAATTAACTGTTATAATAAATTTATTCATCATTTCTAAAATACGCACGAGTTTTCACAAATACATTTTTAATAATAATTATAATTCGAAATATATTATTAACTCGATTATAGAAGATTTTAGACGTCAAAATTGAGATATAAATCGAGTTTTAAGATCCAGTTTGATTCAGAAATAAATTATGTTATTATAATAATTATAATAAAATTAATAACTCCACTTTTTTGCTATTTATCTATATGTAACATGACATATCTTTATATTTTATCATGATATTACTATGATGACAAATCAATATAATATCTTGTTAAAGAATTTCTTGTAATGCTGAATAGTGAAATTTTTTTTCTAATCTTTTTTATGACCTAAGAAAATGAATTATAAGTTAAATCGATTAAATAGATTTAATGCATAAATTTAATTTAAAATCCTTATATATAGATGTAAGTTATATGAGATGAAATTTATAGTAAAGATAATGGTGTAAAATGAAGAACAAATGCATATTTCTTACTAAATATTAAAGGATAATTTCAATTTTTTAAAAAAATATTTTTTTAAATATAATTTAAATCCATTAACTCAAAATCAGATAAAATTCATTATAATTTTTTTTATAAAATATTTATTTTGAATGAAATTAATTAAAACCCGTTATGAAAATAAATATAATTATATTTGTATGTATTCAAGAAAATATATTCTCTTTTATTATTTAAAATAAGATTAGACTAATATGTGATAGTTTTATGTTTGTTCCGTAATCGAAAAATATGAAATTTTATGATTAAAACTGATCATAAATATAAATAGGATTATTTTTATAGATATTCAAAAGAAAAATATTTTTTCTTGGAAGTCACAAGTTTTCATTGAATACTTACGTAGTATGTAAATCCATATATGTTTGTACAATTGTATGGAAATCATTAGTTTTCTATGATAATTTTGGATATTTTTATATTTAGTTATCATAAGATAAATAATTATAATTTTATGTAATATAAAAATTGAGAATATTTTCTATGGAAACTAATTTTGAAGCAAATTGGGTAATTATACCAATTAAACAGTCTTAAAGTAGTTTTTTAAATCACTTTTTATAGGCCTATAATATTTTAAGGGGTACTAGTAAAATTGATTTTCTTGTACGTTGATATTTAATTATTCAGAAAAAAATCTTTTTGGGAAAAATTATTTTCTAGCTGTGGTTCGAAAAAATTCCCCATGAAACCAGAATTTCAAAGTATAGCAATTAATTCGTTTATATACAGATTGATTAAATGCCAACATTAGAATTAATTGATTTGTTAATTTAATTACTAATTTATTTATTTTAAAATATTTTTTCTTTTAATTCCAGATGAAGATGCATTGTTAAAATTTGATGCACTTCAGCTGTTCTGGGGAAAATCAAACTTAAGGTAGGATTTTTCTTATTATATATATATATATATATATATATATATATATATATATTATGCAATTTTGTCCAATTATAAAAGATGTTATTATTCATTAAAATAATTATAATTCTTGCATGTTTTGTATAAATTATGCATTTGACCTTCTATGGTCAAGATCGGTTTCATGAACAAACCAGAGTACAGGAAGAACAATTCTTGGAAAAATGATTATTTTTATTAATAATATGAATAAATAACAATAACTCTTCAGTTAAAAGTCGAACACAATTGATAAAACAATACCTAAAATAAAATAACATTATAATAAGTAATAAATGTGCTTATAAAATTATTACTTATTTAATTAAATCCACTTGGCGTTTTCCCCAAAATTGTATCAACCCATTACTCTACATTTTTATAAAAAAAAACTGGGTAATTTATTATTCACAGGTGCGACTTAAGATACAAGGTCTTAAGAAATTTAAAATTAAAACTAATTACATAACCTAAAAAAATCTCTATTTACATGTAAGCAATTTAAATACACACTAGTAAGCAGAAAATATCAGGACATATTTTTGCCATAATAATTGAGTCAATTTTTTTTAATATTTTTAATTACAATCTGTCACACATAGTACATTCAGTAATTGTTTTGACTCCAGTTATGACTAATTAACTATACTCGAGGAGATTTCTATAGAGACAAAAATATTAGTAGTAAAAGCTTACTTTTTAATTATTTTTGTTTAACAATGTTTTTAATTTTTCCAATTGTACACATTTGCTTACTGAAGTAAATAGTATTATTTAACGATACCAGATGTTATAATTTATAATTATCAATCAAAATCTAATCGGAATATGACTCAGCCTTACCCTACTTCAATTTTTACCTATAATTGATACTAGGAACGTAGTGACTTTTTATGCATTTAATATCTGATACCTTCGACACCATTTATAAAATTATATAATTTTATCAATAATATGGTTCTTTAGTGTTGTATTTTCTTGGTTTTTTAACACAATAAAATTTATCCATGTCCCTTTTAAAAGCAAAAGAGCGAATGGTTGGTCTTTAGTGAGTCGCGTTTAACTTTCGTTTTCATTATGGCATTGACCATATCTCGAACCGACTCCAATCGGTTTATAGTCGAAGATCTTGTCAGATCTTTTGTTCAAAATAAATAATACAAAATCTTATAATGACTAAGAAACACTAACAATTGGCCCAACTAATGCCATAACTTGGGTATTTTAAATTCTATCCACAAGAAATCCCTGCAGACTTTTAGCCTGTACTTCAAATAAGCCAAATTCCATGTTCAAATTTACTCTTTTTAAAAGTATGCCTAAATACCAGGAAAACTAACTATTTTAGAAATTATGAAAAATACAATCATATACGTGATTTATTAATTTTAATATAATAATAATAAATAATTTTCATTACTTTTTTAATAAATTTCATACCAACTCTATTCTTAAGGTAGAATGTGCTACTGAACGCCCGTTATCAACACGGTTCAATTCACCATACCATATACTTATGTATTTTTATAAATAAATATATAAATTAATTTATATATATATATATATATTTATAATTGAATTAAGTTCCTATTTGATTTATTAAGACAGATAATTGGCGAGTCCGGTTTGCGAGCGAAAAAATTTCTATTTACTCGCACAATACATATAATTAATAGATCTATAGATATTTTTATATCTTGATGAGGAAATATCAATAAAGATAAAATAAAAAATTCACGATAACCATGATTGATATTTTATAAAATAATAGGACAACAATTATTTATTACTCTTATATTAAGGGTGCATTTTAGTGTAGAGGCATGAATTTTTAGGTCATCGTAAAAAAGGCAATACATTTTTCTACAAGTATTTTTTAAATAATTTATTTATCAAGGTTACAAAAGTGCAGAAAAAAATAAGCAGTTGAAAAAAGAAAGATCATTAATCTAGAATAAATAAAAAATACAAATTTAAATAAAATAAATTGACAAAGTAGCCACTGTTTAAAAAGAAACTTTTTCTTACCACTTTTTCAAGTTTCTCAATTTTTTTAAAAATAGCAAAAATTTAAATTTGGGGATGAGGTTAGCATATGGCAGAGAAAAGTTTATAAAAAAGATTCTCTGAAAGTTTCAATTAAATTGGTTCAGTAGAACTTGAGAAATTGTGGGCATCGTACTGAAAAAAAAACAGTTTTGAGAAATTATAGTTTCGCAAAAGAAAAAAAACAGAAGAGGATTATCATGGTAAAATACCTGTATCTCAAAAAAAAATTCAAATTTTAAGAAAACCTCTCGTACACATATTCTTTAATAATTAAGCTTTGAAAATATGAAAAAAAAACATAACAGTTTTTTGCGCTAGAAGAAAAATTTTATTTGTATAATATAGAGTTGATACCTCTACATAATTTTATTAGTTTTTTTTTAATTACGAAGAGTTTTAACTAATTTTTTAATCTCAGCTCTAAATAACCCATATCATGACTAACCTCTGAAATTTTAATGTTATATAATAAATGGAAAACTGCGAATGAAATTTCAATGGTTACTTTTACTTATTCATGTTTGTACATCGCATTTAACTTGCAACATTTATATATATATATATATATATATATATATATATATATATACATATATATATATATATATGTATATATATATATTCTGTTAGAATGTTGAATCTTTCCTCACATTTAGCAGTTTTGCAATTGTGGAATCAAAACACCCGAAGAAATGTTAAGAAATACAAACGCGTTGCAAATGAATGTTTCACAAAAATCGCACAATCAAAAAGTCCGGCATTTCGCAAAATGTATAACAATTTATAAAAAAAATTATCTATGAGAATTGGTATTTATAAATGAATTTAAAATTTAAAACACAAAACAATAAATTGATTTTTAAGACAAAAAATCCATTGAACAAAAATAATAAATGAACAAAAATTGAGGACAGCATATGATTTAGTTTTTATGGATTTATATGAATTTTTTAAAAGACGTCATTGTTTAGTAAATTGACCATTCGGTTTGAATGGCCAAAAAAGTATTTGTTGAGATAGGTTCAAAGTGTTTAAGAAGTTCGTGATCTATCTGGATGCTGCCGAACTCTATTGAACACTTGCACTTTGCCGAAGGACCAGATATATTTAGTTGTTGGCTATATCAGACCGTTTGAATAAAAAGAAAAGATGTTGAATAACTGTTTGATTATTGTGTATTTGAAATATTAAGATTTATAGATGATGAGATAGAGGTTTGAATTAGATGTTTTGGATTTGAGTGTTAATTTACGACTGATTGTTAGCTATATGAAATTTAGGTTGATACTAAATTATGTAGATTTTATAATTTTATATATTTTTCTGATTGGCTCATTTTGTGGAGTTAAGGACACCCCATTACAATTTTGGAACCAATCAGTGGTTATTACATTTATCAACCGAACAGGTATTGGTTGATAAATTGCATGATACGAAGAATTTAAACTGGATACAGGTAGTGCGAATTTCTTGGAAATATAAGGATGATTGTATGATGTAGTCAGGGACAGGTGATAAAAATTCTAGGAAAAATGGATTACTGATTTTGCGACAGGACGCGTAACAATGAAAGGGATGAATGAGGGTTTATTGTCGCTATCCTGCATGGAGATAATAAAATATAATTATTATACCAGGGTTGGCAATGACGCGTTAACAGTCATATTGTTTTTATTTAAAGATTGGACGTACAATTAAACACTTTTTTTACTTTATATATACTGTGTATATGTATTTTCTTTAAATGTTGTAATAAGTATGTTAACAATTCGCTAACTCCATTACTTCATTATGTTAATTTACACCTTATATAATTTTCACTTCCAACATAGAATTTTCACACTCCACATATTTTGTATATCAACTGTGTGTTTTTATTTATTTATTTGAAACAATGGAAGTGTAATTATTATATAAAAAAACATCACCTTGAACTGTTGTAATAATTATTGAAATTATGTAAAATGATAGAACGATTACTCTTTCTGAAGACAAGGAAATTGTACATTCTGATGATTAATAAATCTAATTTAATAGAATGAAATAGTTTAATGTTTGAGGAATTAGATACAATTTTTAACTAATTTATATAATATAAATATAAGTATTTTTCAATCAATTTCATATGTATATTTTATTCCATCATGTGACATATCGATAAAACCGGTTTTCTTACAAGTATCGCACAAATGCTCTCACCGCAAACTATTGCATATGATTTTCAATACAATTGATATAGATAAAAGATTTTCTATTATATCAGATTTGAAAATAAAACCAATAAAATCAGACCGCATTGGAGAAATCTATCGGAAAAAATTATGCTCTTATTTTATACAATGAAATAAATAAATGCTGTATATAGGGAATTTTTGTTCATGCAAAAGATATTTGTTAAATAATAAATTAAAAGTATTTATTATACAAAATTATTTATTCGTTAAAATATATCTTTAAGGCACATCAGTACAAATAAACCAAGATTTTTAATTTTTTATGCCTTCGTTTATAATTTACAATAAACCTTTGAGTCTATCAAACACAATTTTATAAAATTTTGGTCTAATATAATTAATTTTCAAAAATGTCTAAATCAAGACCGCATTTGAAGCTTTTCTCTTATCTCTTGTTAGCTAAAATCAACATAATATTTTATTTTGTATCTTCTAAAAATTGAAGAGAAGCTTTACTCTCTAGCTTTCTATGAAAGTCGACAAAATTTATTTACCTCAGAAATTGAAAAAAAAATTGTAAATGTTTTTTTACTTCACAGAGTGAAAATAAAGTATCAATCTCAAACTTTTAATTGAAGCTTTTTTGTCAACTTTGTGCAAATATTTTATTTTGTTCTAAAACTTAAAATAATGAATCAATCTTAAGCTTTTAGTTAAAATCAGCTATGTACTAAAATTTTATTTACTTAACAAAATGAACGTAAAAATCAATTTCAAGTTTTTCAATATAATTAGGCTACGTAAAAAATGTTATTTATTTCAATAAATAAGTAATAAAATAAACCATTAGTTCAGAATTAAATTAGGAGAAATAAATATTTCAAATTTTTTTAAAAAATAAATTAATAAGGGATAAAAAGTACTTGAAATTATATATAAACACTTTCTTAATAAATTAGATAAATGGCTGACTCTCAATAAAAATAGAAATATTAGGATTAAAATTTAATTAAAATAAATAGAAATTCAGGTTTATGTTTGGAGTTACACTTTTCTTCAACTAATTTAAAACTTATTTCAAATATTCCATAAAAACTGTTTTATAGTAATAGTACTAGCTAGATTTTCTCTTGAATTTTATCCCTATGTTGAAAGTAAAGATTTTTTAATGAGAAAATTTTCATAAACATCAGTTAGTGCATAATAAAATTATTTTAATTTGAATGGTATATTTTGTGTTATTTACATTTACAAAAATTTAATTAGTACTGGAGGAAATTGCCGTAATAAAATCGCACAAACATAAATTTTTCAAGGCTGAGGTTACATGTGTTAATAAACTTTGCAGACACTTTGCAGACGAAAATATAATAGTAATAATAACTTACATTAATATAATTAAAATTAAATACTAACAAATGTTTGCAATATTTTATAAAAAAATCAGCAAACTTTTATATTATGTTATGTTCTGCAAATCAGACAAATTCAAATTTTATTTTATATATTTTATATATATAGTTCGTATTTAGGTCATTGATAATTTTAGCTGCAAATGTTGGAAATCAGACTTGTATATATATATATAATCGAGACATTCTCTGGATTAAGAAATATTAGTAATTTGAGCTCAAAGAAACATTGTCTGTGTCTTTTTTTTGCCTGTAAAGGCACTCGGTCATATTCAAATACCAACGATATATAGAGAGCTGACTTTCGAATATAATAGTAGACTTAAAGTCGGTGGATAAAATATTTATAATAGTTAATAATGAAAATTGACAAGTCAAGAGAATAATACATAGATGAATTGATAATTTAAAAATTAAAAGAAATGTCTAAGATCAACATTTTTTCTTTATAAAGAAGGATGAGATGCGTCTTGGAAGTGTGCTTAAAGGTATAAATATGTTCGGAAAACATGGTTTTATATTGTTCAAGTTTGTCGGAATTATATAAATAATGATAAAAAATAAATTGGATTTTTTCGCCAATATAGTACTAGTTACAATCATTACAATTCATCTTGCAAAACCGGATCAACAACTCTATGAAATCCAAAACTTCTAAAAATGGAGTTATAGATAAAATATTTATAAACGTTAATAATAGAAATTGATAGGTAAAAAGAATAATAAATAGGTAGACTGAAAATTTAAAAATTAAAACAAATGTTTAGGGTCAATTTTTTCTGTATAAAGAATGATGAGATGATTAATCTTAGAAAAAGGTGCTTAAAGGTAGAAATATGTTCAGAAAACATGGTTTTATATTGTTCAAGGTAGTTGGAATTATAAAAATAATGATAAAAAATAAATTGAATTTTTCTACCAATATAGCACTAGTTACAATCATTACAATTGATTTTGCTATGAAATCTAAAACTTCTAAAAGTAGTGTTGAACCAGTTTGCAATGATTGTCGAAAATTGACTACCACAAGCAATATATAAAATACATATTTATTATTAATTTTAATAATAAAAAGTTATATTATATCCTGTTTTGTTCTGGCTCTCTGGCTAATATTGATATCTATTGTTTTGCTCTACATAATATCCGCGTGTTATATGTATATATATATATATATATATATATATATATATATCAGT
The DNA here is from genome assembly GCF_003426905.1 of Ctenocephalides felis. NCBI lineage: Eukaryota > Metazoa > Arthropoda > Insecta > Siphonaptera > Pulicidae > Ctenocephalides > Ctenocephalides felis. The sequence goes on along the minus strand of NW_020537758.1, from coordinate 9,207,008 downwards.
TGGATTGTTAGTTACCTACAAGATTGACTTCTTACAAATTACAAAATAAGCACCATGACTCATTTTACTTTACAAGAAGTGACTGGAAATTAGACGTATAGGGCAACTACTAACACCAAACTGTACTAATTATAAATAATTTATATATATATATATATATATATATTCATATATTCATAAATTCATACAGATAATTTATTTTATTAATAAACAATTCCACATTGTTTAATATTCTGTGTTCATTGTCAACTCGAGATAATATCACAAAACATGAATAGTTTTAATGATTCCAAATAACCTTGGGTGCCGGAAAAAAATCATATTTGCAAAACTAATTACAACATTCAACCTGAAATTTACTAAAATTATTATAACACGTCAAGCGTTATTATTCTAAGAGACTAGACCAATTTTTTAGAGCAATTGTAACAAAAAATCAGGGACAAATAGACGTAAGACATATAATAATAGAATAGTTTACTGCAAAAAATTTACTTAGGTGTAATTAGATAATATTTAATGAAAATATTCCCAAATTTAATAAAAATATTACTAAAACTAACTACAAAAGTATGATACAAAACAAAATGTCATAGTTGACTTTTAAATATCATTTACAATTTACAAGCGCAAATAATTCAAATGCAACATTAATATAGTTTGAACATAAATCTTTTATACTTCGAAGTTCTTTTAACTAGTGACCTTTACAAATACAAAATGTTTCAAATAAAATTTAAATCAGGCCAAAGCATTACCAATAATGATTTCTATAGAAATGCATATTTGGATCGATTATTATTATTACAAATCGATTCCAATTGAAAACATGTCTGGTCGATCACAAATTGGGATCAAGTGATGTGTCAATAATATATATAAAATAAAACGAGATTGATTATTTTGCAATAAAAATCAATAAAAATATATTGACATTGGACGAAAGAAATTGACATAGTTTTTGAATAATTATTAGCTCGAACTATACTTATTTAATTTTTCAGTCTTACAAAATTTTCTCTCCAGATTTGTTTTATATTTAAATGCAGATAAATTACACAAAATTTACTAAAACTTTTATGAATGACAATTTTCTCTAGATTTCACTAGAAAATACTTACAAGGCCGAGAATTTACAAAGAAATTTGATATTACTTAATAAATATTTACTGTGCCTATATTTTTTGCTCTGAGAAAGTATTAAAAAATATCTTTAAATAGTGCAAACCAGATAATATTTTGCAAGTCTTTTTAAGATAATAAAACTATTCATTTTCACAATTTTTAATAATGAATAGTATTATTATTTTAAAAAGACTTGCAAAGTTACAAAATTGTAAGAACGAATATATTCCAGAAATTTTTAAGAATTTTTTTATTATTTTATTTAATTAAAGTATACATATTTATGGATTGAAAGATTTAATTATATCTAATAAAAATTTTGCTGTATAACAAAATTGCTACATGATTGTATTTTTTAGCAGTAATATTATAAAGATTGAATTTGGTAACTATATAAAGAAACTAAAAAAAAATTAAATTGCATTTTGAAATTATTTAATTTTTCAACATACGTATATTAAAACCATTTTAAATAAAAATTTTGTTTTATAAAATATTGCTACATGATTGTATTTTTTAGTAGCATTATTATTACCACTGAATTTAGTAACAATATGAAGAAACCAAAAAAATTAATTAAAAGTGGCATAATAAAATTATTCAATTTTTCATCATACGGATATTAAAACTATTTTTAAATAAAAATTTTACTTTATAAAAAATTGCTACATGATTGTATTTTTTTAGTAGTATTATTATTACCATTGAATTTTGTAACAATATGAAGAAAATAAAAATAAATAAATTGCATTTTGAAATTATTTAATTTTTTAACATACGTATATTAAAACCATTTTAAATATAAATTTTGCTTTATAAAAAATTGCTACATGATAGTATTTTTTTAGTAGCATTATTATTACCATTTATTAACGATATGAAGAAACTAAAAAAATAACTTAAAAGTGGCATAATAAAATTATTTAATTTTTCATCATACATATATTAAAACCATTTTTAAATAAAAATTTTGCTTTATAAAAAATTGCTACATGATTGTATTTTTTTAGTAGCATTATTATTACCATTGAATTTAGTAACAATATGAAGAAACCAAAAAACTAAATTAAAACTGCCATAATAAAATTATTTAATTTTTCATCATACGGATATAAAAACAATTTTTATTAATTAATTAAAATTATTAATGTCTTCAATAAAATTTCACGTCCTTCGACTTTCTCGTGGGTGGCATTGAAGATTCAGTTTGAATTTCAATATTTTAAATTAAAATCGATCGATTGACTAAAAACACTTACTAAAATTTATGAAGCAATTAATAATAAATTTAATCGGAAATTATGAATTTTGAATAAAAATTGTGTCATTGAAAAACACCCGGCAAATATAAAAAATACAGGATCTAAAAAAGAGAATCTTAATCCGAATTGTTTGATTTATTATTGTTATATTAAAAAAAGTAAGATTAATGCAAATATTATATTAAAAATGCAATAATTTTATTGCAGGTTATTTAAATCAAAGGTATAAAAATATTTTTAACTTTCCGAAGGAGAAGTTTATGTTTTCATCAAAAAATCCGAATGGCTAATTTTATGTTTTCTCGACGTTTCAAGCCATTCTGAATCGAATGAGACCAAATTTGGAAAAAGTATGTGTGTGTGTGTGTGAACAGATTTTTTGCCGTAAATCGACGTTTTCTCCAAAACCGATGGACCGATTTTAAAAATTTAAAAGCCGATCGATGTATCTCGATGAGGACTATCTTTTCCGAGTTTTGTGCGGCGATCGGCCGGGCCGTTTCTTTGTAAATTGCAGAAAAGTGAAAATTTTTTCGTCCACGTTTTAGCCCGCAATTCTGAATCGATTTTGAAAATTCAAAAACCGTTCGAAAGATATTGGTTGGGAATCGTGCTGATTAGTTTTTGGTAAAGATCGGCCGAGCCGTTTTCTTGTAATAACGTTTTAAAAAAAAAAAAATTCGACGATTTTTATGATTTTTTTTTTGACGGTAGATACCATAGTCTTCTAGGTCATACTAAAATATTACGGCCCTACGACAACTCGTTTAGCTTTAAAAATTCGTCAAAGTTTGCAAAAATTGGTATAGTTTTTTTGACATTTGTCAAAATTAGACTTTTGATCGACGTTTTCTCAAAAGCGCCTGAACCGATTTCAGAAATTTAAAAGCCATTTGATGTATTTCGGGGAGGACTATCGTTTGTCAGTTTTGTGCGACGATCTGCCAAGCCGTTTCTTTGCAATTTGAAAAAAAGTGTTAAACTTTACGTCCACATTTAAGCTCATCCTACCGAACCGATTTTGAAAAATCAAAAACTGTTCGAAAGATATTAGTTGGGAATGATACTGATTAGTTTTAGGTGAAAATCTACCGAGCCGTTTTCTTGTAATTAACTGTTGAAAAAAAAATTTAAGCCGATTTTTATGGAATTTTTTTTAGCGATATATACCATGGTCTTATAGAACTTACTGAAATATTACGGCCTTAAGACAAATAGTTTGATTTTAAAAATTCATCAAAGTTTGAGAAAATGAGTAGCTTGTTACTTGTTAAAATTAAAATTAGACTATTTACTTGGTATAATGATAGAGTACTTGGTCTTGAACATAATAAATCATTAAAGTCCTGAAAACTGGTTCAATTATAAAAATTATTGATTTTTGAAAATTTGCTTTTAGAAAATACTCCGAGTTAACGTGTTCGTTCGTTCGTTTTCAATGATGTGTAATAAATCCACTCGGAATACTTATAATCACTCATAAATTAATTTATTTTTTATTCATTAAGTCGATTATTTACACATTTCGGGAAGTTCATGTAACTTGCCTCAAGGCTAAATACCAAACCAACTAGTTAAATTTTTATATGAAAAGCTAGTAGTATTTACTTTTGCAATATAATTTTTACTAATTATGTTTTTAATAATGACAAAAAATATGACTAGATTATTTGTTAACATTAATTTAAAGCAAAGTTTGAATAGGTATATATTTATATATATATATATATATATATATATATATAATATATAATATTTTGTAATATCTAGAAATTTAGATATATATATATATATATATATATATATATATCTAAATTTCTAGATATTACAAAATATTAAAACACACAATAAAGTTCAAGCTTCGATCTCTTAAATTTTAACAATGAATAACGAATGTTTCAAAACGATTTAAACAGTATAAAATATATAAATAATTTTTAAGGTATACAATGGAAAATTAAGGGTAAAGTAAAAAGAAAATACTTGTATATATAACTAGGTGGAATAAATAATCTATATAAAATCAGGATAAGTTTCGAAAATTTATGTTTTAGTCATGAACAATTGTTGTTGCTCGCTCGAGGGTTAGAAAACCAAAAAAATATTTAATTTTTTGGTTTTCTAACCCTTTTTAATGTATAAATTTTAATAAACAATTTTAGTGAACATATCTGGTATTTGTTTGATATGTTATATATTTTTATGGGGCTGATTTGGTTTTCACAATTTTATATAATTAAAAGGTTAATTATGAGATTTGAGACTCATTTCATTGAATATATAGATGTACATATATTTTGGCATAGACAAAAAAATATTATTCTTAACTAAACGGTAAATATTTGTACGAATTGAGCGTTTGAATAGTCGACGTGGGTACAGGACAACAGTTGTCGGGTCAGCTAGTATATATACATATATATATATATATATATATAATGAATATAGAGTATATTAGCAGGCTAACAACCTTATACACATCCAAATGCAAAATGCACTGAATAATGCAACCGGTATTACAAGATACCATAAAAATCAGGTTTACAAGATTGATTTGTTTTGCCATTGAAAAATGTATTTTTTTCACTACATTTTACACATACACATTAAAAGATTCATTAGCCTTAATGTATTAAAAAAACATTTTAAAATATACCTAGTGGTGTATGGCATCGTGTACCTCTCTTGTTTAAAAACCTTTAAAATTGCTGGTACCTCCCTTCTTTAAATTTTATGAAAACCTTGCAAAAAATGAGATTTTTGAGAATTTTGATTTTTTGTTTAAATTTGACACACACACACATACATCCACTTTTTCTAAGGTATACCAAAATGTTCAGAAACTGCTGAAACGCAAAGATATATAAAAATTTTCATTTTCGATTTTTTGCTATTGCCTTACTTCACTCTACATGAAATTAAGAATAGTTTTGACATCAATTTTTCAAATATTTTTTATATTGCTCTCAAATTTACTAGTACATTTCATAAAGAAAATTTACAGTATTTTCCTTATTTTGTTTTTACAAATATTGCATTGGCACCTTTTCTCTTAGAATAATTATCTCTGGTGTGATGTTAAAATAATAACTGTACGTATGAAATATAAAATATGAAATATGAAACATGAATATAACATTATTTTGCAACTGCACGACGACCTGAGCAAACGATGATCCAGTTTCAAAACATGCATTCATAATAGTCCGAGAGCCAAAGACAAAATTGATATCGAAATATAAAAATCTTATACACAAAAGTACTCTTTACTTGTATGTATGTCATCGAACTTACACCAAAGACCTGCCCCAATTTTGATAAAATTTTAAGGAACTTATCTTAATGGATATAGAGATGGTTATGAGTAATAAAAAAAGTAATTGTCAAAAAAACTTTGCGATTTTTTGTAATAGTCACAATCAATTCCGTCATCCCACTTCTGCTTGATGTAAATTTATTGTACCTTGTTAATACCAGGATTAACAAGTAAATCTTATCAGTTTCAAACTATTTAATATCAAAGATTCAGAAAAAAGATTAATATACATTTTATTTATATATTTTTTTAAGATTTTATTCAATTTTGAGTAAGTTTGTGATCATTTTCTGAAATACCTAAAAATGTCATTAAACAATGAACTCATTCAGTCAATCAAATACATTTCGAATGATTTATATATATATATATATATATATATATATATATATGTATATATATATTGACATTAGAGTATAAAAAGCATTTTATTGTTACTATTACAACGTCCATTGTATTATAATCACCATTACATTAAAGTCAGTAGTCGTACAGTTACGATTTTACATTACTGAATAATAATTATCAAGTCATCTTGGTACAGTTAAAGGAAATTAACACAGATATTAAATTGTGGAAATAACCTAACATACATATATAATGCAAAATTATTAACTTAAAATTATCTAAAACAAAAATATATTGTAAATATAATATTTTATATAGTATGCAAAATCAATTGCTCGTACTGTAACTCTTCATACATTGGACAGATTTGTCAAAATGTATAAATAAAATTTATTGTACCCTTGTAGAGCATGTTATATAGTTTTAATTATAAATATCACAAGTATTATTTTATTTAAATTATTTAAAATAGTATTTTTAAAAAACCCATGTTTATAGTTCATTCAGTATATTCAAAATTCAAAGTTATTTATTTATAGTGACGAAATTATCTATACAAAAATATTTCTTTTAAAATTTATAACTAATTATATATATATAATTAGTCATATATATATATACATATATATATATATATATATATATATATATAATATATATATTATATATTATCTATATAGATATATATATCTATAAATAGATATATATAATATATATATATATATATATTTTTTAAATTATTTAAAATAGTATTTTTAAAAACCCATGTTTATAGTTCATTCAGTATATTCAAAATTCAAAGTTATTTATTTATAGTGACGAAATTATCTATACAAAAAAATTTCTTTTAAAATTTATAACTAATTATATAATAATTAGTCATATATATAATACATATATATATATATATATAGATAATATAGAGTAAATATAGATTTATTTCTAGATATCTATATAATATCTATATCTCTCTATATATATCTCTCTATATCTCTTATCTTAAATTATATCTATCTCTATATCTATCTATATATATATATATATATATTATATCTATTTTATTTAAATTATTTAAATAGTATTTTTAAAAAACCCATGTTTATAGTTCATTCAGTATATTCAAAATTCAAAGTTATTTATTTATAGTGACGAAATTATCTATACAAAAATATTTCTTTTAAAATTTATAACTAATTATATATATATAATTAGTCATATATATAATATATATATATATATATATATATATATATTTATATATATATATATATAAATGTATATATATATAAATGTATATATATATGTATATATATATATATATATATATATATATATATATATTTCAAATTTAAAATTTACTTTATCTTATTGAATTTATTTAAATTATTGCATACCAAATTCTATGAGATTTTTTATGTAAATTTGAATTTTTAAAGATTTTAAATCTCTTATACGTTATAATATTTTAAACATTTTTTTTATTATAAGCTATCAACATTTTTGATAGTAATAAACTCTATTCTGTAAATAAAAAAAATCTCTTGTAGTTCTTAATAGAAATTTTGAATTTTCTAATTTATTTTGGATTAATATCCGAAAAAAGCTATTTTTAATCGAGTTTTGTTTGTTTATTAAATTATTTATTATCGGTGTAAATGAAATAATTAATAAAACTACATTAAATAGACAAATTGCATTCAGAGGCCAATAAAAGAAATATAAAAAAAATTGCATAATTAGATTTTTTGTGTATTTTTTGTGAAAAGTTTGTTATGAAATAGTGATTTCGTTTCTTTTCATACTTAAATCTCCTAAATATATTATAATATTTAAACCATTTTTTTATTGTTAACTATTTGCATTTACAATTTTCAAAAATGTTAAAAATAATTTAACGTATTTAAGATATTTAAGTATGGATCACGTTATATTTAACATTTATTTTGAAATTCAAATTAACAAAAAAAACTCTTAACGAAAAATTTGATAAGCGATAATTAAAAAAAATCTTTAAGATGAAGTAAATTTTAAATTTGAATGATATATATATATATATATATATATAATTAGTTATAAATTGGATTAAATTCTCCGAAAAAAATTGACTTATTATTAGCAAAACTATCTGAATTTTATATAATAATTACATTTACACTAATTTCCAATTTACGCAATTATTATTTATCAAATTATTATCATTATTAAATTTAAATCTCATATTATATTTTATTTCAATTATTTTATTTTAATTTTATATTTTATTTCAATTATTTTATTTTTCAATTGTTAATAATTTTTGTAAGTTGTGAAGAAAAAAGTAACATTTTACCAAAGTTTATTGATAAAACTATAAATTATGTCAAAGTATATAAAATGTTTATTTATTTTCCATTCAAAATAAATGCGTTTGTTTTTATTTATGCGTACAACAAAGTCATTGTTCTTTTTTGTTTATAATTATTTAATTTATTATTTATGCAAAAAAGCACGCACATGATTAAAATTTGGTTTTCTGGTATAATTATATTTAAAGAAATCTTTATTTAACTATAACAAAATCTATCTATATTTGAAAAATATATATATATTGAAACCATTTTCTAAATTAATTAGAAAATGCTAAAGTTTCATTAATTTTGGTAAAAATATATTTGATAAAATTTGGGCAAAGATGGGTCGGCCAACTTTTGGTTTTCTAATAATTAAATAATTAAATATTAAATTAATTTTTGCGTTTTTATGGAGCTTAAATAGCTCGATCTAACTAAACAATCATCCTAAAATATTATGTATACGAAAATTGGTTGAATTATAGAAATTCGTTAAAGTTTTGTATGCAATTCCATATATTACAATTTTATTTCAAGACAAACCGACACACCCAGATTATCATTTAATGGCTTTTGACTAAAATAATTAAATTCCTAATTAACCACTCTATTACATAATTTTAATTAATGTTTATTTACCAAAAATTCTAATCACCATTTACATCTTTACTAATTACGTTGTCCCACATAATAAAAATAGACACAAAATCGTCGTTTGATCAAGGCTGTCTATTTTTTTTCTGGTTATTTTTATTCTAGTAATTACCATATGGCAATGATTGACTGTTTCAATAACCAAAATAAATAAAAACCGGTCATTAGCTTAAAATTAATGTTATTATTCGGAAATGCTCAATGGTAAGAATTTGTCGAGTCGGAAATGCCAGCGGAATGATTAAATTGTTAGTAATACGCAATATTATAAACAATTTGGTAAATAATAATTAGAGAATGTTACAGATTAACAATAATTATTACGACACACGAATAATTTTTAGTGTAACCTAATAAATTTTAAATATAATGTTTATTCTTGCTCCACAAGTAACAATTTCTTAAATATAGAGCATTACTTTGAATTAAGTTTTTATGATAAAGATTATTCTGATGTACATATTTACCGTTGAATATTTATATTAATATAACATTAATCTTATCGAACGTGTTTATAATTATACAAACGGTATATTTCGAAACCTGAAAAAAATTATAATTGAGTTCTATGACCTACAGTAGTATACCTTAATGCATTTTTCATTGAACCATTATAAAAAGATCTAAGATTTTATAAAAAAAAAACAAGAAAAATATGTATACACATATTTATATTTATGATTATTAAGTTTTTAAAGTTTATTATAATTTATGTAAAATTTTGTCCAAAATTATGTCTAGAATTTAAGATATTATCTTAAAACTTTCATTTTATCTGGAGTATTTGTTGCGGACATAATATTGACAAAATGTTTGAATTTTGATAGTTTTATCTTGAATCGCTTTTATCAAAAATAAATACTATTTAACTATTTCTATGTACGAAATCTATTTATCCGAATTGTTTCTATGAAATTAAGAGCATTATATATGCATTTGTATATATATATATATATATATATATATATATATATATATATATATATATATATATTAGGTTGTCAAATATCTCACTTCCGCCTTTTTGTATTATAAACCAAGAGCAAAAAAGCGGAAGGGAGATATTTGACAACCTAATATATATATATATATATATATATATATATATATATGTGTATATATATATTCCCAATTAATTCAATAAATCTAATTCTTGACTTCTAGTTATATTTTAAAAATATAAAATTATATTAAAAATAAAAATTATATGGGCTATAATGAATTGAATTATCAAAAATGCTTAAGAAAGTAATTAAGCAAGAAGTTCTAATTATTAAATATATTTTGAAATTTTAATTGTATTTATTTACATATCCAAAATAACAAATTCTGAATAAAAATCATTAGGCAACAGAAAATTGATCATATCTTCAAAAAATAATATTAAAAATACTAATTATTAAATGAATTCTATTGAAAGTTATTATATAGTAATCGAAAATTGATTATTTCTTTAAAAAAAAATAATATATTTAAGTTAATTTCGAATTCAAAATTCGAATTTATACAATTTTCAAAGTTTTTTTGTTTATAATTTAAAAAAGGTGATTTTTTCGTTATTTATTTCAATCATTTTCAGTCATTTACTATTTCTTATATATTTAATAATTATTAACGTAACTCATTGAAAAATAAATCACATTTTCATTCCAGTAGTTGAAAATAAATTATTTTTGAAAACAAATATTTGTTTAGATTAAGTTAGATATCATTCTAATTTATAGTTTTTTTATGTATTTATTAGTTTTTCATTATTGAATTTTTAAATAACCAATTATATTTTAGGTTCTGAATAACAAATAGACAATTTTCTTAATTTATTTTTTTAAAAAGGTGTAGATTACTAAATTTTATCAAAAATTCTCATTTACAAAATAATTGATTTGAAAATATAAAGTTTTAATAAAATTTTATATATAATATATTAATTATTAGAAATGATACTTAAAAATATATTTTTGTCCAAACGTATTTTTAATTTAACATATCTTTATTCTACTTTTTTTAAGTTTATAATTTTTAAAAAAATCTCAAATCAAATAGAAGTTCTGGTTTTTGTAAATTAAATTTTGAAAAAAAAATTTTTTGGTGTAATATGAGTGTAATTTAGTCTTCTTACCAAATTAAATACCTTAAAATAATTTTTTAATCTAGAAAATATTAAAATCCAAATCGTTTTGTCAGGAAATTTTCTCATAATAGAGTAATTTTTATAGAATTTTTTAATTTACAATAGAATTAATTAATGAATGTCCCTTCTAGATGTTTGTTAATTTTATTTTGTGAATAAAAAATCCCTACTAGTTGCATAAATAAACTTAGCCAAATTATAGTTAATATAATTATTAACTAATATATCAGCTAGTATTATAATTAATAGCTAATTATAGTTATAAGTTAATTTTAATTTTATTTTAATAAATTGAAATTTAAATAGAAATTTTTAATAGTATCATAACTATAATAGAAAAATTGCACAATTGTTCGTTTTTTCTGTATATATTTATGCAAAATTTGTTGTGAAATATTGATTTCATATTTTTTATAGATCGATATTGAAAAAACACGTTTTTAAACAGAGTAATAAAAATTATCTTTATATGATTTCTATTATCAACAAAAAAATCTAATTTTATTTGATCTTACAAAGTGTAATAAATAATGTATGTATATACAAGGGTGGTGTAAAAAGTTTTCGACTTATAGAGATTTTTTTTCTTAATTTTTTATGATGAATTAACAGTATAGAAAATCTTATAATATATACAAGTCAATATTTGTACAGACTACTATTTTACCATTACATATGATCAATTTTATTCTATATGAAACTTCATGAAGAATAAAATTGGCATTTGTATAATTAAATCAATAAGGAATAGATTTTTCAGTACATCAGTACATCAGTTTATTCAAGTTTCTTTAGTCCACTCACCTAATATTTTATTAAAATCCATCTCGTTCCTCCAAAAAAATTTCCTTCAGCACTCACTTATCTTAAACTTAAACTCAAACTCAAACTCAAAAAACCACTAGAGAATCCTCATCATAATTTTCAATCTCTTAGTTGAATCTTAGCAGAATCTTTAAATATTATAATTTCACTTATCTCAAACTCAGAAACCACTAAAGAATCCTCAGCACAATTCTTATTTAGTCTCTTAGTCGAATCTTTTATTTTATTTTATTTTATTATTATAATTCACATATAGAAATTCTATTTAGAAATTATCACACACGACGACTACTACAACTACTATTAATATGACGATTGCCTTGTTCGTTTGTTGTTTGGCTTCTGGCTTCGGCTAATTATGCATTTGCCAATTTTATTATTAACATTATTATTATTGCAGAATCCCCATTGTTCCACTTTCAAAACTTCTGCATTTGTTAGAGTCAGATCAGAAACGACACGAATGAAACGATATCTGAGGAATTAAAGACGATTGCGATAATACATTATTGTTAATATACATATAGCCTAGATAAAAAAATACAATTCAATCCAATTGTTCATTCATATATAATTATTTATTTTTGACGAAAAATTTACAAAATTGGTGACCCCGACATGAGGACTCGTTTGTCTTCAATTGTGGCGACACGAGCCATATGTATATATATATATATATATTAGGGTGGTCCTTAATATGGATGTTTTCAAATTTTCTTGCTCCCAGGGGCTCAAATGCTTCCAAATTGATAAAAACAAAATCTCTGAAAATTTTAGCCTTTAATATTAACTCTAACATAGTCCGCACTCTAACCAAAGTTTCTTTGTTCTTCTTCCTAAGTAAATACTTAATTTATAAAATATATAAAATTTTTATCCTAATTTTTTATTTATGATCAAAATAAGCAAATACAATGTTATTCTCAAAATTTTGATTCACTTGTCGCTGAGTTATAAAACAAATGAAATGTTACTCTTGTTTTTTTTTTATAAGAAAATTTGGTTGGATTTTGGATTATCTTAAAGTTAATATTCAAGAGCTAAAATTTTCAAAGAATTTGTTTTTATTAATTTTGATAACAGCCTTTTGTACAAAATTATTTGTAATTAATTTTTTATTGATTTTTTAGTCTTAAGTTGTGTGTTTATAAGAGACTTGAATTAATCTTATTTAAAATATTTTGTTTATTTATTTTGAATCTATTAATAAATTGTTAATAATTATTTGACAACAGTCTTGTGTAAGATTGTTATTGAAATTTTAATTTTTTTGGTTAATTTTTAAATCGTATCCAAAGACATAAGTAATTACATTATTTACAAATAATTTCATCATATAACAATGATTTAATAAATTTTTGTTCTTTTGAATTATTATTAATTTGGCATTCAGAAAATATAGAAAACTTAATTTTTTAATTATTTTATCTATATTTTAATTAATTTAAATTATTGAATTTAATATATAACAACTATTTAATTATTTTTTTAATATAAAAAATATTTTTAATCCTGCATGATGTTTAGTTCCACTCATTTTTTTTTCAAAAAAATGTATATCAATTAAATAATTCATGTAAACCATTTTTAAACTAAAATAGAAAGATTGCATAACTCTATTTTTTCTGTATTTATTTATGCAAATTTTGTCAATGCTAAATTTGTTTTTTATTGATTTTTCTTATATTGATCTTAAAAAAACACATCTTCATTTATAATAAAAATTACTTCAATTATTTTGTGAATTAAAATTTAATATACATCTATATCATGTATATAATTATTCACGATAGATTTATTTTTTATATTAAAAAAAATTGTAGTCTACTTTTTTCAACTTCAACGTTTTTACTCTTAGTAATTTTTTCTCTATTTATAAAAATATAGTTTTGTGAAGAAAATGCTTAAAATTTGCAAAAAATCTTCAAATTCGTGAATCATGGACATTATTCTAATATTTTTGCATTAATTTATTTAACTAATTTATAAATTTCAACATTTTATTTTCTTGGCAAATTTTAACTGCAAATAAACATTTTTATTAGTTTCATTTTACCAAATAATTTATTAGGGCTCAGAGATTTTTTTCCGAATTTAATTAAAGTTTTATTTATTATAGGAAATCAAAAATTTTAAAATTATTAATATTTTAATATAATTTAATAAAAACTGTAATGACATGTTAAATATATTTTGTAATTTGGGAAGCAATCATAAAAATAATATTAATATATTTTCTAAAATTATTAAACAAAAAATTAAAATATTCTAATAGTTATTAAAATTAAAAAATAATACAAAACGATCGTTTTCATCATATATTACCGAACTTTTTTTTAATTTATTTATTTTACTTTTTATATTTTTTTTAAATTTATTATTTCAATTTAGTATAAACATTTATAATCAAAAATAATAATTAAGACTCTTCAGTTTATTTTTGAATTAACCAAAATAATTCAAAATTAAAAGTATATAAAATTTATTAAATGATAACATTTTTTATATTGTTATATTAAATTTATTTTACAAATAATTATTTTGTAAATAAATTTAATCAAAATTAACAGTTAAATTAAAAAGATTATTTGAATATACCAAAAATATTAAATACCAAAGTTACTGCTATTTTTGAAAAACCTAGTAAATATTTTTAATTAAATATTTATTTTGTTATATTAAAAAATTCCTACGATTTGTTATAATAAATATATTTAAAACTTATACACTGGAATATTGTGGTATAAAAAATATAGGTAAATTTATTCGTTTATTATGAATATTTATAATTAAAAATAATAGCAGTAACACCTCAGGTAATTGTTAAATTAAACAAAAAATTAATTGAGACCAAATTTTCTATTTTTCTTCAAATTTAGTTATTTGTTTTCATTATTTATTTGTTCATTTACATTTAAGTAATTCATAATAAAATGTAGAGATCAAAAAAATACCATGTTTTGGAAAAAAATATTTTAAATCCAAATTAATCATAATAATTTGAAACCAAATTTTTTATTAAAAATTAGACTAGCTGCAATCACGATATATAGTAAAATTTTTTAGATTGTCATTTTAATTATTTCATATATTCTTAACGCGTAGAAAACTGATGGAATATATTATATTTTAATAACAATTTTTAATTCACCACTTTTTGAGATATTTAAGTATTTTTTAAAATCCTAATTAATTAGTTATTTATTTTAATTATTCAGAAATTATTTCTTATATAGGGTCCGCCAAATAATTATTTTTTTGGAAAACTAATGTATATTTTCTCAAATTTCTTTTTTTATTTGAAAGTACAATCCTTTCAGTTAATAATGAAATTAATTCAGTTTATAATGATTATAATAATTTCATTCAAAAATGAAAAAAAAAGCCTCGGCAGACCGTTGAAAAAAAATGAAAATGAAAAATGTTAGATGGCATACCCTATAGTTCCAAACAATGTGCAACCAAAAAAACAATATATGTTTAATTATAAAAACAGCTTAGAATTTACCACAAAAATAATTTAAAAAACTTTATCACTTTCAACACAACAAAATTAAAATCACTCTATTTTATTCATCACTCGATTTCCACAGAAAGTTTGTTCGAAAAACCGCGTCGAAAAATCTCTAATAATATCTTTGGCGTACATATTTTATCAAACTAACTAGTAAAAAATACTAATAAAAATTAGTTTTTTTATTAAATTAAATATTATATTATTTTATTATTATTATTAATTCTACTGGCTCTCTGTAAGACTGCCAGTAATCTACTGAGGCGAATGCTGTTGACTTGATTGTGTGAAATCCCACCATTTGTGGTTTTGGAGTCATCAAGGTATCCCCACTTTGAAAATCGAACTTCTTCGAACGAAATAATAAGAGATATTTTAAAGAATAGAATTAATTGTACACTGAGGGTTTGGGACGTCTACTAAAACTACCTCGTACTTGGCAAAAATTTTCCCAAGTGGCGCTTTGCCTTGAGACAAGTTGCATGAATTTCTTAATAATGGACTTCATAAGATGAAATTGAGATTTCGATATTTAGATTAATTTTTTTTACTGATATATTTCTGACTCGTTTCAAAAATTAGATAGACACACGTGCTTGCCTGTATGTCCTAAAATTGTGGTCTATTATTTCAAATTTTAATTAATTTATATAATTCAACTAATTTTCCTAAGACTGTTTTGTGCATAAACTTTATCACCATGTTAAATTTCATGAAAAACGTCGAAATATTCTTCTCAAGAAACTTTTTTTTTTTTTTTAATTTCAATAATTATTACAACTGTTAAATAATTAACATCTAGTAATATTGATGAATAATAATATAAATTTAAATAAATAAGAGTGCGAAGGATACATGAAAATAATATCCGTAATATGATGATTTAATATAAAATAAAAGCAAATAATAATAAAAATAAAATTAATAAATAATATAAATAAAATTTCTGAATAATAAAATAATACTAGAAAAATAATAAAATATAACAAAATAACAATAATAGAAATAGTAAGATAATAATAATAATAATAATAATAATAATAATAATAAACTCAAGAAACTTAATAACTTATTTTGTGAAATATTAGGCATTAAGTGTTTTGTTTTTTATGAACAATTTAAGGTCAAAACTTTGACGAAAATCCAATTTTTTAAGAAACCACCATTTTATCAAAAATTATTATTTTCGATTAATTACTAAATTTATCATTTCTTTAATGAAATCTTTTTCGAAAAAGTGTTTTTCGAGAGGTGCTCCCGAAGAACAGCTGTAACTTTTTTTTAATGAATATTTTTACGCGTAATTATTTTTAAAAAAATAGGTAAAAGATGACTTTATATGTGTAGAAATTTTTGTGTCGATAGATTTAATAGTTTTCACAGAAAAAATTATAGAAATTGGCTATTTTTCGGACGATTAAGTGTATATAACCCCTTAAGAAAATACTTAAATATCGTGTACATAGTTATTGATATTTTTTAATAATAATAGTAATAATAATGATATCGTGTACATAGTTATTGATATGTTTATTCATTTAAATAGTAATATGTTTTACACAATTAGAGAACTTTTGTAAACTGTTCATTTACTTTTTTGCTAATTTCAAAGCCATTTGTAATTGACTTTATTGACCTTATTGACATCACAAAAGCGACCTTTAAAACAAATTTTGACTATAAGATTTTTTCAAAATTTGATGAATTTTTAAAATTAAACTACTTGTCGTAAGACCGTAATATTTCAGTATGTTCTATAAAACCATGATATCTTTCGTCAAAAAATCGAATCTTTCGTTTTCATCGAATTTTTTTCTAATAATTAATTACTAAGAAATGGCTCGATTCGAAATTCAGTCTCATTCAATTCAGAATGACCTAAATCGTCAAGAAAACAAAATTAGCAAATCGGATTTTTTAGCAAAAAAATAAACTTGTCCTTTGGAAATTAAATATTTGAAATTTGTGTAGCAAAATTGTTAGAACAAACTGCTAATAATGCTTCTAATTATTTCTTTATAATTATTTATATAATAATTTACTTTATTTTTTAAATAAAAACTCTTTGTAGTATACTATATTCAATGTCTTATTTGATATTTTTATTTTATACTTATATAATTTTTTATATCGATCCCATTTTTTTTTTATATAAATATAAACAGAGAAGTAGAAATTATTAAATCGTGAAGAATACTAATAATAGTCTTTAAAATTATATACTGAAAATGTATTTTTTTAAATTATTAGAAGTAGTTAAATTGAAAAAGATATTAAATTTAATCTAATTATTTCAAGACTAAGTAAATTAAAGATATTTAGTAATTTATTAAAAGGTATTTAGTAATTATTTAAGAAGTACTTGAATTATAAGATAGTAAATAAGTATTTTATTTAATTACAAATTTTTTTTATTTTTATATTTAATTTTATAAAAATATAAAAAATGCTTTAGTATAAAAACTGCTATTTTTTAAAATTTCTTAATGAAATCGAAAAGTAAAAAATTAATAATAAACCGTAAAAAAGGGTGAATAAACTAAATTAATAAATTAATAGGTAAATTAAATTTTAAATAAATTATTGACTCATATTAGTCATAGAATAATTTCCTTAATATTAAATAATAGTGTATATTGCAAAAATAATTAAATATGAGTACATTTTATTCATTTTATTAAGAAGTATATTCTAATTATATTTCTATATTCTAATATATTCTAAGTTTTAATCCAAATTAAACTATTTACACTCAGATTCTTTTAATTTTCAAGAAATTATTCAAAACTTCTTTAACTTTCAAAAATTTCAAATAACAAACCTAAAAAAATACATCACTTTTTTATACATAAATTTTTTATACAAATTAAGACATTGACATTGAACTTGCAAAAACCGAAAAAACGCTTACTTTTGCGCTATTTACACAATTTATTATTTATATTTACAAATTACATTAGCATCATTTTTGTTAAAAGTACAAATTTTATACAAACCTTATATTTACATGTGATATTATATAACATTAAAATATTCAGAAAAATTAAGAAATAAATAATTAAATACATTCAAAATCAAATACAAAATTATTGAAATTATAAGAAAAATATTCATGTAATAATTATAAAAAAATCTGATTAAACATAAAACAAAATAAATAATAAAAAAATAATTTGATTAATTAAATTAATAATTTAATAAATAATAAAAAATAGTGAATTTTGTAACGAATTTTATTATATACATGATTATAAAATTGCAAGAGTTGTTAAGTACATTTTTGCAAATTGAAGTAGTTTTATTAAAAAATATACGTACTTATATCTAACTTTAGTATTAAACTAAAGATTTCATCATCCAAGACATACTGCATTATAAAAATAAAAAATCATGCATAATTATTAATATAAAACTTTACATTCTTCGTATCACTCTCACACACAACTTAATATTGTAATAAGATTTTTGTGAGATATCACAATTTTAATTCCAAAAGTAATATATACAAAAGTAGCACTATTTTTAAGAATATTTAGTAATTTTAATTATCATCTTCATTTTTACATTTATCTGAATATATAATAGTTCTAACATGATCTAGATGTCTTTGAGGACTTCTTGTATCAACATAAATATTATTATTAACTTTTAATTGTTGTTCATCTACCTGAAATAAAAATTAATAATAATAATAGCAAAAATTTGTTTAAACAATATTTAACACAATTATACCTCCAAATTGTTTAAAAGTGCTCGAATTTCTTGGATTTCTAAAACAATGTTTTTGAGATTTCTTTCAACTGTTTGGAGTTTGTTTTGAATTTCTTCTTTTATTTGAGACATTTTAATAAAAGAAATATTAGAAATAAAATTAAATACGCATTTTTAGTTATTTATTTGATACAAAAATACTACAGTTTTTATTAAACACTTTTTACTATTTATTAAATTAACAAAAACTTTGATATCACATTCACGAATAAATTTATATCACTGTACTGATTTAGGCTCCAAAAAATCCAATTTTATTCAGACAATTAATTTAAATATTTTAATACAAATGTTCCTGTTTTATCTACATTTTCCCATCAAAATAAATGTATTTTTTCACTATTTTATTTAATATGACAAACACTTCTTCATACAAATTGATGTTCTATTTACTATCGCGCATGTGCCTGAAAATCGTTAGACAAAATCATGAATAAATTTTAAGTTTTGCAGTAAAATTTAAATAAAATATAACTGAAAGATATTTTATATTATTATAAATAATGCTTACTAATTTTTGTGTTAATTAAATTTACAAGTTTTAATCAATATTTGAATCATCATCACTTTGGCATTTTTTATCTGGATATATAGTTTTTCTAACATTATCCCGATATCTTTGGGGACTTCGCCTATCAACATACGAATTATTATTAACTTTTAAAAATTGTTCCTTTTCACGTGTCTGCAATAAAAAATAAACATTAGCATAAATTTAATTTAAACTTAAATTTTTTATCACAATTATACCTCTGAATTTTTTAAAAGTTCTTTTATTTCTTGCAATTCTTTAAAAATGTACTGGAGACTCTGGATATTCTGTTCAAGACACTTTTCAATTTTGTTTAGTTTTTTGTTTATTTCTTCTTTACTTTTAGACATTTTGTGAGAAATATATTTAAAATTAAATAATTAAATGTACTGCTTGCAGACTGAGTAAAAATTGAACTAAATATGCCAATCGAATAGTCCCAAAAATGTGAGTTTATATAATATTATTAGACACGCAGCTGGTGAGGCATTTGTATGAAAAAAATTTTTTTGATATAAAGCAACAAAAATTATTAGTTTTTTTATTATATTTATAATTGAAATTTTCTAAGTTTTATCAAAAACTGTAATTATTTTTAAAAAAAAAATCTAAAATTATTCTGAATTTTTGCTACAAATTATAAATAGTATTTATATTTAATCTAAAATTATTTTGCATATTCAAATTTTATATGTTGGAAAAATGCCTTACCAGCTGTCTGTCTAAATATTATATAATCACAATTTTTCAAGACAAATCAAGTGACATATTTTGATATAAAATATTTCTTATGATGAAATATTATTAAAATTGTGATAATATATTTCACAAAAATCTTATTAAAATTAAGTTGTGTGTGAGAGTGATATGAAGAATGTAAAGTTCTATAATAATAATTATATTATGATTTTTTATTATTTACAATTCAGTGTGTCTTGGATGATGAAATCTTTAGTTTAATACTAAAGTTAAATATAAGTACGTATATTTTTTAATAAAACTACTTCACTTTGCAAAAATGTACTTAACAACTCTTGCAATTTTATAATCATGTTTGTAATAAAATTCGTTTCAAAATCCACTATTTTTTGGTATTTTTTATTTATTAATTTAATTATTTTTTTATTATTTATTGTGTTTTATATTTAATCAGATTTTTTATAACTATTACACATATTTTATTTTTATAACTTTTAAAAATTTTATTTGATTTTAAATGTATTTAATTATTTATTTTTTAACTTTTCTGAATATTTTAATGTTATATAATATCACATGCAAATATAAGGTTTGTATAAAATTTGTACATTTAACAAAAATGACGCTAATGTAATTTGTAAATATAAATAATAGATTGTGTAAATAGTGCAAAATTTACAACATATAAGCGTTTTTTTTTTGTTATTTGGTCAATGTCAATGTCTTAATTTTTATGAAAACTTAATGTATAAAAAAGTGATATAATTTGGGTAAATGAACAATTTTTTATACATTATAATAATTCTTGTTAAATTACAATATTTAACTTTGAATGAAATATTACTTCTTGTCGTAGTTTACTAAATAATTAATAACTTTTAAGATACAATTTACTATCAAATAGTATCAATTGTTTTATATAATTGCATATCAAAATTTTGAATAATTTTCAGTTGAACCGCAAATTTAAACGCAATATGTAAATTTGTGACTTTTTCTACTTTTCTTCGAATAACTTTTAGTTTTCTTCTCGGACAATTTAATTTATTTACATTAGTGAAAACCAGATAAAATTTATTAAGTTAGTATTAAGTAACATAAAATCCTATTTTAAATGTATATCCTTAGAATAAATTTTGATTTTTATTACAGGTGCTTATGACTCATAAGGATGCCGTTAAGGAACCTCACAACCTGCGTCTCCTTTATAGTAAAAGGAAAATATAATCAACAACTAATTGGATAAAGTGTTTTTGATGAAAAGGACAAAATTATCCTGTTTGATGAGCGTGTACGAGTTTTCAGGGAGTGTACCACTGGAAAACAACAAAAACTTTGATTGCAACATCGTAATTTTAGCAAAAAAATGGATTTGTTTTCGCAATTTTTGAAGTGTTTTGACTGATTCCAAAAGATTTTGGGGCGCTGATTTCAAAAATGCTATCTATTTTTGGATAAATCCACATACACCCCGCGAAAAATCGAAATCTTTGGTTGCAAAATCGATTTTTTTTTAAAAAAAATCGGCTTTTTTCGCAATTTTCAAAATGTTTTGATTGGTTTTGATTGATTTTGGGACGCTGATTTCGAAAATATTATCCGTTTTTGGATAAATCCACATACACTCCCCGAAAAATCCAAATCTTTGGTTGCAAAATCGATTTTTCTTTAAAAAAAATCGGCTTTCTTCGGGATTTTCAAAATGTTTTGATTGGTTTTGATTGATTTTGGGACGCTGATTTCGAAAATATTATCCGTTTTTGAATAAATCCACATACACCCCCCGAAAAATCGAAATCTTTGGTTGCATAATCAAAATTTTACTAATGAATTGAAAATTTTTTTTCGCGATTTTCAAAATGTTTTGACTGATTCTGATAGTTTTCGAGGCGCTGATACCGAATATGGAATCAGTTTTTGGAAAAAAAAATTCTTCTGCCATTGGTACCAAATTGAAGTTTGAAAAATTGCCAACTTTGAAGCTGATTTTAACTATGAAGACGATGCTATTTTTGTATTTTTTTTGGTTTGGTATAAAGATTGTACTTTAGTCTACACAAAGCATTAATTAAAATTATTAATTGCATTCATTAAGTGCCTTAAAATTGCATTTGAAAGTCACGATTTTGGTCAATTTTGACTGCTCCTGATAGACTGTCTTTTTATCGGAAAAATAATAAGATTTTTAAATTACACCAAAGTAGGTTTGGTTTACTGCTAACCAGGCGTAAATATGAATTTATTAAAAATTATCCTCCTACTTTTTCTTATCTTTTATATATATATATATATATATATACATACACGCGTATATATATATATATATATATATATATATATATATAAGGTCGATTTTTGTAATACTGTCACTCAATAAATTTAATTCTATCTATATGTCTTATTTATTTACACAGTTTGAAAAATTATTGGTTCCAAATATTTTTTTCAGTCAAATGGGGTTCGAACTGGCGAATCTCGAATTGATATTCTGGCCTAAACCGTATCTTTACGACCTCGGCCATTCGCACATTTGACACAGAACATTTTTAGGAAACTTATATCTTTCAGTTTGGAAATAACACTTTATAATTTTACAAAAGACTACGGTTTCATGTAACCAATTGGCCGAGATCGTTAAGTGACCACTAAGATTGCTCAGCGTGTCTCGGTTCGATTCCAAAAGAGGTACAAAAAATCGAGTGTATAGTTTTTCATAATTATCAAATATTAGTTCAAAATATTAAATTCAGGTGTCGCATTTCGACCTTGACACTTAGAATATTTCTGAAAAATTCAAGGTTCGCACTTGACTGTAAGAGAGATACATAAAGAGAAAAAAAAAAAGTAGAGGAAGACCTGGGGAAAGAGAGGGGTAGAGGCAGATGATGAATAAGAGAGATGTGTATGATACATATTCTTTATTAAAATTCAATATTAATACAATATAGGAATAAAAATAACTTTTATCATCAATAACTTAAATAGCCGAGCGGTTTAAGTGACCGCATACTCGGTGAAATCGCTCTGGAGGCAGGCACAAGGTGAGACGGATCGAGTCCGGCTGAAGGCGACGACGACCAACTCGGAAGCAGAAAAAATGGAGCAGTGCTGGTGGCTGCTGGCTGTTGGCGAGCGCAAAGGGTCCTGAAACGAACACGCAAAGTGATGGTCAACCAGAGGTCCATGATGCGAGAGGTTACACGCAGAGAGACACATTGCGGAAGATGCATGCCGAACCCAAAAATCTGCCCAAAACAACACCAAAAAAGAAAAAAAAATGTGAAAAAAAGCGGAAAAAAGGGAAAAAAAGAAAAAAAATGTGAAAAAAAGCGGAAAAAAGGGAAAAAAAGGGGAAAGAGGAGGAGGAGGAGGGAGAAGGGGGAGGTGGGAGCCTAAAAAAAACCCCTTAAGTCCCAGGTCAATTTTTCTCTTTTCTGTTCAGCGTTGAAACTTTTTTATGTTTTTTAGTGTTCCCTCACACCAATTCCCAAAGTCAACACTCGAATGAAATGAAGTCCACGTTGAAATTTTCACAACGAGAAAAAATTACTGGGACTTAGTTAAAATATTTAACTTTGCCCCAATAAAATTTTCTCGTTGTGAAATATTCAATGTGAGCCTCATTCATTCGAATGTTGGCTTTGGGATAATACAGCATGCATAAATAACTCGTCTGTCTTAATTGAAAAGGTTTCAGAAAATTTGGACTTAGAAAAAAAAAATTATTTGAAAAAATTATAATCAAAAAATTTGGACTTAGAAAAAAAAATATCCGAAAGGACTTAGAAAAAAAAAATTATTCGAAAGAATTAAAATCAGAAAATTTGGACTTAAAAAAAAAAAAAAAAAATATTCGAGAGAATTATTTAATTAATCGATGAAATGAAATGATATTAATCGAATCAAAACTGTTTATAAGACTTGATAAAACATGTGAAACCTTTACAATTAATCGAGACAAGAAAACAAATTTAGTTGACTTGAATAATATACAAATTATTGGAAAAAGCCATAAAAGAAATTCAATAAAACTTGTAAAATGAAATAATGACAAATGTTCGAAAACTTGAACATGAAAAACTTCAAAACTGTATAAAGCTCATTGTTATCCTTTAGAAATCGAGTTAAATCATTTTTACAACTTGAATCGAATAATAAACTTGTTAACAAAATTATGTTTTGTCGAATCATTCAAGTCAACTCTTTGAAACTTCGATTGCATGTCTTGATCAAAATTGTTTTTAGCAACAAAAGAATAAAAATCTATCATTCAGCTATGCAGCGATATGATTGAATAAATTTAAAATAAAATTACAGTAAAAGACTTTTAAAAGCTGCATTTAATTAAGAATTTGGTAAGTCGTATTGAGTATTTGAAATATTTTGATCAAAACGAACAATCGTGTTATCCATAAATAAGAATGTACATGCAGTCAATATCGCTACAGGGAAAACACATGATTCTTGATACTGGAAATGTAATTTAAAAAATTGTTTCCGAAGAATAATGAACAAGAGGTGTCACCAAAAAAAAGAGACTTTTGTAACAAAGTAAATTTGTAATTTGTAATAAAATACCATCAATTTAGGAGTTACCTAAGGAAGGATGCTAGGGCCCCTTCAACAAATAAGTAGTCAAAGCGGTATTGGTTAACTAATAATTTGGTAACAAAACTTTAATATATAAGAATTTTGAATTCTACACAAAATCAGCTCATAGTGTTGTTATAGAACAAAAGAATTTTTGATAGACTATTCATGGAATTGTAATAATATAAATTACTTACAATGTCTTTGATACATAAGAGAAATATAAACTTTTTTCTTTTATATATATTAAAAACAAGTATAAAATGCACTTGTATAAATGTAAAAAAAAAAACTGAATCAACATGTTTTCCCCATAGCAAATTAAATATGAACATAGTCTTTTATACATATGTCTGCCAAATTTATTTAAAATCTTTTATTAGCATAATAGTTGTAGTTGAATGAACAAAGAATATATTGTATTTAAGGCATTAAAAATTAATAAAGTATGTCTTATTAAAGAAAATGATATTGACTCAAATATTATAATATAAACAATATTTTCAGCAGATATATGTATAGAACTATATTAATAATGCACGAGCCAGAATATATTTTACTAAAATATATACAGACTGCTTTATAAATAATATCGGATAAGAAAAGAGTTCTCAAAGCATCTTTCAATTAATTTCAATTAATATGAAAAACAAGCATAAAATATATTATTATTGAGAAATATTATTATTGTATGCATAAAAAGTAGCATGTAATAAAAACTTTGTCATTAATTGTAAACTCTGTTCAAAAAATAAATTATAAATAATATCTTCTTACTTATTTCTATTCAAATTATAGTTTTATTAAAGATTACAAACAATATTGAGTCGAAATAAAGATTTTAAAAATTATTTGACTGCTTTAAATTCAAAATTCAGAAAAACTTAATGCATTTATATTTTAAGAATCTTAAATACTCGAAATAATGATAAAAATGGATTACCGTTTAAAAATAATTAATAAATGCTCACGAATTATTTCAATGAAATTATTGTTTCAAATAAAACTCAAAGTTCTTTATTGCTTTAAGTCATTTATAGGACATTCAGTTAATTTTGAAAATCATCTAAGTCAATTCAAACTTTAAAAACAATATTATCGTATGAAATTTACACAAAATTTCATATTCATAATAAATTTAAATTAATTAAGACTAATAAAATTAAAAATTAGAATGTCGCATAATGTAAAAACATTTTTTAATTTATTCAAATGAAAATCATTAAATATCTTGAAACAAGAAATATATGACTTAGACCACTTTCATAATTATGGGCATATATATATATATATATATATATATATATATATATATACATAAGTTAAATATTGAATATTTAAGACACTATAGGCACAACAGATATGGTACGATAAATGCCTGTATATATTTCCAGAAATATATCCTTTGACTCGCTTTGTATAAAACATGCTTTGCACTTACATTGTTCGATATCCTCTATAGCAGCTCCCAGAACACAAATCCAATGCACGAACCACCTCTGAAGCATCTGCCAGAAATCTTAAGTACTCGACACAAAATCACTACTTTAGAACCACTACATAACTTTA
This sequence comes from Ctenocephalides felis, assembly GCF_003426905.1. NCBI lineage: Eukaryota > Metazoa > Arthropoda > Insecta > Siphonaptera > Pulicidae > Ctenocephalides > Ctenocephalides felis. Next base: position 9,180,342 of record NW_020537758.1, on the reverse strand, counting down.
GTCTTTTACAAGTCTATTCGACCTGTTGCAATTGTCCGAGTAAAGTCTTTACACAATATAGGACACACGACTTACTTAGAGACTTTCGTGAATTTAGAATTCGATAATAAAAAGATATGTGTTGGAAGTACTCAAATATAAATTATACATTTTACAATTGCATATATATAAATAAAGGATACATTGGCGCTGTAAATGAATTAATAACCTATAAAAGCACATATATAAATTATACAAATTCACAATTGCATGTATATAATTAAAGGATACTTTGGCGCTGTAAATGAACTGTTTACTTATAAAATTGACTCAAAATGAAGGCCCTGAAAGAGATACTTATCAAACTATTCAATGTACTTCCACACACATACACTTTTTGGATTTTAATTAACGTTTCACGATAAATTTATTATATCAAAATGATCTACTAAATTAATTACACGTTTTAACGCATAAATTAATTAAAACTAATCAAGGATTTAATTAAAAAAACGTTAATTAACGCGACAGCATGTTAATTCACGGAAATCTGTTTGACAATTGAACAATTTGAAGTTATCAACATGTGTTAAAATGGCTGCCGTCACTCGTACAACTTAAAGCGCGAAATTCAAATTTGAAATTTAAACTTTGTGAAATATTTCGAATTAAACTGAGATTTTTAATATTGCCTATAACCTAAGTTGGATATAAATCACACGTTGAGACAATAAAATTTAAAATCGGTTCAGTTGTTTAGGCGTCTATTTAAGACAAACGTCGCGATATGTTTTCTCTTTAATTTCAACTGAGCTATTTTTACTCTCGTAATCTCGTTGAATGCAAGTAAAATAAAACAAATGTTTATTAAAGGAATATTCAATATACATTTACTTATACACACACATATATATATATATATATATATACTAGCAAACCCGACGAATTCCGTTTCGCCACCAGATGGTTTCGTCTTTGAAGGAATTTTTTGTTTGTTTTATATTTGAAAAGGAAAAATTTGATTTTATTACACAACAGTAATGAATTTATTTTGATTACAAAAATGAAGTGTTATTTAGTTGAACTTCTCTAAGTAAATGAAAGTGAATCCGCAAATTATCCGTTTCATTGAAGTGCTCTTTGATAAACCACATTTTTTGTTTTTTGGTCTGACGTTAACACAAACAAAGCGGGATGGTTTTCCAACTCGTGAACAGGCAACGTATAACTGCCCATGTGAAAAACAATGATTTTCTAAATAATATATTTGAAATTTATCCCGCAAACACTAAGCGATTGGCCTTGCGACTTGTTATTGCGAACTGGAAATTGCAATCGTTTGAAGTCAAACGGAAGACCAGTCGGAATAATTGGTATGTCACCAAATCGCCAGCAATTTTTGATTGAATAGTGAAATTCGGTGCGTGTACATAATTATTCTTTGCGGCAAGAATTGCTCGTTGACTTAACCAAGCATAATTCTGTTAATTCTTACTAATGTCATTACTCAAATTTTCAATTACGGTGCGTGAAGTTCCAGCAATTTGCATTAAGACACGGTGCCATGCACTACTAATTTTTTCTAGCTATAAACCTTGCTGAGCCCGAGAACATTCCAACGAATGCAAAATTGTCGAAATCGGTTCGTGCGTTCTGGAGTTATTCGTCAGAAAGGAAAACCCGACTTATTTTTATATATTTGTAGATAGATATATATATATATATATATATATATATATATATATATATATATAGTGTAGAGTTTCAAACAAGAATCCAAAAGTATTACTTTTGGATTCTTGTTCGAAACTCTACACAATGTACGCAAATCCAAGACTCTACCATTTAATATATATATATATATATATATATATATATATATATATATGTATATACAGACAGGTTGCAAATTTTAACACCACAAAATATCTATTATTCCACATATCGATATAATTTAAATTTACTGAATTAAATCAATTTCTTCTCAAGTTCGTCGCTCTTTTTTCAACAATAATAATAAGTTGATTATATTACACTATCCACATTTGAATACAATCAATACCGTTCGGAATACGAAATGAGGTTTTATGAACCGACGGAATTTAAATTTTGTATTTTGAAATATACAAATAGGTACTTTAATCGAAATTCTAAAAAGGTACGAGATTTATTTACACATTCCTTGGCGTAAATTCTAGTAATAGATAAAACTACGGTTTGTCTAGAAATAGACAAAAAATAATAAACTTTTTGCTGGAATCGATTTTCAAGAAATCTTACCTCTTCAAGGTATCATATAAAATGCTAAATAATAAATCTTGGAGATTTCATAATACATAAGTATAAAGTTGCTTATACGATTTCTCGATTTGCTCATCTCATACTACTTGGAATTAAATTATTATAAACAATTTGCAATTGCATATTCAACTGACTGCATTTGGTTTTCGACACTCCTATTACAATTCAAAGGAACAATTGTGTTTAAACAAAATCAATATCAGATTACGATTATAAAGGATTATTTCATTAAGTTACAATTCGATTGTTCTTATAATTATATAAATGGTTTCATAATATAAATATTAGTTATACAGACTATATATATATATATATATATATATTTATATTTAGTCAAATATATATATATATATTATATATATATATATATATATATTTATAATAAATATTTTTATCAAGAATTTCATAATAACATAAATATTTATTAATCGTAATTTAAAATTATTTATTTAATTTATATAATTATATATCAACAAAATGTGAAATTCTTAATAATAAATTTTATATATACATATATTATTTTTGTAAAAAAATTTTTAACAAAGTTTATAAAATTTCCAAAGACATAGATCTATGGTTTTTTTTAACAAAGTTTATACATTTTTCACAGACATATATCCACGTTTTTTTTTAACAAAGTTTGCAAAATTTTCACAGACATAAATCCAAGTTTTTTTAACAAAGATAAAACTTTCAAAGATCCATGATTTTTTTTGACAAAGTTAATAAAATTTTCAAAAATATATATCCGTGATTTTGGTAACAATGTTTATAAAATTTTCAAATATCCATGGTTTTTTTAACAAAGTTTATAAAATTTTCAATGATATATATCCATGTTTTTTAACAAAATTTGTAAAATACCGAAACGTTTTTTCGTTTAATATTATACTATTTTTTTTTTTAATTTTAATTAAATTATAATTACAATATTTGATAATTTGATATATATATATATAATATATATATATATATATATATATATATATCAAATTATCAAATATTGTAATTATAATTTAATTAAAATTATAATTAATATATGTACGATTCAGAAGAAGAGTTAATTAAATTTTTAATATTATATTATTATCACAATAGTCACAACAAGATCAATGAATTTTATAAATTATTCAGTACAAAATAAATTAAATATTTTAACAATTAAATATGATTATAAACAAATCAAAATTATATATAACTTACTTCATATAAAAATCACTATCACATAAAATCTTTTAAATAGTTTAAACTAAAATTAATTTTATCAAAAATTTTGACCCAGGATTTGGAACTTGTATTGCATTTGTGACAATCTAAATGATTTATTAAAAGTTACTTAAGTTATAAAAATTACTTAAATTCCACGAAACTTTATATTTCTTTATATTTTCTTTTTTTTATATTTTCAATAAGAAATTGGTTCATAAGAAATCAAAATAATAGCGTCCAAAAAAATAATATTGAAATTGAAAAATAACTACTTAAGCAATAATTTTTTTTTCGGACAAGATGAATAAATTTTCCTATTTTTCTCTTCAATTTTTAATTAAAAACTTATACTTGTTAATTAGTCTTATATTTTCTATCATAATCTAGAAAATTGCAATTTTCGTGGAATTTTGCGTGCACTTGCCATGATTTATTTTTAATTTATTTCCTGGGCAATAATTTTTAGTATTAATAATTCAATTATATTTATCACTACATTGTAGTTACATTTAAATAATTGGCTTAGTAAACAGTAAGCCTTATTATTTGTCAAAGTGTTTTAATATTTTTTAGTAACACAAATATTATTTCTCACTTATTCTTTTCACAATATGTTTTTTCGAGCTTTCATGTATCCTTTTATATCCTGCCAGGATAAATAGCTGGTCTTGCAAATTCAGGAGAAACAGTAACAATTACTGGAGCATTTCTTATGGCTTCATCGAAACTCATCGGAAAGTTTCGATGGGTTTTAGATTTTTGTTTTTCTGTTTGTTCTTCGGAAGAAGTCTAAGAAATTAAAAAATAAAAAAAAAACTCTAAGTATAGGTACAAAAATTGCTAGTCAATATTGGCCTGGACAATATTTAATAATAAATTAATTAATTATAATTTCTTTACCTTAACACTTTCAGCAACCGGTTCAACGGATCGTTCATATTTTTTCATTTGCCAAAATGGATTTGTGATTTCTTTAGAACTGAAAAATAATTGTGACTTTAATATTCCCAATATTTAAATGAATAATTTTCATATTTTTGAACAGAAATAATAATATATGAATTTAATACGTTTATTTTCATACGTCATTTTTATGAAACTGTGAAATATTTAATCAATGAAAAACTGTGTATAAAAATATAACATTTCAAAGTTATAATTTGATATTTTGCTAAAATACTCTCAATATATCATAGTTATAAATGAGAACATTGAAATTTATATATTTATAAATTTTCTTAATAAAATAATATAAATTCTGATTTCATCGACAGATTAAATGTTTTCTTAAATATTAAATAAGACAGCTATTTAATCGCTATGTAAACAAATTATGTGCTATTATATTACATTATGGTCTGAGCTCATAATTGTACTATTTATTATTTAAATTTTATTAAAATTTGCTCGTCGACGGCTTTTCCTAAAATGCATTTGACCTGGAACGACGCGTCAAATCAGGTTGAAGTCACAGCCGATCTCAAAAAGCCGGACTTTTTAAAATCCATTTTTTTCATAACTAGAAATATCTTTAGTTAAAAATTTAGATAAAAAATCATTACTTATACTTTGATGTACAAGATATGACAGTTTTCGCACGATTTATTGTAATTTTTCGTGTATAATTCACATATTTGCAGCAACATGTTCAAGAAAATCTTCTATCATGGTAATATAATTATTTCTTTATACTTAACAAAGCGACAAAGTCTGAATTTTGCTAAAATACTCTTAATATATCATAGTTTTAAATGAGAACATCGGAATTTATATATTTCAAAAATTTCTTAATAAAATAATATAAATTCGGATTTCATCGACATGTTAAATGTTTTCTTAAATATTACATTAGACAGTTATTTAATTGCTTTCTGAAAATATTCGGCGTTACTATATTACTTAATGATTTGAGTTCATAATTGCATTATTTATTATTCGCTAAAAAAATTTAATTCTACTAAAATTTGCTCGTTTCTCGGGCGGTTTTCCCTAAAATGCATTTGACCTGGACCGACGCGTCAAATCAGGTTAAAGATGCAACGGAGCATTTTGAAAACGCCGGACTTTTTAAAATGCTTTTTTCTCATAATTAGCAATTTTTTAGTTGAAAATTTAGATATGACAGTTTTTTAGACGGTTTATTGTTATTCCTTATGTAAAATTTTATGTATATGTATTCACATATTTACTACGACTTTGAATTCGATGTTTCATTTTTCTTTAGCATTTAATAGAAAATTCGGGACATTTTTTTGGTTTTTGTTAAATAACTCACAAATATCATATGAAAGCGCCCTTTTTCAGTCAGAAACTAGATAAAATTTACTACGATACCATGCAAACAGTTATATACACTCCGATATAAAAGTTTGGAATAAATCGACATTAAATTCGATCTTTCATATTCTTTAGGATTTAATAGAAATTTCGGGACATTTTTTTGGTTTTTGTCAAATTACTCATAAATATCAGGGGAAAGCACTCCTTTTCAGTTAGGTAGGGATAAATTTGATAAAATTTACTACGATTCCATACCAACAGTTATATAACCTCCGATATAAACGTTTGGAATAAATCGACATTGAATTCGATCTTACATATTCTTTAGGATTTAATTGAAAATTTGGGACATTTTTGTGGTTTTTGCCAAATAACTCACAAATAATATATATATTAATATATATATTTATATATATATATATATATATATATATATATTAAAATAAATAAATTAATAAATATTTACTCTATTATTTCTGAGTGGCCTCCTTCGCAATAAGATGCCAAAGTACTTATTGTACAAGGATTTGTACAACACATGAAGGCAACTCCTCTCTGATGATTTCTTGAATAGGAACCTAGGCTTAAACTTGAACCTGAAAAAAATATAATAATTGTAGACAATTAACTTTAATATATATATATTTATTTACCTGTATGTCCATAACTTTGTCCATTATATCTCCCCGAACAAATCTTTTTTAGGGCATCCGCCAATTTGGAGCCACAATAGTGGCTCCTAGTTTCGGGTCTGGATGACACCAAAAGGGCCGAACCCAAAATAATTAATAATACTGCTAAGGATTTGTTAGCCGACATTTTGACTAATCTGAAATTTACAACAAATTTGTAATAAATAAATTTTGTTTAAACCGGTTACTATGGCAATCGATAAACCGTAAGATCAAAAATTTCAATTGATTTTTTAAGGGGCACAACTAGTGTAACCGCCTTAAAAAAAGGTGATTTTTGGAAATTTATATTAAAAAAACTACTTCATCAATCATTTCAAAATTTTAGAAATATATTTATACATGTTTTAAGAATACATAATAAAATTTTTGAAGAAAAAAATTAAATATTTTTCAAGTTATCATCGATCTCCAACGGCGCGACACAAAAAGGCCCTTTACTGCAGCAGTGATTCCGGCCTTCTACGTGGATGAAATTTAAAAAAAAAAATGTTCATTAAACTAGATAATATTGTCTGTAAAATGAACTACGATAAAGAAAAAAATCAAAAGATTGACAATATGACGGCGTTTTTAAAAAAAAGTCGAATTTTACCCAAAATTTTGGTCGTTTTTGGACTGCCAAAATTCGATTTTTGATTCGATCGAAAAATCGATAGTTCATTTTACGGAGAACTATATATAGAACATGTAAAAAAAATTCGATAGTGATCGGATCATTTGTTTTTGAGTAATCGCTGCAGCAAATTCGGAAAATGCTGTTTCGAGAAAAACGCGTTTGAAGATTAAATGATCGTTATACTATATACTAGATATACACTCTTTAAATGACTGTGACTCAAAAACTATTTAAGATATCGATTTAAAATTTTGGTATGTTATTTTTATAGGTATAATCTATCGAAATATGGAAAAATTTAAAATTTGATTTTTTGAAAATTTTACACTATATGTGCCCCACTATTTTCTAAAATGAATATATATATATATATATATATATATATATATATATAATATGTCCATATTTTTATTATTATCCCAATACAAAATTTGTTGCTACTCAGATTGCAAAATTTAATCATTTGTTGACCTCTCAAAGAATTTGCAATCGATACTTTATTTTATTTATGCACTTGGAGTTCATAAATAAAAGTGCCAATGTGCATTATACTTCGATAGATTATTTGTTATTAAAAACAACACGTTATAAACAAATGGAGGTTCATCATCTCTAAAATTAGAAATAATACGACGAACCTAAATATATATATATATATATATATATATATATATATATATAAGTTATTGGCCGTCTATTGACCCCCAAAAACTTTTCCTTTGACCTCAAATTTCATATCGAATTTTTCCAATCAGACATATTTTTTTAACCATGAGATATCCAATTTCGATAATCTATCTCCTAATTAGCAATCAATGTCTACTAATTATGATTACGTAATAGAACTATATTTTCAATTAAAATTATTAATAGATAAAACGATGGCTTTCTCTCTCTCGATTTATGCAACATGGTACAATTTTGATTTGTAGACTTTCAGGAAGATAAGTAAATCATCAGTCTGGTGATGATTTTGGATAAGTAGGTCAAGGAGATTTATTCCAAAAGATACGATCAGTGGTTTAATGTAAATGAACTTATTATATGATTGTGATTCGAATTTATGACCCACATGTAATCGATAGATTAAGACTAATGTCATACGAATCAGGGAATTAGTCATTCGTCTACCTTTTTAGTTGATTTAGTATTAACCCTCGGCAAAATGCTTGTACCCGGCATATTACAACATATATTTTAATGAACAAATTTAAGAAGAATGTTGAAATATATAACAATAAGACCTGAAAGTTTCGTTTCAGTTAAATATTTATTTCCTTCCCTAAAAATTCCTCAAAAAACGCGATATTTCTTCGGCTTCCCTCTTAAGGGGGTATTCTAGTGTAGAGCGATGTATTTTAGGCCATTTTTAAAGTGTCGTAAAAGAAAGCAAAGAATGTTTTTACTATCCATTTTTTTACCACTTGTTTATTAATATTATTAAAATACAAAACAAAAATTAAAAAATAAAATAGTTGAAAATTGTAAAAAATGGCAGCTGATGAAGTCGGTGGTCTCAAAATATTGGCACCTCAGTCTTGACATGATTTCAGCCCTCCTAGCCATCGGAAATGCAAAAAATAAAAAAATTATTAATCTACAATGATGTCGCAATCACCCGAACTAGCGATGAGTAAATAGATTTTTTTTTACAAATTTCCGACTGTTTGAAAAAAAGTGTTTTTTTTACTGTTTTTTTGAGTTTCTCGAATTTTTTAAAAATAGTAAAAATTGCAATTTGGAGATAAATAATAGTTTGGGCTATAGATAGGTCTATAAACAAGACTCTCTGAACATTTCAAGTGAATCGGTCGATTAAAACTCGAGAAATCGTGCCAACAGTACTGAAAAAGTCTGTTTTGAGAAAAACGCATTTAAAGTTTTGCGTGAAGCCAAACCAGTATGGAGACCGAGTCAGTAAAATGCCTATATCTCCGAAAATAATTCAAATTTTCAAAAACCTTCTCGTACCCATATTCTTAGATAGTTAAACTTTGAAAATATGATTTGAAAATCGATTTTTTTGAATTTCTACACTAGAATACCCCCTTAAACCGGTACGAGTAAGGAATTTTTAACTAAACAAATTCATCTAATCATTTAATTTTGCCTAAAATTTTTACATTATCATGAGTAGGGAACAAATATTAAAATCGAATTATTCTATAAAAGGCTTTTACAACTGAGTAAAAAAATCGTCAAAAAGTTATTATTAATAAAACTTGGTGTGAGACGTAGTTTTCTTTAAAACAATCTTTGATTTAATAGTTTTTTTAGCAACTAGTTTGATAATAATTATCTAGCATATTTTTTCTCTTGATTTTTTTTTTTTCATATTTTTAACTTCCCGTAGGGTAAGTTATAGTAATCGCAAAAAAATCGATAATGAAAATTTTTATATATCTTTACGTTTCAGAGATTTCTGAATATTTTATATACCTTAGAAAAAATGGATGTATGTGTGTGTGTGTGTGCGGATACAAATTTTCGTCGACGATTTCGGGAACACGGATTAACCGATTTGAATAATTAAAAAAATATTCGATTTCTATTGATAAAGAGACGTGCTGATTACTTTTTGGGGATTGTTTTGAAAAAATGTTCAAATTTTGCAAAATATTTCCAAGTATAAAAAAATCAAAATTTTCAAAAAGGTTAACTTTTTTCAAAAATTTAAATATCTGAAAAATCGAGTTCTAAAAGAAACTTGAATCTTTTGTAAAAATTTTAATTGTTAGTACGAGAAGTTCCAACAATTTGTCTTAAGGCACGATGCCAGGCATCGCTAATTTTATTTAATTTATTTTAATATTAATTTTTATTGGATTGCTGCCCCAAAAGCGTTTCGTCTTGTATATTTATATATATATATATATATATATATATATATATCAATAAAAAAAATTTTTTTTAAAAAAAGTCCTAGCTTTCATTCACCATTGTTTCATGTTCTACTATTTGATAACCCTAATAATAAAAATAGATAAAATAATAATAGAAATTCACTCGTATAAATAACACTAAATTTTTTCACTATGGTTAAAACCTAGTAAATAATAAAGATAGAAAATAAATAAATAAAAAGTCCAAAAACATAATTAAGCCCAATTTTTCCCAAATATTTTAGAGTAAGGAATAATAATCAAATAAAAATAGACAAAATGAAGTGTAATCTTTGTTCTGTTTTTTTTTTTAATTTTTTGTATTGGATCTTTTCGGTTCACTTAGAGTTCCTTAAGTCGTACCACAAAAACAAAGAAATTCTATTTTGGGTGACTTTAAGAATTAGAAGACTGGAAGACTTTGAGAAAATAGAAAAAATTGGTAAGTAAGCTTTTTGTAAAGTTTCCACATATTAATATTTTTTACTTTTTATTTATCAGTTATAAGTCATTTATTACAAGACTTTGATTCTGAATTTTGTTCATTACTGATACTGATGATGTTTTATATTCATTACTTTGTATATCTTTTTTAGACATTTGTTTAGTTAAATACTGATTACTTATACCGGTCCAATAAAGAGTGCTCCATAAATACAATTAAATAACTGACTAAATGCCTGGTTCCGAAAGTACATTTTTGATAAAAGTAAAAACACCTATATTAGTAAAAAAAATCATTAATGGTTAGTCAGAGGGGTACGACTTAGGCTTATTTATATATATATATATATATATAAATTTCCTAAAATTTCCAATAAAAATTGGTCACGAAAATGTCAGACTACTGGGCTTTGTAATATAAACTATATATAATAATATATATATATATATATATATATATATATATATATATAAATAAGTTATGTATATTTATTATCTTACATGTTTTTCAATAATCTTATTCCAACAATCAACGAACGAACTAAATCACTAATTACAATTATATTACACTAAAATGTTCTTCTTTTCGGAACCACATTTAATATTAAAATTAAACTTTCAAATATCGAATATTTATATATGATTCAAACAGAAAGAGATCCGGGACGGTTATGAGAAATGTCGATTGAAAAAATGTGCATTTATAAAAATAAATCGAAAAACAATTTTTGTGATAAACGCGGTATCTTACATATAATTTGCAACCGATATAAATGAGTAATGGGTAACGTGGATATATATTGATATATATATCCTCTTTATATATATATATATATTGATTGTTTCTTTTCCGAACAGTAAATCCAATAATAAAAAACAATTTGTTTTTTGAAGATGTTTAATACGACGTTTCGGAACTAGGTACGTTCCATCATCAGGTTTATTCTGTCAAATACAATGTTTTTTAAAATACTGATTAACATTAATTAACAATGGTCAATACAGATTAATTAGAAAAAAATTTTGTTATAAAGGAATGGATTATGTACCGGATAGATAGTAATAAGACTTAACTAAAAAAGGTTTTATATAAAATTGAGAAGCAAAAATTATTTACCTGTAATAATTTATATATCCATATCACTAATATTTTTTTGTTAAAAACACTCGATTTTTTTGGAAGATATTTGTAGATGTTACGACTACACAAGACTTAAACACACTGATATGGATTTCTATCTGCCAGATGTAAAGGACAAAGCACGGAACTCTTGGCAAAAATGATTTTTTATGGCTCTTGTTTGGTAATTTACGAAAAAAGGAAAAATATTGCTTTAGTAAATGTTGAGTATATATATATATATATATATATATATATATATACATACATACATGAACATGTATATGCACACCTACATACTCATACATACATATGCACATATCTATATATTAATGTATCCACAATTATACACATGAACACATATGCAAGTGTATGTGTATAGTGTATACCCAAAAACATACATATAAGCATATATATGGATGTACATATATTATAACATATATACATGTATATATATACACATATTCAAAAACTATTAGGATTAATTATTTTTAATCAGGTTTAAAAAATTTAAATATGAGTCATGAATGATATTGTGATCTGATCTTTTATTAACACTTTTTGACGAATTCAAAAAGATTAAACTGCTTTCAGAAAAAAGTCTTTTAAAAGTACAATCCTCTCTATATAAAATATTGGGTTCAAAGGTGAAATTATGTGAGTTTTCGATGGAATGCTGAACAAGAGTACTTTGGAAATTTCGGCTTTTATGATGAGTGACGCTTAATTCATGTTGTCTCATTCTCTTATGAATGTACTGTGATGTTTGGCCAATGTATTGTTTTTGACAATTTTTGCAAGGGATGGAATAAACTATGTTAGTATTGAATTTAGGAGGGGTGGTGGATTTAATTTTTGAAAACATTTCTTTAAAAGAATATAGAGCTGTTCCTGAAATGAAAATATTTTCTTCTTTGAGTAATTTGGCAAAATAATCAAATAAGCCTTCAATGTAAGGCATGCTGTGAAAAGTTGGTTTAATATTGTTGTCTTGGAATAACTTGGAGATGGATTGATAATTGTTACTTTTATGATAGGAAAGTCTTTTATTGGTAATGGAATTGATGAGGGTGAGGGGATATCCGTTTTCTAATAAAGTTTTAGTTACTAATGTTGTGTTTTGGGTATGAAAAGAGAGTGAGACAACATGATTGCGTGGTCTATCAAAGAAATGATTGTATTGACTTTATAATTTTTGGGACAATATGACGCGTAATGAAGGTATCTCCCGGACCATGTAGTTTTTCTGTACCAATTTGTGCAAATAATGTTGTCAATTTTGTGTACAGTCACGTCTAAAAAGTTTAATTTGTTGTCGATTTGTGTTTCATGTGTGAACTGAATGCTCTTATTGTAATTGTTAAAGGTATCGATTATTATATCTGATTGTTCTTTGTCTATTATAAAAGAAGTGTCATCTACATATCTAACGTAAAATATATTTGGAAATTTAATGTGGAGAAAACGGAAATTTCAAGGGTTTGTAAAACTAGGTCTATGATGCCAGGGGATAATGGGCAACCCATAGCAGTACCTTTGATTTGTAGATAAAAATTATTGAAACAATTAAAATAAGAGCAATTCAGGACAGTGTTAATGATGTGTTTGAAAGTGGTTATGGGCAAGTCGGTGTAGTTACAAATAGTGGGCCAGCGTTTTTCAATTGAATCAAGTATTAAATCATGGGGAACACATGTGAAAAGGTTAATTACATCAAGGCTTAGAAAAATTTGATCGTCCGTAATGTTTCGGTCTTTGATTAGATCCACAAATTGGTAAGAGTTCTTTACATAGTGAGGAGAGGAAATTGTGACATTTTTTAAAATATTAGCAATGTGTTTAGCGATATTATAGAATGGGGAGCCAACGTAGGATACAATGGGTCTAAAGGAGCATTCAGGTTTGTGGACTTTGGGGAGACAATACATTTTTGGGGAAATAGGATGTTGTACTTTTAAATTATAGGCAAATTTGTCAGAAATGAATTTTTTATTTTTTAATTCATTAATTAATTTAATTGATTGTCTAGAAAACTGTTGTGTTGGATCATTTGTAATGATTTTGTAAGTAGTATCATCTTTTAGCATTCGTAATGTAGTGTTAGTATAAAATTCTTTGTCAAGAATTACCGTCATATTGCCTTTATCTGCTGGACAAACAATTATATTATTAGATTTAATGAATAATTTGGTCTCCGCTATATCTTTGTGTAGTCTTTTAAGATGAATATGTTGGAAACTCTTATCAACTTTTTTTAATTGTTTAACTAGTTTTTCACATAGTTTTGAATTTGATGTTGATATATATGTTTAATTTGAGTTTAGTGTTCGGGCGTAACATCAATAAAACTCATACTATTTTTATTGATGTTACGCCCGAATGTTGGACTCAAATTAAACATGTATATATATATATATATATATATATACATAATATTTCTCAACATTTACTAAAGCAATATTTTTCCTTTTTTCGTAAATTACCAAACAAGAGCCATAAAAAATCATTTTTGCCAAGAGTTCCGTGCTTTGTCCTTTACATCTGGCAGACAGAAATCCATATCAGTGTGTTTAAGCTTGTGTAGTCGTAACATCTACAAATATCTTCCAAAAAAAATCGAGTGTTTTTAACAAAAAAATATTAGTGATATGGATATATAAATTACAGGTAAATAATTTTTGCTTCTCAATTTTATATAAAACCTTTTTTAGTTAAGTCTTATTACTATCTATCCGGTACATAATCCATTCCTTTATAACAAAATTTTTTTCTAATTAATCTGTATTGACCATTGTTAATTAATGTTAATCAGTATTTTAAAAAACATTGTATTTGACAGAATAAACCTGATGATGGAACGTACCTAGTTCCGAAACGTCGTATTAAACATCTTCAAAAAACAAATTGTTTTTTATTATTGGATTTACTGTTCGGAAAAGAAACAATCAATATATTGAAAAAATCCAGGACTTATCTATTGAATATATATATATATATATATATATATATATATATATATATATATAAAGAGTTGTATTTGTGCAATTAAATAATTTTTCTTTCTCTTTTACTATATATTAAAATTATCGTTAATAGTTTATACCAAGTATACATATAGTTAGATATATAATTATAAAAAACAAAGATTTTATACAGGCATTCACCCAGCTATTAAAAAAGAAATTGAGTAATTCGTAAAAAATTGTGAATTCTCCAACTTTTTGAGACCCAGTTCGATTTTTTTAGTGCATAAAACACTCAAATAATTTAAAAAACAACCAGATTTTTTTTACATTCACATTCTTTTCTTTTTTTGTCACAACTTGCTTGTCAGTAGAGTCCTTTCCTGTTTTGTAATTCAGTCATATCCGACCAGTGTCATATCCGACCGGAGTCATATCCGACCGGAGTCATATCCGACCGGAGTCATATCCGACCGGAGTCATATCCGGAGTCATATCCGACTGGAGTCATATCCGACCGGAGTCATATCCGACCGGAGTCATATCTGACCGGTGTCATATCCGACCGGAGTCATATCCGGCCGAAGTTATATCCGACCGGAGTCATATCCGGCGTCATATCCGACCGGTGTCATATCCGACCGGAGTTATATCCGACCGGAGTCATATCCGGAGTCATATCCGGCCGAAGTTATATCCGACCGGAGTCATATCCGACCGGAGTCATATCCGGCGTCATATCCGACCGGTGTCATATCCGACCGGAGTCATATCCGGCCGGAGTTATATCCGACCGGAGTCATATCCGACCGGAGTTATATCCGACCGGAGTCATATCCGGAGTCATATCCGACTGGAGTTATATCCGACCGGAGTCATATCCGACCGGAGTCATATCCGGCCGGAGTTATATCCGACCGGAGTCATATCCGACCGGAGTCATATCCGGCGTCATATCCGACCGGTGTCATATCCGACCGGAGTCATATCCGACCGGAGTCATATCCGACCGGAGTCATATCCGACCGGAGTCATATCCGACCGGAGTCATATCCGGCCGAAGTTATATCCGACCGGAGTCATATCCGACCGGAGTCATATCCGGCGTCATATCCAACCGGTGTCATATCCGACCGGAGTCATATCCGACCGGAGTCATATCCGGAGTCATATCCGACCGGTGTCATATCCGACCGGAGTCATATCCGGCCGGAGTTATATCCGACCGGAGTCATATCCGAACGGATTCCTATCCGGAGTTATATCCGTCCGGAGTCATATCCGACCGGAGTTATATCCGACCGGAGTCATATCCGACCGGAGTCATATCCGGAGTCATATCCGACCGGAGTTATATCCGACCGGAGTCATATCCGACCGGAGTCATATCCGGCCGGAGTTATATCCGACCGGAGTCATATCCGACCGGAGTCATATCCGGCGTCATATCCAACCGGTGTCATATCCGACCGGAGTCATATCCGACCGGAGTCATATCCGGAGTCATATCCGACCGGAGTTATATCCGACCGGAGTCATATCCGGAGTCATATCTGACCGGTGTCATATCCGACCGGAGTCATATCCGGCCGGAGTTATATCCGACCGGAGTCATATCCGACCGGAGTTATATCCGACCGGAGTCATATCCGGAGTCATATCCGGCCGAAGTTATATCCGACCGGAGTCATATCCGACCGGAGTCATATCCGGCGTCATATCCGACCGGTGTCATATCCGACCGGAGTCATATCCGGCCGGAGTTATATCCGACCGGAGTCATATCCGACCGGAGTTATATCCGACCGGAGTCATATCCGGAGTCATATCCGACTGGAGTTATATCCGACCGGAGTCATATCCGACCGGAGTCATATCCGGAGTCATATCCGACCGGAGTTATATCCGACCGGAGTCATATCCGACCGGAGTCATATCCGGCCGGAGTTATATCCGACCGGAGTCATATCCGACCGGAGTCATATCCGGCGTCATATCCAACCGGTGTCATATCCGACCGGAGTCATATCCGACCGGAGTCATATCCGGAGTCATATCCGACCGGAGTTATATCCGACCGGAGTCATATCCGACCGGAGTCATATCCGGCCGGAGTTATATCCGACCGGAGTCATATCCGAACGGAGTCATATCCGGCGTCATATCCAACCGGTGTCATATCCGACCGGAGTCATATCCGACCGGAGTCATATCCGGAGTCATATCCGACCGGTGTCATATCCGACCGGAGTCATATCCGGCCGGAGTTATATCCGACCGGAGTCATATCCGACCGGAGTTATATCCGACCGGAGTCATATCCGGAGTCATATCCGACTGGAGTTATATCCGACCGGAGTCATATCCGACCGGAGTCATATCCGGAGTCATATCCGACCGGAGTTATATCCGACCGGAGTCATATCCGGCCGGAGTTATATCCGACCGGAGTCATATCCGACCGGAGTCATATCCGGCGTCATATCCAACCGGTGTCATATCCGACCGGAGTCATATCCGACCGGAGTCATATCCGGAGTCATATCCGACCGGAGTTATATCCGACCGGAGTCATATCCGACCGGAGTCATATCCGGCCGGAGTTATATCCGACCAGAGTCATATCCGACCGGAGTCATATCCGGCGTCATATCCAACCGGTGTCATATCCGACCGGAGTCATATCCGACCGGAGTCATATCCGGAGTCATATCCGACCGGTGTCATATCCGACCGGAGTCATATCCGGCCGGAGTTATATCCGACCGGAGTCATATCCGACCGGAGTTATATCCGACCGGAGTCATATCCGGAGTCATATCCGACTGGAGTTATATCCGACCGGAGTCATATCCGACCGGAGTCATATCCGGAGTCATATCCGACCGGAGTTATATCCGACCGGAGTCATATCCGGCCGGAGTTATATCCGACCGGAGTCATATCCGACCGGAGTCATATCCGGCGTCATATCCAACCGGTGTCATATCCGACCGGAGTCATATCCGACCGGAGTCATATCCGGAGTCATATCCGACCGGAGTTATATCCGACCGGAGTCATATCCGACCGGAGTCATATCCGGCCGGAGTTATATCCGACCGG
Organism: Ctenocephalides felis; assembly: GCF_003426905.1. NCBI lineage: Eukaryota > Metazoa > Arthropoda > Insecta > Siphonaptera > Pulicidae > Ctenocephalides > Ctenocephalides felis. The sequence continues at coordinate 9,162,748 of NW_020537758.1, read as the reverse complement.
AGTCATATCCGACCGGAGTCATATCCGGCGTCATATCCAACCGGTGTCATATCCGACCGGAGTCATATCCGACCGGAGTCATATCCGGAGTCATATCCGACCGGAGTTATATCCGACCGGAGTCATATCCGACCGGAGTCATATCCGGCCGGAGTTATATCCGACCGGAGTCATATCCGACCGGAGTCATATCCGGCGTCATATCCAACCGGTGTCATATCCGACCGGAGTCATATCCGACCGGAGTCATATCCGGAGTCATATCCGACCGGTGTCATATCCGACCGGAGTCATATCCGGCCGGAGTTATATCCGACCGGAGTCATATCCGACCGGAGTTATATCCGACCGGAGTCATATCCGGAGTCATATCCGACTGGAGTTATATCCGACCGGAGTCATATCCGACCGGAGTCATATCCGGAGTCATATCCGACCGGAGTTATATCCGACCGGAGTCATATCCGACCGGAGTCATATCCGGCCGGAGTTATATCCGACCGGAGTCATATCCGACCGGAGTCATATCCGGCGTCATATCCAACCGGTGTCATATCCGACCGGAGTCATATCCGACCGGAGTCATATCCGGAGTCATATCCGACCGGAGTTATATCCGACCGGAGTCATATCCGACCGGAGTCATATCCGGCCGGAGTTATATCCGACCGGAGTCATATCCGACCGGAGTCATATCCGGCGTCATATCCAACCGGTGTCATATCCGACCGGAGTCATATCCGACCGGAGTCATATCCGGAGTCATATCCGACCGGAGTTATATCCGACCGGAGTCATATCCGACCGGAGTCATATCCGGCCGGAGTTATATCCGACCGGAGTCATATCCGACCGGAGTCATATCCGGCGTCATATCCGACCGGTGTCATATCCGACCGGAGTCATATCCGGCCGGAGTTATATCCGACCGGAGTCATATCCGACCGGAGTTATATCCGACCGGAGTTATATCCGATCGGAGTCATATCCGGAGTCATATCCGACCGGTGTTATATCCGACCGGAGTTATATCCGACCGGAGTCATATCCGACCGGAGTTATATCCGACCGGAGTTATATCCGATCGGAGTTATATCCGACCGGAGTCATATCCGGAGTCATATCCGACTGGAGTTATATCCGACCGGAGTCATATCCGGAGTCATATCTGACCGGTGTCATATCCGACCGGAGTCATATCCGGCCGGAGTTATATCCGACCGGAGTCATATCCGACCGGAGTTATATCCGACCGGAGTCATATCCGGAGTCATATCCGACTGGAGTTATATCCGACCGGAGTCATATCCGACCGGAGTCATATCCGGAGTCATATCCGACCGGAGTTATATCCGACCGGAGTCATATCCGACCGGAGTCATATCCGGCCGGAGTTATATCCGACCGGAGTCATATCCGACCGGAGTCATATCCGGCGTCATATCCAACCGGTGTCATATCCGACCGGAGTCATATCCGACCGGAGTCATATCCGGAGTCATATCCGACCGGAGTTATATCCGACCGGAGTCATATCCGACCGGAGTCATATCCGGCCGGAGTTATATCCGACCGGAGTCATATCCGACCGGAGTCATATCCGGCGTCATATCCAACCGGTGTCATATCCGACCGGAGTCATATCCGACCGGAGTCATATCCGGAGTCATATCCGACCGGAGTTATATCCGACCGGAGTCATATCCGACCGGAGTCATATCCGGCCGGAGTTATATCCGACCGGAGTCATATCCGACCGGAGTCATATCCGGCGTCATATCCAACCGGTGTCATATCCGACCGGAGTCATATCCGACCGGAGTCATATCCGGAGTCATATCCGACCGGTGTCATATCCGACCGGAGTCATATCCGGCCGGAGTTATATCCGACCGGAGTCATATCCGACCGGAGTTATATCCGACCGGAGTCATATCCGGAGTCATATCCGACTGGAGTTATATCCGACCGGAGTCATATCCGACCGGAGTCATATCCGGAGTCATATCCGACCGGAGTTATATCCGACCGGAGTCATATCCGACCGGAGTCATATCCGGCCGGAGTTATATCCGACCGGAGTCATATCCGACCGGAGTCATATCCGGCGTCATATCCAACCGGTGTCATATCCGACCGGAGTCATATCCGACCGGAGTCATATCCGGAGTCATATCCGACCGGAGTTATATCCGACCGGAGTCATATCCGACCGGAGTCATATCCGGCCGGAGTTATATCCGACCGGAGTCATATCCGACCGGAGTCATATCCGGCGTCATATCCAACCGGTGTCATATCCGACCGGAGTCATATCCGACCGGAGTCATATCCGGAGTCATATCCGACCGGTGTCATATCCGACCGGAGTCATATCCGGCCGGAGTTATATCCGACCGGAGTCATATCCGACCGGAGTTATATCCGACCGGAGTCATATCCGGAGTCATATCCGACCGGAGTTATATCCGACCGGAGTCATATCCGACCGGAGTCATATCCGGAGTCATATCCGACCGGAGTTATATCCGACCGGAGTCATATCCGACCGGAGTCATATCCGACCGGAGTCATATCCGGCCGGAGTTATATCCGACCGGAGTCATATCCGACCGGAGTCATATCCGGCGTCATATCCAACCGGTGTCATATCCGACCGGAGTCATATCCGACAGTTCATTTACAATTTTGTGTAAATTAGGCAACTATTTTTTTTTAAATTGAATTCGAAATGAAATGACGGAGATAAATTGATTTATGATTTACATTTGATTTGCTCAGATTTAACAAGATAGCAAAAATAATGAAAGTTACAATATTTATAATGATCTATTTGAAAACATTTAATATTCCTCGAATATTTCATTACGGTACGGGAAGTTCCAGCAATTCACCTGAAAGTACGATACCATACACCACGAGTTTATGTTAAAGTTATTTTACTAATAATTCTGGTTCTTGTCTATTCAATCATAAACATTTGATACTGTTTATAAAGACTATATAAAGAAATAGCTAATAAATTAATTGACCTTATTACGGTTTAGTGATAGTTTCGTAAATAATTCACTAGAATTTCGTTCAAAACAAATATATTAAATTGCTAATGTAATTTTCTAAGAATTCGCAATTGAAGATTTTAATGTAGACAAAATATGTTTATCTTATAATATAAATTTGATTAATATAAATTTTTATAACAAAAGGTTCTGACGGATTCAAATTTTAATAAAAGCGGCAGCAACGCGTGGCCGGGTATGCTGGTAAATATATATATATATATATATATATATATATATATATATATATACAATTACTATAACTCACCCTACAAAAAGTTTAAAAAATCAACTATTTTCTATGATTCATTCATTATTTTATTACTAAAGTACAAAATCATACCAAATATATATTTCGTATTTTTATTTAAAATTTTCATTTCCATCTAAGATCTGCAGCTAAAGAAATGTGATCTGATGGAAAAACTATACTGGGCAAAGCAGTATTTGCTTGAAGTTCTTCTAAACTTGGAAAGGGAACCACCTGAGGTAAAAAATTAAGTACCAAGTTTATAAATTTGTAAATATAAATTTGGGGGTAGATACTAACCTGTTGTACATCAAAAGAATCGTCTTGATAAAATATGTAATCGAGACAATCAGCAAAACCGACGGTATAGTTTGTGTATTGAGGAGTGCCACAGGCACTCCCCATTTTTATATTTTGGGATAAAGATACACCTTTGACGGCTTCTTCTACGTCTAAAAATTAACATAATTAATACACAAATATACGTTTTTTTTTTGAATATTATTTTTACTTGAACTCCAATCTGGTACGTCCTCAGGTACACTTTGTTGAGTCATTAATTTATAAATGCCACATTCGGGGGTGCTATTAAAATCGCCACAAAATATTAAGGAAATTTTTTTATCTGCAAACTGAATTCGTATATTAATTTTAAATATGTCTGAAAAGTATTTTAGTATTTTTTTACCTGTTGTTTTGATTCGCAAAGAATATTATGAACCCATTTCAAAGCAAAAGCAAATTGTAGTAACCTAATGTGATCTGCATCCGGATGAAAATATAAATGTATATTTGCTACTAAGAGCATGTGGTCTTTTTTATCTAAATAGTCGAATAAAACTGCCTGGAAGTAATAATTATTCAAGTAACAAGACTTGTTAAACAAATTTTAAAAATTAAATGTCTAGAACTGAAAATGACTCTAAAAAGTGTTGAAGAAAATACTTCTCATAGGCCGAAAACATTTAGGAAATATTTTAGGAAAATTGATTAAGTAAAAACATTAATTTGCGATGAAAAAACGTTTTTACCAAAATTCAAAAGCTGGGGGATGTTTAAACCGATTTTTTCCTAAATTTAAAGAACGATATGAATCATTGATGAAAGAAATCTTTTTAAAAAATTTAAAAAAATAGATCTTCATATCAGAAATTTTCTTAAAATTCAGAGAATGACATGAAATAAATTATGATGACAAAGACTTTTTATACAAACTTTAAAAATTAACTTCCCATAGGGTAAGTTATAGTAATCGTCCAAAATCGTGAATGATAATTTTTGCATATTTTTACGTTTCCGGGGTTTCTGAACATTTTGGCATACCTTCGAAAAAATGTATGATGGCTTTAAAAAAAACTTCAAATTTTTTAGAAAAATTCAAAGTATAATTCAAAATTGTCAAAAATCTCATCTTTTTCAAAAAATTGTAAAGGTTTTTTGATAAATTTAATTTTTGGTACGGCAAGTTCCAGCAATTTGCCTTAAGGCACGATACCATGCACCACTAGTTTATTAATTTCCCGTAGGGTAAGTTATAGTAATCATCCAAAAATCGAGAGTAATAATTTTTGCATATTTAACGTTTCAAAAGTTTCTGAACATTTTGGCATACCTTCGAAAAAATGTATGATTGCTTCAAAAAAACTTTTCAAAAAAATTCAAAGTATAATTCAAAATTTTCAAAAATCTCAGTTTTTTCAAAGATTTCAAAAAAATTTAAAGGTTTTTTTGGTAAAGCTAGTTTTTGGTACGGAAAGTTCCAGCAATTTGCCTTAAGGCACGATACCAAGCACTACTAGTTTATTAATTTCCCGTGGGGTAAGTTATAGTAATCGTCCAACAATCAAAAAATTTTTTTTTTGCATATTTAACGTTTAAAAATATTGAAATTATGTAAATATTCTCACAATTTTTATAAAAACTCAAAATTCCCAAAAAAGAGTTTTTTGTTCTAAATTTTTAGAAATTTTTTACGTTTCAAGGGTTTTTGAACATTTTGGCATACCTTAAAAAATCGTTCTAAATTTTTAGAAAGTTTTTACGTTTCAGAATTTTCTAAACATTTTGGCATACCTTAGATAAAATCGATATATGTGTGTGTGTGCGGATACAAATTTTCGTCGACGATTTCGGGCGCACGGATCAACCGATTTGAATAATTCAAAAAAACATTCGATTCCTATCGATAAGGAGACGTGCTGATTAGTTTTTGGCAAAGGCAGGTCCTGCCGTTTCGGAGATACGGTGCAAAGAGTGCAGAAAATAGAAATCGAGTTTTTGAGAGAACGGAGCGTCCGATTTGAATAATTCAGAAAACATTTTACTTATATTGACGAAATGAACAACTGATCAAATTTTTGTAAAGGCAGGTCTAGTGGTTTCGGAGATCTAATAAAAAATGTACAAAATAATACGATTTGGCTGTCAAAAATGAACATTAGATATATGTACATCGTATTATCAGATATTTTATAAAGATTATTATAATAAGTACATTTATATGGGTTTCGTACTAATAATACAAAAAAATCGACATATAAAAAATCCAATTTTTCAAAAAAGACGAATTTTTACAAAAATTTCTCAAAAATCTATTTTTTTTTTCAAAGTTTTGCCAAGTTTTTTTTAATAATTTAGATTTCGGTACGGAAAGTTCCAGCAATTTGCCTTAAGGCACGATGCCATGCACCACTAGTTTTATATTATATAATAAAAAATATTCTTATGTACAAAATAATAATTATGTTACCTGAGCTGCTGTTGTCCTTTGCAAAATCCTCTCAACTAAAGGAGCATTATTTTCAATTTTACACCACAAATCTTTAAAAATATCCTGTTTATTTATTTCTTCCCCAAGAATAATACCAAACTTATTTATTTTACTAAAAAATAGATATTAAACATATATGTATGTACAATATTTTTATTAAAAGTTATTATATTTTTTTGTACCTAAACCGATTTTTATTATAACATATTGTTAAACCTTCTGCAACACTTGCACCTTTTTTTTTAAACACACCCTCGAATCCAATGGTGTTTAAAATCGGTGTTAAATCTGAATCAAAAATTTTGCAATCTACTTCTTGCAGACAAGCTATATCAAAATTGTAACCTGGGGAAATTTTATATATATATATATATATATATATATATAAATATATGTATGTATATATATATATATATATACACTTGAAAAACTTTTGCAAATATTCTATTACATTTTACCTAATAATTCTTTTAAAAACAATTGTTTTCTGTAATCAATTTGTAGCGCATAGGGCGGACAATAAGGATGCAAAACAGTTCTAGTAAAATCACTATCAGCATACAGGTCAGCTAGTATGTTATAAGAACATACACGAAAACTGCAATACATATTTATTAACAAAAAATATTATATAAACAGTATACAATTCCCTTCTAACCTATCACCGGACAATTTCTCTTTCGTATAAAGATGTCTAGTATCAAACGGACACAATCCAGGACCAGCTTCAACATTATTTGCAGTAATGCATTCAGCTTTAGGTCCTTCGTCAGTGGTTTCACAAACAACTTTCAATTTATGACCAATTTCATCGTTCGTTGTATTTATAATAAAGCCTTCGCCTATACTAATCCAATTTACATTCTCTGGTTTATGTTTGTCCGGGTCATATATACCTTTGTACCACAAAAACTTGCATTTATCCATAGTTAGAAATTGTAGTTCCAGTTTATTAGGGTACACAGGAAAGTCTGCAAGTATCGATGTAGGTAGTTGTAACGTTGTGATCCATGGAGGATTGTATATGATTTTGTACGTTCTATCGATTACATGTGCTGTTATACATTGATGATTATGAATTACATCTTTGCAAGTATCATCAGGACCTAGAACTTCCTCGTTTTTGTAGAATTTTACATCTATTTCAGGTAGTGTAACTTCTGGTTCCACAGATTTCTTTTTCTTTTTAAGTCTTTTACAAAAGGCTTTTTCTAAATTTGCGTTCATTCTAGCTGTACATACTGTGATATTTTCGGATACATTTCGACTAAAATTGAATTCTCTATCGACACCAAATTTGTCGTTGGTGTATCTAAAGGATATTTGTACATTTTCAGAATTTTCTTCTTGCCTGAGGTACATGTGTTCCATGTTTAGAATCATTTTGTGTATGGAACGTTTGTCATGAAAATTTATTATTTGGAAACGAATACCGCATATTAACCTCAGCATTAATAAATAGTAATGTAAATTATCAACTAATTAACACTAATAATATAAATACACTAGTTATAACCATAAATTTTACACTTTAGTAGCACATAACCTCAAAACTTTGACATCTTCAATTTGACACCTAACCTCACTTTCTTGCAGTTTTTGATAGCTGCTTAAATGTGCACATCTGCATTAATTATTATTCAAATAAAAAACAACGGTTGATTAAACATAATTATTTATAACAAATACAGTATCCTTTTACAATTGTAAAACAAAAGAAATAAATAGTTATATATTAACAAGATTCCTTCAACTTCAACTTAAACAAATATTAAGAAATTGTATACACTAATTGCTGAAACCTAAAATATCTTCTTAAAACCCTTCTAATAATAAAACTTATTACATCTGCGGCAACTGATCTATGGGTGTAGCAAAATTGAAGTCTTCTGGGAACAGTTTAGATGCTGACGGATACATTAATTTATAAGATTGTCTTATTGTAACATCAGCTACACCAGCAATGTCACCAATTTCTTTTTGACTTCTTTTCTCCTCAGACGCCTGGGTAAAGGATAATTGAATATTAACGCAAGTTTATGATATTGTAAGATTTATTATTATACCTGTGATGCCATGTAAATAGCAGCAGCCGCTACAGAAATTGGTGATCTACCAGGCACAATATCGAATTCTACAGCTTTTCTAGCAATGTGGGTTGCAGCCCTTTGTACCATATTCGGCAAGCTAAGGTTTGAGCAAAATCTTGACATGAATCTGCTGTTGTTATAAGGTCAACGGATGTTTCCAGAGCCTTTAGTATTAATTTGAAGCATCTTCCTATTTCTCGTTTGCTTATTTTGCTAATAGCACAAATTTCTTTTGAAGGTACGGGGGACACCTTCTTGTCTGCATGCAATGTATAGGCAAGCTGATGCGATTGCATCATTTGCTCGGCCTTTTAGATTCTTACCATCATGCACCTGGTAATAGACACATAAATATATATATATATTATATATATATATATATATTATATATATATATACAAAAAATACTTAGAAAAATCGGTCCAGCCGTTTTGGAGTTTAGCCCAAACAAACATACAAACAAAATTTTAAAAATTGTCAATTTGAAAACAACTATTTCAATATTTCAAACAGACACTACAATTTTATTTATATATAGTATATAGTATATAGCTTGAATTTAAAGTCATGAAATATAGAGCTTGGTGTTCCACAAAGCACTATTCTTGGACCAAACCATTTTTATTTATTGTATTTATTAATGAATTAATTAAAAAAATGAGGAAATCATGCTAAATTTGTGGAACTATTTGTTAATATTATCTCGTATGTCAGTCATAGGACTTAGAACTTCTTAGCATCAGACACATGGGTGGATAAAATTAAAAAAAAAAATTAATTTGAAAAGGACTATTCAAATTACAAACAGACACTACAATTTATATATATATAATATATATATATATATATATATATATAGCCTTAATTTAAAATTATTTAAGAAAATCATAAAATATAGAGCTTGGAGTTCCACAAAGCACCATTCTTGGTATATATATATATGTATATATATATATATATATATATATATTATATATATTACCTGTTTGAATAAATTATTAGCACGATCTACAATTGTTTTCGGCAAATTAATTCTATCAGCCATGTTATTAATTTCCCTAAAGGCATTTATTAACGTCCTATCTGATGTACTCATTGTTCTACGGTTCTGATATTTTGAAGCGCCAAAAGCATCAAAAGAAGCGTCACCTCTTCCAGGACCTAAAAATAAAAACAACAGGTTTAGGAATATAAAACCAGAAATGTTTACCTTTGTAAGAGTGTTAAAGTGGTCATTTACCTATCATTGTTGATAAATCCCCTCCGCTCAACAAAGGATTTTCAGGACCACCGACACGAGATGGATCAGCACCTCCTTTTTCATTATTGAAAGTTCTCCACTCAGAACCGACGTCTATAACCCTTCAGAATAAATTCAATACATTAAACTCGCTGTCAAACTACCCTAGTTTAATTTTATTACCTGTCTCCTACTACAAGACCACATTCTGAACAAATTTGGTCCCCGGCTCGATAATCTTCAATCAAATGTGCATCAGGGTGTGCAGGGCAACAGACCTTATTGCTGTACCCCTATGCCTGCAAAAGATACCAAATAACCCATTTACTCTATTATTATTAACAATTTCAATAAAAATATGGATGGACTTGAGTCTACCTTGAAGATGAAGCCATTTAATTAATATATAAATACCAGTCTTATACTATTTTACTAACAAGTCACTAATTGTATGTGTATGGTTCTCATTTATATTTATGTGATAATAATCAAAATGTTGCTTTTGACTAGAGTTTTATTTAAATAAAACATTGAGTAAAGCAAAACCGACAAACATAAATAAGAAAAAGCATAAATGACATATGGTGACAAGATGCAAGTACCAATAGAGGAATGTAAAGTTTGGTGGGAAATTTGAATTCCTTGCAGAGGTAGTAAACAGTTGAGAGGTAATATATTATATATATATTATATATATATATATTATATACATAGATAAAAGAAGAGATATATATATATTATATATATATATATATATTAATATATATATATATTAAAACAATAAATAATGAACTATTCATTTATAAGTTTCGACACGGTATATGTGTCATCATTCAGCAATATATTAAAATTTATACAGTATCTAAAAGAATTTTTACAAAGTTTAAAAATATAAGTTTATATATATAATAAATAAAATAATCAACCAAGTAAAAATTGATACCTACCACACCAGCGAAAAAATCACAAAATTTAAACTAACAAATTGAAAATAAAAATATAATAATAAGTAAAAAATAATAATAAAACACCCGATAAAAGCCGAAGGGTTCACGAAAGTTGATGCAGGAGTGGAATTTCAAAGACAGTTAAACACAATACAGAAATTAAATTTTAAAAATATGAAAATATAGAATTAAATGACTAAAACTAAAAAAAGGTCAAAGATTCGAAGAATTGTTATTAAAAAAAATGATAATATTATGATAAGTGTCATTTACTAAAAGAGCAGAATTTCGTTTATTAACGGGGTTTAAAAAAGATAAAACAGATTCAGCAAAATTTTCTGAGGGCACCATTTTTTTCTTTATGTAAAATAAAGGATTTTTAACATTAAAAGTATGGTTTAAATTAATGACATGTTCCGAAATCAAAAAAATCTAAATCTTATATATGTATATTAGATGGTAGAGTCTTGGATTTGTAAATATTTTGTAGAGCTTCACAAAAAAGAATCCAAAAAGTAATAAAAAACAAAAAAGTTTTTCAAAAAGATATATTTTTTTTAAAAAAGATAACTATTCTCATATACCAAACTCAAAAAAGACATAATTTAAAGAAATTACAAAATTTGTTTCTCCGTCTAAAAAGATATTTATAAAATCACTTCTTTTGATAAAAACTTTTATAGTTTAATTTAGTAAAAAATCAATTATACCGGCAATTAATTATGTTTTTTTCAGTAACCTTTACTTAAAACTATCTACATTTATTAACATTTTTAATATTTTTTTTATATAATCCACACATTTATTTTTATCATTTTTATTTTGATTAAATTGTCATATTTCTGTACATTATTTTTCCCACAATTTTATTCAGTTTATATAAAAAAATCTTAGCTTTTCTTAAACACTTTATAAAAAGCTTTTCTTAAACATATTGTTTGCTTAAATCTTTGCTATATATATATATATATATATATATATATATATATTATATATATATATATATATATATATATATATATATATATATATATATGTTTATATATATATATACTAGCTGACCCGGCAAACGTTATTTGGCCATAAACATTATTACTAGTCTTTTTTTATTTTTAGTATAAAAGTTAGTAACTGATTGCTAATGTGGTGTTTAAATAGCAATTGCAAAATAGTAATGGAGTTCCTATCACATTAATATGCTAAAATTTGTATATATTTTCCAAAATATGTTTTTTTAATCAAATTGTAGGCATTTTTAACATATATATGTATATATTAAAACTCATTTTGTTAATGTGATAAATGATAAATTTGATCAGTTACCATTTTTGAATTTTGCGCCAACATGAAGTTCTTCACCTCTGCATTCCGCCGACCGACTTATTTGTCAGTAATGTCCGACAACATGATAACTATTACAACTAGTAGACGTCATATTTCATAACTTGTAAATATATATAAAGAAATTAATTAAAATACGATTTATTTGGTCGACTTGTGATGTGTTCTAATAATTTCTATAATTCCCCCCAATCAATTCCGAACCTATGAATCAGTGACAAAGTGTTAAAAACCTTTTAAACTATTCAACTGTGACAGTCTTCCAAGACTGATCTAATTCTGCTGCTGTTACATATTTATATAAAATATTTTTTCAAAAATGCCCCTGTTTGGAAAATCGCAAAAGAGCCCGGCAGAATTGGTAAAAGCTTTAAAAGAAGCGGTCAATTCGCTGGAACGGGGCGACAAGAAGGCAGAAAAGGCTCAGGATGATGTTAGCAAAAATTTGGTTAGTAACAAAGAAAAGTGGAAAGTTTTTCGGTGACGATGGTTTAATTAATTTTTATTCGTTTTCTGCAGGTGCTTATTAAAAATATGTTGTACGGAACATCAGATGCGGAACCGCAAACAGATATAATTGTTGCACAATTAGCTCAGGAATTGTATAACAGCAATTTATTGCTCTTGTTAATTCAGGTATGGGAATGTCATTTCAATTAAATTTGATACAATTGAATATCACGAATAAATCTCAACTGTATATACTGTCTTACTTTCATGACCGTATTTAGAATAATATTAAGTGTGACATTTGTCCTTATGAAGATATTTTTGCACTTGCAAATATTCCATTGAAGTGACAGCTCAGATTTAATAATTTATAAATCTGATATATACTGAAAATACTATTTTGTTAGCATCATTTGATGACCCATAACAGTATAAATAATTAAATTATACATTTACTGTAAAGGAAATCAGTATTATGAGTCATCGAGAATAAAATTAAAAATTCAAATTTGAGGTTATGTTCAACATTTTCATTATAATACATTTTTATTGTATTATTTCTTTTTGAACATAAGTTTATTAAGTATTTTTTTGTGTAATTGTAGATAATAGTTATTTTTACAAACCAAGTTGTCTACATTTTATTATTTTGGGGTTAGTTTTGAATTAAAGTTGATAACATTCGATATATTGTAAATTCACTATATAATATTATATATATATATATATATATATATATATATGTATATGTATGTATATGTATGTAGGTATGTATGTATTAGATGGTAGTCTTGGATTTGTAAATATTTTGTAGAGCTTCAAACAAAGAATCCAAAAATTAATAAAAAACAAAAAAGTTTTTACAATGTACACAAAAGAATGAGGCAACATGAATTAAGTGTGGTTCACCATAAACAAAAAAAATTTCAAATGTACCCTAGTACAACACTCTGTCGAAAATGCCCACTTGTTTAACTTCACTCCTAAAATTTTATATCATGAAAATTGCATCTTTAAGAAGTCATTTGCGAAAAGTTGTCTTATACTTATGAATGCTTCTAATAGTAATAAAATTAGATCAGATCACAACTGGTTACATGATTGATTCTCATTTAAATTTTTTACACTTCTTGACTAATAATTAATATCGACGTCCATTTGAGATTAATAATAAGTATTTATATCCTGATATATAAAAGCAACACGCACACATATACACACAGATTTTAAGTCAAAGTAAATAAATAATGAAATTGTTTTTTAAAAAACTTTTTTGTTTTTTATTACTTTTCGGATTCTTTGTTTGAAGCTCTACAATATATGTATGTATATATAATATATGTAATATATATAATTCAGTAAGTATTTATGGTGTATGTATCTTTTACAGAATCTAAGCCGAATTGACTTCGAAGGCAAAAAGGATGTTGCTCAGGTTTTTAATAATGTCTTACGCAGACAAATTGGTACAAGATCACCCACAGTGGAATACATTTGTACCAAACCAGAGATTTTATTCACATTGATGACCGGGTAAGTTATAAAATAATTATATCAATATTATATATATTATATATATATATATATATATATATATAATATTGATATATATTATAAAAATATTTATATCAATTATTTATATTTATTTTATTTTAGATATGAGCACCAAGAAATCGCCTTGAATTGTGGAACAATGTTAAGAGAGTGTGCAAGATACGAAGCGCTTGCCAAAATAATGCTCCATTCTGAAGATTTCTTCAACTTCTTTCGATATGTTGAGGTTTCAACTTTTGATATTGCATCTGATGCATTTTCCACATTTAAAGTAAATACAACCAATTATTTTATCTCATCTATATTTGTCTTCTGTATTATTTTTTTTTTTTTTATCTTTTAGGAGCTTTTAACACGTCACAAAATGCTGTGTGCCGAATTTCTTGAAACAAATTATGATAAAGTATTTAATCATTATCAAAGATTATTAAATTCTGAAAATTATGTCACCAGGCGTCAAAGTTTAAAGCTATTGGGTGAGCTGCTTTTGGATAGGCATAATTTCACAGTAAGTAGAAAAATTATTTATATACATATATATATATATATATATATATATATATATTATTTATATATATATATATATATATATATACATATGATTTATTTTAAATTTCAGGTTATGACAAGATATATATCTAATCCTGATAATTTGAAATTAATGATGAATATGCTGAAGGAGAAATCAAGGAATATTCAGTTTGAAGCTTTTCATGTGTTTAAGGTAAATTTTTGATGATTTTATATATTTTGGTATTTAGTATAACATTATGTGTATTTAGGACATATTTTTACATTTGTTGAAATGGCTCAAAAATTTTATTCCGAACATTTTAAGTTGTATACATTAGTAAAAAATAGATAAAATTGACTAAAATCTAGTAAAATCTGTTATATACACTTGGATATTGAAATTTTGAACAATTTTTAGTTGAAATGCGTACTATAGTATTTTGATCATTAGCAATATGTGGATTTAGGACATTTTTTCAGTTTTCTTCAAATAACTTTTAATTTTTAACTTCCCGTAGGGTAAGTTATTGTAATGGGCCGAAAATCGGAATTGAAAATTTTTACATTTCTCGACGTTTTGAAGGTTTCTGAACGTTTTGGCATACCTCAGAAAAAATGGATGTGTGTGTGTGTGTGTGTATGTATGTGTGGATACAAATTTCCAGTCACGTTTTAGGGCGCACGGATCAACCGATTTGAATGGTTCAAAAAACATTCGATTCCTATTGATAGGGAAAAGAGCTGATTAGTTTTTGGCAAAGGCAGGTCCAGCCGTTTCCGAGATACGGAGCAAAGAGTGCAGAAAATAGAAATCGAATTTTTGAGAGAACGGAGTATCCGATTTGAATGATCTAAAAAACATTCAATTAGTAATGATTGGGAGAAGTGTTTATTAGTTTTTGGCAAAGGCAGGCCCAGTCATTTCGAAGATACGGAGCTAAAAATGTAAAAAATGGCAGTTTTTGAGAGAAATAAGCGTCCGATTTAAATGATTCAAAGAACTTTCAGCTTGTCTTAACAAAATAATTGATTTTGCAAAAATTTGTACCAACTTTTTTTTTTTTTTGTATATCGAAAATATTCCAGATTTTATTTTTAATTCTGACTATAGTTCTAATATACTTTATAAATAATTTCAACTCTGCAATTCAGTTTATATAATTCTTATAAATATTAGACAATGTTACAATATTTATAATAATCTATTTGAAAACATTCAGTATTCCTCGAATATTTCGTTACGGTACGGGAAGTTCCAGCAATTTGTCTCAAGGCACGATGCCATAATTGCCTCAAGACAGAATTCCACTTACAGCTAGTTATTCTGGACATTATAATTTGTTTACATTAGTGAAAACTAGATAAAATTTACAAAAATAAGACAAAAACTGTTATATACACTTTAGTATTGAAATTTCGAATAATTCGGAATTGAAACGCTGATTTTAGTATTTTGACTATTTGCGATATACGGATTTAGGACATTTTTTTTTATTTTTCTTCAAATAACTTTGGATTTTCATTGCGGATATTATAAATTGTTTATATTAGTGAAAACTAGATAAAATTTGCTAAAACCTGGTAAAAATTGTTATATACACTTGTATATTGGAATTTTGAATAATTCGTAGTTGAAATACGGACTTCAGTATTTTTATACAGTTTAGTTTGCACTACATGGAGTTGGTACATTTTTTTACTTTTTTTTTTCAAATAGCTTTCAATTTTTATTCTCGACAATATAATTTGTTTACATCAGTAAAAGCTAGATAAAATTAACTAAAATCTAGTATAAATTATTATATTCGCTTGTATATTAAAATTTTGAATAATTTGTAGTTGAAATGCGGACTTTAGTATTTTTATAGTTTGCGCTACATGGATTTGGTACATTTTTTTTGCTTTTCTTCAAATATCTATAAAATTTAATTCTGGACATCATTTTACAATACATTTACATTTATTTTAGATACTGTTATTAAATATTTAAAAAATTGTTGGATGATGACACACATACCGTGTCGAAACGTATTCATACGTAGTTTACAGACAAAATTTACTTAAATCTAGTAAAAATTGTTATGTACACTTGCATACTAAAATTTTGAATAATTCTTAGTTGAAATGGGGACTTTTAATTATTTGCGTTATATGCATCTAGACATTTTTTACATTTTTTCAAATAACTTTTAATTTTTATTCTGGACATAATAATTTGTTTACATTAGTAAATACCAGATAAAATTTACTAACAACGTAGAGAAAACTGTTATATACACTTGTATATAGAAATTTTGAATAATTCATAGTTGAAATGCGGACTAGTATTTTTTTTTTGGGACAATCTAGTTTATTTTTTCTCCTTTAGGTGTTTGTAGCGAATCCAAATAAGCCAAAACCAATCCTGGACATACTTTTAAGGAATCAAGACAAGCTCGTTGATTTCTTAACAAAGTTCCACACAGACAGATCCGAGGACGAACAGTTCAACGACGAAAAAGCCTATTTAATAAAACAAATTAAGGAACTGAAGCCAGTTGCGGAGACACAATAGCAATCATCGATAAAAGGATCGTTATCATTCGATCTAAACGAGGATTGAAATTTGCATTACTCTTTTCTAAAGATAATCAAAGTATTTTTTGAGTTTTTAAAATACTTCTAGTAATGCCAATAATAAATTAAAGGATAAGATATAGACTAATTTAGACAGTTCTTAAGCAATCGCGGAAAAGGATCGATTAGTTAGTGCTATATAATAATAGACAGGGATCGATTATACTTTTAAGCAAATTAATAAACAAAACCAACACTGATCATTTTATTTATGCCTAGTATTAGATGCATCAAAAATTATTAAAACATTTCTTTGTCATTATTATTATTGTTTTTGAATGGAGTGTAATTATCAGCACTTTTTAAATCAAAATACTTTTATTGATATATTAAAAAAAATGTAGTTTTACATTATTCCAAATGTTGAATATGACTTTTTGATATTTTTCATGTTGTTATTGGTTATCCATCTCATGTGTAAATTATCATTTATCGATTGTTATTGCTTTTCTGAGAAATTGCTTTTCGCTTTTATATAAATATTTGTAAATAAAAGATACTTGCATACTGTAATTGTAATATAAAAGAAAATAAATTACATTTCAAAAGTATTATTATTTAAATCTTTTTGTTTCATTTTTCTTTTGATAATTACTTTTAAGTTGACGTTTCAAGTCATTCTGAATCGTTTGATACCAATTTTGGAAAAAATATGTGGAATAGAATCCATTATTTTTTATGTAATATTTTCTTTACCGACGATTAACGTAAAGCTTATGTAATTATTACGTAATGTACATGTTGCATACTTTTTACAGTAAAATTACTTTTTTTAAATATTTTTTTTATTTATTTATATATTATTTTCAAATCTCAGTCAAGGGTGTCTGGTGTGAGAGATTATGAAAACAAATTTCATATTTTCTATTTACATATCATTTGTTTATACATTAATATAATATTTATTATAATTAATCTATCTTTGAATATCTATTCAATCTTCAAAAATTTAGCTAATTTTTTACCTCACGTAGACTTTTTGCTTTCAAGAACGGCTGAACCGATTTTAAAAATTTAAAAGCCATTCGGTGAAACTTAGCTTTATCAGTTTTGTGGTTTATAATAACATATACATACATACAGACAGCATGTATGTAATTTATAACATATTATTAATATGTTTTACATATTATCACTAGAAAAAAATATAATTAATTTTTCTATAATTTTATTTTTTAAATTAATTTTATTATAAATAAAAAATTAATGAATATAAAAATAATAAATTTAAAAAAATCATATATATTAAAGGCATCAAAAACTAGATTCAAAGGGGGTCTCTGGGTCTCTTCAACTTTGGGAATAGGAAAAAGTCACACGGAGCCATATCTGGTGAATTTTTGCACTTTGCAACACTTTATTTCATTTTTTACGCAAAATTTAATACAAATTCTTTGACTTTTCAATTCTTCCATTGTAAAAATCGCCGAGCTCAGAAAAACACGTCGAACCTTAGCGACTACCACAGACAAAGTAAACAGTGAATATAGCTGAAAATTTCATCATACTTTAGGGGCATGTATACCAACACAATAAAAAAAAATTTTGACAATCAGACACTCCAGACCCGCGAAATTTAATTATTAGTAATTCCGGGTACTTTTTGAACACACCTCGTATATATATATATACTTTTATTCTTTTGGCTAAATCGTTTGGATGGACATTCATTCTGCATTTGTAATCGAAACCGGTGATTGCAATTTAAATAATAACGATGAGTGTATAAACAATCAATAAAAACAATAAGAACAAATAAGAATTAAAACTTAGCTTAGTTTATTTTAAAAATAAAGTTCTTGCTTTCACTAAAAACATATAAAAGCGATTTCTAAATCGATATCTTTCAAACAGACTTTTAAATATATGTAATTTCATTTACTATAATGCACAAATTTTAATAAAATTATATAATTAAGCTTTAAAATAATATTTTAAGACTTTTGTTATAAATAAATGTTATAAATTCAAACATTAACGTCCCGATTTGTTCCAAAACTATCCGCTACTTATTAACGGCGCTTGTGTTCCTTTACTACCATCTTTAAATTTTGTCTCTATGGCGGCAATTCTAAATGACAGATTGTTGACAGTTCTGGTTCACGAATTGTTTATAAAAGCTTATTTATTTATTATTTATTAACAATTATGAATCCTTGTACAATACCTACAGAAGTAATAGACAATGACGGAGATAACAGATGGATATCTATAGTAAGCTAATAAATCT
Source organism: Ctenocephalides felis (assembly GCF_003426905.1). Classification (NCBI taxonomy): domain Eukaryota; kingdom Metazoa; phylum Arthropoda; class Insecta; order Siphonaptera; family Pulicidae; genus Ctenocephalides; species Ctenocephalides felis. The sequence goes on along the minus strand of NW_020537758.1, from coordinate 9,143,688 downwards.
AACAAAAACAAATAAATATATACAAATTTCATTTACTATTGCAGCATAAAAGGTTTCTATCAGAGACTCGTGAGAAAGATCCTGAAATAATATTTATAGGAGATTGTATTTTGCAAGCTTTAGAGCATACTGAGATGTGGAATAAATTTTTTGCACCTTTACATTGTTTAAATTTTAGTATCCATTCAGATTTGACGCAGAATGTTTTGTGGAGGCTAGAAAATGGGGAATTGGATCATGTTGAACCAAAGGTAATAAGGGTTGATGTATTTATGTAGTTTATAGTTAATTATTAGTATTTTTTTGTAGGCTATAGTGTTACATGTAGGCAATAATAATGTAAAGGATACGCCTGAAAATATTGCTGAAGGTATTTTGGAAATTGTTAAGGTTATAAGGAATAAGTTGCCCAATGCTTATATAGTACTACCAGTAAGTATATGTAGATATTTTTATTACATATATATATATATATATATATATATATATATATATATATATATATGTATATATTTAATTTATTTTCCAGACTCTGTTACCCCGAGGTCAATTCCCCAACAAATTAAGAGAACTAAATGACCAAGTGAATAGTTTAGTCAAAACCGCAGTTACAGATATGGAATTAGTGCAAACGGTTCCAATACATCACGGATTCGTAAGAAATGATGGGTCTATAAGCCACCACGACATGCACGATTATTTATTACTAACAAATTCAGCTTCTATGAAAGCCTTTGAACCGGTTTATGAACTCCTAACGCAAATTATAAATGAACAGGAACCTGAGAGAGACTTAACTCCATCCGAATAGGTAAAGGTAAAGGTAAAGCTTTATAATGCCTTATTAAAATTCTTAGGTAATTAAAATAAGTTGCATTTATTAAGAAAAATATTTTTAGACATTCCATGTTGCTTTTGTGCTTGTTTTTAGAACAATATTTATTTATATTTATTAAACAAAATTGCCAAAATAAATTAACAGTATTCACTCTTTGCAAAAAAATTAATTTATTTATTTAAATAAAACAAATGCTTTATTAGTTAGTCCCCTTATAATAAAAATATGTATATAAGTTATCAAAACGTGTACTTAATGATGTACCTTTGTAAAATGTGATTTTATATTCATGTAGTTTTGTATTTATTGCAATAAACATATAATATATACTTAATTACATTTTAATCCCCCATCCTCACAAATATATGTAAAACAACTGTTACGAAATCAAATGTATTTATTTATTCATAGCGAGTACTTAACAAAAGTTATAAATTAAAGAAATGGACTTAAATTTAACCGTCTTGGGCAATAAAGGGATTCTGAATAGCCTCCATACCATCTTGAGGACAAATCAAAACCACGGACGTCCCTCTGCACACGACTAAACCTAACGTTCTCGTGTCTTCAACAAGTTTGTACGGCTCATCAGGATCTGAGGTAAAAATATATGTATTAAATTTATATATGTAACAAATATGAAACTTTCAGTTTAAATTATGTTTTACCTCTTAAGAACTCTGTAGTGTTATCCAGCACCAAATTAAGCAAAGGATCGTATCCCTTAAGAATACCTGCAGCTTCACGTCCCCCACCAAATTTAACACGTATACTTTTTTCTAAGTATTTACTAAGATCTAAAATAGATTCCTTGCGACGTTTTTCTTTACCATCGCCGCCTCCTTGGTCTTTACCAGGCTGGAAAAATATATTGGTTAGAATAATAAATAAAAATGTTACAAGTAGCTATTTTAACCTTACCCTTTTTTCTGCAGGATTAGACATATTTATTTTTAACAAATATAAGTTTGTATTATCGCTTTCAAGCGTTTATTTGCGAATATGTTCAACAAAACAAAGTTTTTGACGGTGTTTTTATTTTGAGGTTATGTGTCAAGTCGTGACTACAAATGGTGGTTTTTGCGGCGTATAATTTGTAATGGCATCTGCCATCCGTTAATGAAACTAGTTAACGGAATTTAATAAAATAAATTTATTATAACATTTAATTTAATCGAAATATTAAGTTTATACTTATTACCCAAACACACTTCTTAAATTTTGTAATTTTGATTTTAATATCCAGATTCTTTACACCTTTCCAAAAATAATAAAAAAATCTCGATGTAGCGTCTTATAGTACTAAATTTAATCTTATTTTATTTTTAATTTAATTCTGTAATATTATTATGAAATTTAATTTAGTCAAAATATTAAATTCACAAAAATTCTTACAGAAACACACTTCTTAAATTTTTTAATTTTAATTTTTAATATCCAGGTTCTTACACCTCTCAAAACTAACAAAAAAAATCTCAATGTAGTGTCTTATAGTACTAAATTTAATCTTATTTTTTAATTTATATATATAAAGACAAAGTAGAGAAAATAATAAAACAACTCGTGCGTTAAGATCCAATAATTATTTAACCTGTACGTTTCGACACTTTCTGTGTGTCATCATTCAGCAAGTTAACAAGTCCTATAACAAATTTAATATAACTCTTCTCAATACATACTACTAAACCAGGAAAAAACTCAGAAGTTCAGAAGAAATTCTTAGAAATACAAAAAAATAGAAGGTTCTGGTGACTTGATTCAAAAACCAAAATTACAATGTTTTTTGGTATTTGCAAGGCATTTGGTATATTTTATATTTCATTTCAGTCAATAAGTTTAGTTTTATTACAATTAGTTAAGTTGCTGGATGATGGCACACATACAGTGTCGAAACGTACTTACTAATAGATTTACTTCTGACTGAAAATGAATATTTCAACTTAAATCTAAATGATGTATTTCTATATATATTTCTATATATATTTAATTCGATTGCCCTTATATAATGGAGAGCATTTTATTATTTAATAAACATTCTTGAAATTGAATACATGAAGTCATTCAACTTAAAATTATAGGGGCATGCATATATATATATATATATATATATTCAATAGATAATTTTTGGACTTTTCTGTAATCATCATCTTTAATATTGTTGGTCTCTATATAAAATTGGTTTTGACTTGAAAAAGACCTGATGATGGAACGTATATAAATCCAAAACGTCGTAATTAGACATTTAGACATGGAATTCCATTAAAGTAATTAAAAGAATTGAATTCAGAAATGAACAAAATTCTTCGGAAAATTTTGAATTGGTTCTAACATTTTTAAAAATTTTGAAAACAGAACAATTTTAATATTAATTTTTTTTAAAAAAATTTCTTTTTTGAATAATGATTTTGTTGGAAAAGTTCAAATTTTTTTGAAATCTGTTTTTTTTTTAAATTTTTGTTTGTTTCTTAAAATTTTGAATATTCTTGTTTTTTATATCTTTTTTCTCTAGATCTCCCAAACCACAAGTCCTGCACATACATACACACACAGACATACATCCATTTTTTTTTCAAGGTATGATAAAAAATCGTCTACAAAAATAGTATCCGTACATACATACACACACACATACATACATACATTTTTTTCTAAGATATGATAAAAACCGTATCCGCACATACATACGAACATACATACATACATCCATTTTTTTAAGGTATGATACTAAGTCGTCCAATAAAAATTGTATCCGTACATACATGCATCCCATTTTTTAAGGTATGATACTAAGTCGTGTCCAATCAAAGTTGTATCCTCACATACATACACAAACATGCATACTCACACACATACATACATTCATTTTTTTCCAATGTTTACTATAAAAATATCTATAAAAATTGTATCCGCACATAAATACACAGACACATACATAATACATTTTTCTCAATGTATGCCAAGAAATCATCGATAAAAAATTGTATCCGCACATACATACACACACAAACATACATCAATTTTTCCAAGTCAAGATAAAAAATCGTCTACAAAAAATTGTATTCGCACATACATACATCCATTTGTCCAAGATATGATAAAAAGTCGTTGACTAAAAATTGTATCTGCAGCTACATACACACACACACATACATACATAAATTTTTTCCAATGTAAGGTAATATCGTCGACAAAAATTGTATTCACACATACATACATATATACATACATACATACAAAATTGTCGACGAAAAATTGTATCCGCTCATATGTACTCGCACACATACCGACACACACACTTATATAATTTTTTTTCTAAGGTATGCCAAAATGTTCAGAAACCTTTGAAACATGAAAATATGCAACAAGATGCATTTTCGATTTTTTGGAAAATACTATAACTTAACCTACGGGAAGTTGAAAATTGTAAAAGTCATTTTTTTTTTAAATTTCAAAGTTCTCAGAAATCCAATTTTTTTATTGATTGAAAAATATTCAAAGCTTGTTTAAAAGTGTGTAGTTTTTGGTACGATAAGGAAGTACATATATATAAATCTATTTTTTCCCAGTGAAGATAAAAAATCGTCGACGAAAAAATGTATCCGCATATACATACACGAACACACATACATACACGAACACACATACATACATATTCACACATCCATTTTTCTAAGATGTGATAAAAAATTTTAGGTAAAAAATTGTATCCGCACATACATACACACACACATACAGACACGAACACATTCAACTATTTTTTCTAGTGTAAGCCAAAGTGTTCATAAACCTCCGAAATGTAAAATTATATAAACATTTTCATTTCCTATTTTTTCCGATTACTATAACTTATCCTACGGAAAGTCAAAACTTTTGAAATTTTGATGAAAAAAGGTATCCGCACACACACACATCCATTTTTTCTAAGGTATGCCAAAATGTTCAGAAACCTTAAAAACGTGAATAAATGCAAAAATGTTCGCTTTAGATTTTTGGACAATTACAAAAACATACGCTATGGGAAAAATTACAAAAGTCAATTTTTGTTCAAAAATTTCAAAATTCTCAAAAATCTAATTTTTCCAAAAATTTTAAAAACTTTCAAAGATTTTTTGAAAAATTATAATTTTTGGTACGGGTGGTTCCAGTAAATTGCCTTAAGACACGATGCCATTAGTAATTTTCATAATTCAAAAAACCTAACACAAACCACAGTGCAGTCACCAATTAAGTAACGACACTCCAATAAACCCATTTCAATATATCAAAAAAATAATTCGAGACACCAACCTGGTTAAGTAACGAATCAAACTCTTATATCACCTCTCTACAATACTCTACTATACCGCGGCGCCCAGGCCGCACCGCACCGCACCGTAGCCGCCCTATATAACTGTCCAGCAGACACAGGCTGGAAACGTAGACTGCCGACTAAGTTCGGCTTCGTACGAACGTATGGGGCCGACTCTGCCGGCACATTCCAGTCTACGGTTCGGTTAGTAGATCGTGAATCGTCGATCGCCGACGAGGTTGTTCTTCTATAACGCGGAGGGAAACCACCGGTAATAACGCGGTTTGAGAAAAAAGGAAATATATAATATATTAATTAAATGTGTGATTTGAATTTTTCGAGTGTTGTGTGATATTGAATTTGAAATGTGTGTGTAGTGTTCGATGATGTTAATGTGCTGTGTTGATAAGAAATTTTGTGTTTGTTGAGGATTAACTTTGTTGGATTATTATAAATAAAAGGTACATTGTAGAAGCATGCTTTTGTATTTATATTTATGTTATTTAATTTTGTATTAAATGCTTTAAAGAGTAGTACAGACTTTTATTTTATACATATATATTTTGATTTTTACATATATATTTTATGATTTAATATGATCTGCATGCTTTCTTTTTTGAAAAAAAAAAATTCAAGGATTTGAGATATTTTACATATATATTTTATAATTTTTACATCCTCATTATTACATGTTATAACATGTACAGTTTCTTTTTATGTTTTTTTTTTTTTTTAATTTTTTCATAATTTAAGTCTTTTAGGGATGTAGGATAATTTACATATATATATATATATATATATATATATATATATATATTGCAATTTTTACATCCTGATTAATACATATTATAACTTTTACAGCTTCGTTTTATGTCCTTTTTTATTTTTTCTTAATTTTATTAGGTCTTCTAGGGATTTGGGATATTTTACATATATATTATAATTTTTACATCTTTATACATACATATTAAAATTTGACTTAAAATATTTATTTTATTTTTATTATATTTTAATTTTTTCATGATTTTTTTCCACCTTTCAGCTATGTGAGTTATTTTACATATATATATTATAACTTTTACATCCTTTTTTTGTCTTAAAAATATATATATATTTTTTAAATTTCTTCATAATTTCATTGACCAATTTTTTCATTTATATTTTTTATTTCTTTACTTCATTCTATTATTTTCCTTTAGTTTCTTAATTTTTGTTACTTATTATGAATATTGTATACTTTGATTTTGTATTTGATTGTTCTTTTTATTATCTATGTTAACAATTTTATATTATAAAACTGAGTCTTGATTGACAAAATAATAAAAATAAAAAAGATTAAAAAAAAATTAAAAATTAAGAAAAAATTATTCGGCTCTTTAGGGATGTAGGATAATTTACATATAAATATTATAATTTTTACATTTCTTATACATACATATTACAACCTCTTTTTTGTCTTAAATTTTTTTTTTAATTATTTTCTTTTTTATGTTTTCATAGTTTTATTCGGCTTTTCGGGGATGTGGGATATACGAGTAAACTTCTTCAAATAGTCGAAATTAAATGCAAAAGACATTGTCTAATAAAAAAACCAGCTAATAAAACAAAACGTCTTAAAAATTAATACAGACTTTTATTTTACATGCCTTCTTTATTTAATGAAAAAATAATTTTCATTTAAAAAAAATCTTCATAATTCCTCCAGATTTTTTTTTATTCGACGTTAAAACATGTAAATTGTGTTAACTAAAAATGATCATTTTTAGCTAAATAGTAAAAATAAAAAGCAATAAATAATTGAACTATTTATTAAGTACTTTTGGGCACTAAAAAAAAATCTTCATCATTCAGTTTGTGTTTCAGGGATGTAAATTTTCTCTTCTTCAGATTTTTTTTTGTTGAAAATATATTCTAAAAATATCGACACAGTCGAAATAAAAAACAAAAAATAATTCATCTATTTATTATGTACGTTTCGTCCCTGTATGTGTGTCATCATTGAGCACATAACAAATTCAAACCAGGAAAAAATTTACACAAATTTAAAGACTTGTTTATAGAAAAAATAATGTCATAAATTAAAAGTTACATAATACATTTATATACTTTATCAACAAATTACAATTTACAAAAATTGGTTGTGAAGTATATTTTAAATTTCTGATTAATTTTAAACTGATTTAATAAATAATTTTCATAAACTTTTAAAGAAATAAACCATGCTTTTTATGACAAAATAATTTTACAACATTCTAAAATTGTAAGTGACGTAATTTTTTTTAGAATAAGATTTTTGTAAATTCAATTTGATATATGTAAACTGCAAAAATTATAATTATTTCCAATTATGTAACAATTTCAACTTTATATCAACCAACAACTGTTAATTTTAATAGTCAGAGTCAATGATAAATTTCTTCTGAAAATTCATCTATATAAAAATCATACTGAAATTATGATTACCCTATTATAATAAATAGTACTTTTTATATAATAAAGTATTTATTACTATACTCTTTACTTTATTCATTCATGAATAAATAAAAAATTCAAACAATTGGATAATTAACTGTTTTGGTTTACTTATTCCTATTATAACAAATGTATTCTGAGTGGTTAGATATTAATTTAGAAATATGAACAAACATCACTATTTTTTACACTATTTATTCTTGATATGTTTATATAAAATTTATATCATTTTTCTTTATATTTTAATAATAAATCTTACTACAAATGATAGAAAAAAATTTTTAGAATAAAGGATTTAGACTAAATCTTCATTTCTGTCTTAAAAATAATTATGTAAGACATTATATGTACCCTAACTTCACTAAAATTTAATAATTTTTGAATAATAATCAAACAAAATAGATAAAATTTATTAACACATTGAATCATCATCATTTTTTTGATGAAATCAATATGAAATACTTATACTGTTTTTCTTCAAATAGCTGCCAATATTTATTTGATGATATTTTTAAAATTAACTAGCATAATTTCCTTTAATAAATTGAACTATTATGCAACTAATAATTATATAATAAAAAATAGTAAAAAATTAAATAAATTAAAAATAGGTTAAAAATTGTAAAATATAAACACTATGTTTTACAATTTATTTATATTTAAATATTAATTTAATATTTAAATTGGTTTATTTGGATTGTAAAACAAATGTTTTTATAATAACTCATAATTTTAAATAAATAATACAATAAAAACTCAGTTTTTTATAAAAATTATACCTATAATATTTAATATTTAACAATTTTCCACATGTTCCTGATTTATATGAAATGAATTTATTTTTGTACTAACAGTATTTCTTATCAAAGACTTAATCATTCCTACATTTATATAATATCAATTGAAATGATAACAATTCATTCATAAACCATTTGCAATTCGTTATCATAAACAATTCATAATTTTAGTTCATTCATAACTGGATTTGTAGGAAAAATACCAAAAAACTATTATCAAATTTTTCATTTATTATATTTTGGCAAAATATATTTGAAATATTCTTCTAATATTTTACACTAATTTAATAAATACTAATGACTTTGCAAAAATGTATATGGCTTATTTTTTTATTATAATTGCAACTAATACATAGTTGTTTAGTCAACAGTATTTTTTGTTATCATGCACAATTTAAATTTTGATTATCATAATGAAATTTTGTTATTTATTAGGAAGTTCGATAACCTTATCTTTGATTAGGAAAATTACGTCATTATAAAATATTGTGATACCTTTGAAATAATAATTTATAAGTCTAATATTTACTGTAGTATTCAATTTAAAATAAATATAATTATATAAGATCATATGTTGAAATGTTTAAATTATGATTTTTACTAATTTTTTATATACAATTATTATTTGCAATATTAGAATAATTTTTTTAACTTAGTAAAATAAAATTCATTTTTATGAACTAAATATTCGCTTCAGACCATTTAAAGATAAAAAAGTACAAAATTGTGTGATTTTTTCTTATTAATAATCTTGATTTTTTTTAATTAAAATAATATATGATTTGCAGTATTCGGTTTTATGTAAAAAAACAATAAGTTAATAAATTTTCACCAAAATACATTTACCTCTGTGTACCTCATCATGATTAAATTACCCAAAATAAACATATGTAAATATCACAATTAAATTGTAACAAAATATGTAAAATTTGTATAAGTGTATATTTTGATCTAAATTTACAAAAATCTAATTCTGAAGAAATTTATATTCTTGTCAGATTTTATCAAAAAATAAATAAAATTAATGTTATATAACATTATATATTCGAATTTTAATTTAAAACCTATTTAATTTTTATCAAGAAATTTGATCTTTTTCTAAATTCTGATAGTGAATATTTATTATAATATTCTTTAGTATAAGTTACCTGCAAATTTCAATATACTCAAACTGTATAAAATATTTTATTCTAAAATTTTATTAAAGATTTTACTACAAAGAAAATTCTAAAAAATTTTATTGTTCTAATGTTAAAGGTACAAACATAGATACTTTTAAAATTCTCCACAATCATTTGATTTTCCAGAGTAATTTTTTTTTAAATTTAATTGAAACATATGAGTACATTTTTATATAACAACATTATTCATATAAGTACATCATTATTTAAGTTTAAGTTTACTGTGATTGACGAATATACTCGTCATGGAAAGTTACAGAATGTTGTGTATTGACGAGTATAATCGTCATGCCTATAAAACAGGGCTATTCAAATTGAAATTTTTGATAATTTTACATATTAGTTTAGTTTAGTTTTAATTATTATAGGTGTTTTTCACTTTTCATTATCGTTATTTTTTATTACATTATTAGTACACTTTTGGAGGGCCTTTCAAAAGGCATTTTTGAAATAAGAAGACCAATGATTTTAAATTCTTAATATACCAAATTGACTTAATCCTTAAAAACTTTAAACAATCGCGCCAATATTTGTTACTTTAGCCCTAGGAATGTTGTTTACTGTTATGGATCGGTTTGAATAAATAACTAGTGGTGTATGGCATCGTGCCTTAAGGCGAATTGCTGGAACTTCCAGATCCGTGGTGAAATATTTAGCTCTGTATCTTCAAAATGGCGGGACCTGTCTTTGCCAAAAGCTAATCACATCTTCTTCCAATCATTACAAGTTAAATGTTTTTTGAATCATTAAAATGTGTTGATCCGTGTGCCCGAAAACGTGGACGAAAAAATGCAAGCATTCAAAACACACACATACATCCATTTTTTGTGAGGTATGCCAGTAAAATGTTCAGAACCCTTCAAAACGTCGATTTTCATTTTCGATTTTTGGCCCATTACTATAACTACTCTAGATGTTTTTTTTTTAAATAATGTTGCATAAATGATCCCTACACTCTAAAAATGATCATAGTTCAACCAAAACTCGAGGTTGCACTTAAAGGTCATAATTTTCAAACTACTAGGAATAAATTTGGTCTCTAATTTTTTTTATAATATTACAATTAATACTATCATCCCATTTCGGTTTGATTTTGAGTTCTGGGACACCTTGTATATAGTTATACGTATGAGGTCTATAGTACAGTTTTGTAGTTGAAATTAATTAATTTGTAAATTTGCTTTATTTGATACAAATAAATATTATAAAATAATAAAACAAATAAATATCATGATACAAATTGTATACACCTATTCTGGGAATATCATTATACTATCATAATATAATATTGCATATATATATTTGTTTCAATTAACTTATATAAGTATGAAAAGGGCTATTATAAACATACTGCCATCAAGTGTTCTTACAACTAGTTAACAAAAGATAATAAAAATATATATTTACAATTTAAAAAACTAAATAACAATGTGCAAACTTAGTATATAAGAAATTTATAAAATTTGTTCAGTTATATTTGCTATGGTTGTATTTTCATGTGTTCTACAATTAGATTGAAAATTATTAGTGAGCTTTGTAATGTATTCTGTTATATATGTAATATTGATAGAATTATGAATTTTTTCATTTGATATATATCTTTTGGTTATTGGGTTTCTACTGATTCCCAATATTAATCTAATGTATTTATTTTGCAATCTTTGCATTATTGCTAAATTAGTTTTTGTTGTGTTTCCCCATACCGGAGATCCATATGTTAAAATTGATCTTATTAATGATAAAACTAGTAGTCGTTTATTGTGTATATTGGAGTGAGGATCAATTATTGGGTGTAGTTTATTCATAATAGCTATAGATAAGTTTGCTCTTGTTTTTATGTGTTCATTGAATTTTAGTTTTTTATCGAGTGAAATACCTAGATACTTTCCTTGTCAACCCAATTAAAGTTTACATCGCTTACATTAAGAGGTCCTTGCAGTATATAGTTGTTCCTTTTGTTGGTTGGTCAGTTGAAGAAATATGTATGTAGTATAATTTTTATCCCAGCCTAAGTATCTCTCAGAGTCTGAGCCGAGTGTCTGCCTGTCTCTATAACTCTGTAACTGTGTAACTCGTATCGTACGTAGCCCCGATGTGTGAGTTCGTTCGAATATCTATAAGTTCTTCGTGGTGTTGGTCGTTGGTCTCATGTTAGTCGTCGGTCGTCGGTATCGCTTCTCTTCTGGGGCCTCTGCACGTGTCGTTTACCTTCTACCTGAACCCGTCCTGCAGGTATACATACATATGTAGATATATATATACATACGTAGATAGATATATACATAGGATAGATGAAATATATATATATACACACATTCGCCTCGTAGCGGCTCAGCGGCTCACAGGCTAAGCAACAGATGCATTCGTGAAAGTAGTCCGATGCACACAACATACATGGGTAGATATAGAGAGTATGTTGTCTGTAGGTGTAGTGCAACATTGCACACTAAAGACACAAAGGTATATTCACTTTGGAAGAATACATGCTATTATTTAACAATTTTCGTGGAAGATTTTAGGGATTACATTTGTGTTTTTGGGTGAATGCGTTCAGAGTTTTTACAAGACTTGAGATGACTTTTTTTAAAATTATACCGATTGTGGTATTGTAACTTTAAATTAAAGTTCTCAGTTTCTGATGCAATTATTATTATTATTATTTTTTATACTTTATTTAACAGCAATCAGAATTTACAAAATTCTATGAGCTACTGTGCTTATGTTTGAACTCACTCACACAGTAAACATACTCACACACAGTCATAAACACATAAATAAATTGGCTGAATTTTTAAAAATTACAATAGATGCCACTCCATTGAGTGGTCAACTAATCTGGCTGAGCAATTCATATTATTATTATTATTATTATTATTATTATTGACTTTTGTCATTTTTTTGATTTAAACACATAGCCCACTACAAAAGGAGTTAAAAATACAATTATTATACATATAATACACTACAACATAGTATAATACATAATGAAACAATATTAATAAATAACAAAGAATAAGATAAAATAATAAAACATATTTGAGACGAAACATAAAAGTAAACTTGGGCAGATAAAGATTATTCGATTTAGTGTAGTGTTACGAATATCAATTTCTTTGTTAATTAAGTTAAAGTTAGAGGACATATGTATAATAGTCAAACTTAAGAAAGAATTGCATTTAGTTTTATTTATTTAACTTTTTATTTTTATTTCTTTATCCCTATTATTTTTTGTCGTTTCTTCATTTAGCATTAACTTTTAATTAAGAAATTCTTAATAATATTAACTTTGGATGAGAAGAAATGATATTATTCAATCATTCTTGAATATATACAACTTTTCATCTAACTATTCAAAGGAAATAATTAGTGGTGCATTTTCAACGAACTTCTCAGGACTTACAAAATTCACACATAAATTTGTAATCTAGTTTTCATTTTTTATAAACCTAATTTACTGCATTTTAAGAAATCAACATAAAATTTACAAGATTATGATGAATTTCATAAAACTCTTTCAACTATTCAAAAAAAGTGAAAACTTAATTACGTAATATTAGGTTTAGGTAAATTTATTTGTAAATAAATATTTTTGGGCAATAAGGATTTATCCATATGCAAGGACAATAAATTAATCGAATAAAATATTTTTTTTCTATATATAATTTTTAATTTAATTTAATTATACTTATTTTTATATAGTTTTCTAGTTTAAATCATTTTTATATTTTTTACTTAGTACTGAAAATTTTATGCCGTTACAGTTTTAAATAAAAAAAATCGATTTTTTTAATTTATATTACTTACGACTATTTTATTTATATTATTTTAATTATATCTTCAATATAATTTTAGTTGAAGTTTATTTTCATTTTTATCAGCACTGTTATATAATATATTTATAGCACATTTATGCGTAAATGAGGTTCTGATTTTAATTAAATTTTCTATGGAATATTTTAATAAATAGATACAGCATGCTTCATTGCGTAATTAAAATCATTAAAATTATTTATACTTAACTCCAAAGTTAAAAGTCTAATTTTGATTTTTGTTTAATATTTTAGTCTTGAGTTTACACTTTTTTTTTAATAGAATTTATGTTCAAAATTGACTATTCGATATATTTCGGTTACTTCTTTACATTTTAGCAAATTTCTACATACTTCGATATAGGATTATTATTAGATTTTAATTATTTTAATTTTAATTTAAATATAAACGCCTAATATAAATTGTTTATAAAGTTTTTATTAAAATTATTTAGTATTTTATTAAAACTAGTAAATTAATTAACATCCTGAAGAACAAGTTTATGTTTTAGCCAGAAAATCAGATTTGATATTAATCGAAAGATATTGGTTGGAAATCGTATAGTTTTTTAGGTAAAGATCGATTCTTGGTAATTAATTATTTGAAATTAAGTTAGTTTGTCGATTTTAATAAAATTTTGCACAGTGATAAAATCAATGCCTTAAAGTATTATAAAGCTACGAAAAGTGACTTAAAAAAAATATTAAGTAAACTATAAAAAATTGTTTAATTTACATTTTCTAACTTGTAAATTCTGCACACAAGTCTCACCTCGCAATTATTTAATTTACAGAATTTTTTTTAATAATTTATTAAATAATAATACACAAAAGCACAATTATTAAGACAATGT
>NW_020537758.1:9085259-9128449 GCF_003426905.1 Ctenocephalides felis | reverse complement strand
ATGCAGCTTTTAAAAGTCTTTTACTGTAATTTTTTTTAAATTTATTCAATCATATCGCTGCATAGCTGAATGATAGATTTTTATTCTTTTGTTGCTAAAACATTTTGATCAAGACATGCAATCGAAGTTTCAAAGAGTTGACTTGAATTATTAGACAAAATATTATTTTGTTAACAAGTTTATTATTCGATTCAAGTTGTAAAAATTATTTAACTCGATTTCTAAAGGATAACAATCAGCTTAAAACAGTTTTGAAGTTTTTAATTTCAAGTTTTCGAACATTTTGTCATTATTTCATTTTACAAGTTTTATTGAATTTTCTTTTATGGCTTTTTCTAATAATTTGTATATTATTCAAGTCACTAAATTTGTTTTTGTCTCGATTAATTGTAAAGGTTCACATGTTTTATCAAGTCGTATAAACAATTTTGATTCGATTTATATCATTTCATTTCATCGATTAATTAAATATTCTCTCGAATAATTTTTTTTTTTCTAAGTCCAAATTTTCTGATTATAATTCTTTCGAATAATTTTTTTTTTCTAAGTCCTTTCAGATAATTTTTTTTTTCTAAGTCCAAATTTTCTCTGACCCTTTTCAATTAAGACAGACGAGTTATTTATGCATGCTGTATTTCCCAAAGCCAACATTCGAATGAATGAGGCTCACATTGAATATTTCACAACGAGAAAATTTTATTGGGGCAAAGTTAAATATTTTAACTAAGTCCCAGTAATTTTTCTCGTTGTGAAAATTTCAACGTGGACTTGATTTCATTCGAGTGTTGGTTTTGGGAATTGGTGTGAGGGAACACTAAAAAACATAAAAAAGTTTCAACGCTGAACAGAAAAGAGAAAAATTGACCTGGGACTTAGGGGGGTTTTTTTAAGGCTCTCCACCTCCCCCTTCCTCCTCCTCCTCCTCCTCTCTTCCTTTTTTTCCCCTTTTTTTTCGCTTTTTTTCACATTTTTTTTCCTTTTTTCGCATGTTGTGGTTTTTGGGTAGATTTTTGGGTTCGGCATGCATCTTCCGCAATGTGTCTCTCTGCGTGTAACCCCTCTCACATCATGGACCTCAGGTTGACCATCACTTGGTGTGTTCGTTTCAGGACCCTTTGCGCTCGCCAACAGCCAGCCACCAGCACTGCTCCATTTTTTCTGCTTCCGAGTTGGTCGTCGTCGCCTTCAGCTGGACTCGATCCGTCTCACCTTGTGCCTGCCTCCAGAGCGATTTCACCGAGTATGCGGTCACTTAAACCGCTCGGCTATTTAAGTTATTGATGATAAAAGTTATTTTCATTCCTATATTGTATTAATATTGAATTTTAATAAAGAATATGTATCATACACATCTCTCTTATTCATCATCTGCCTCTACCCCTCTCTTTCCCCAGTTCTTCCTCTACTTTTTTTTTTATGTATCTCTCTTACAGTCAAGTGCCAAACTTGAATTTTTCAGAAATATTTTAAGTGTCAAGGTCGAAATGCGACACCTGAATTTAATATTTTGAACTAATATTTGATAATTATGAAAAACTATACATTAGATTTTTTGTGCCTCTTCTGGAACCGAACCGAGACACGCTGAGCAATCACAGTGGTCACTTAACGATCTCGGCCAATTGGTTACACAAAGCCGTAGTCTTTTTTTTAAAATATAAAGTGTTATTTTCGAGCTGGAAGATATAAGTTTCCTAAAAATGAGGTATGCCGAATGTGCGAATGGCCGAGGTCGTAAAGACACGGTTTATGCCAGAATATCAATTCGGGGTTTGCCAGTTCGAACCCCATTTAACTGAAAAAAATATTTGGAACCAATAATTTTTCAAACTGTGTAAATAAATAAGACATATAGATAGAATTAAATTTATTGAGTGTCAGTATTACAAAAATCGACATAATATATATATATATATATATAAATAAATAAATAAATATATACATATATGTATATATATAAATAAATATATACACGCATATATATACGCGTGTATATATATATATATATATATATATATATATATATATATATAAAGAGATAAGAAAAAGTAGGAGAATAATTTTTAATAAATTCATATTTACGCCTGGTTAGCAGTGAACCAAACCTACTTTGGCGTAATTTAAAAATCTTATTATTTTTTCGATAAAAAGACAGTCTATCAGGAGCAGCCAAAATTGGCCAAAATCGTGACTTTCAAATGCAATTTTAAGGCACTTAATGAATGAAATTAATAATTTTAATTATTGCTTTGTGTAGACTAAAGTACAATCTTTATACCAAACCAAAAAAAATAGAAATTTATCATCGTCTTCATAGTTAAAATCAGCTTCAAAGTTGGCAATTTTTCAAACTTCAAATTGGTACCAAGGGCAGAAGAAATTTTTTTTCCAAAAACTGATTCCATATTCGGTATCAGCGCCTCGAAAACTATCAGAATCAGTCAAAACATTTTGAAAATCGCGAAAAAAATTTTCATTTCATTGGTAAAATTTTGATTATGCAACCAAAGATTTCGATTTTTCGGGGGGTGTATGTGGATTTATCCAAAAACGGATAATATTTTCGAAATCAGGGTCCCAAAATCAATCAAAACCAATCAAAACATTTTGAAAATTGCGAAAAAAGCCGATTTTTTTTAAAGAAAAATCGATTTTGCAACCAAAGATTTGGATTTTTCGGGGGGTGTATGTGAATTTATCCAAAAACGGATCATATTTTCGAAATCAGCGTCCCAAAATCAATCAAAACCAATCAAAACATTTTGAAAATTGCGAAAAAAGCCGATTTTTTTTAAAAAAAATCGATTTTGCAACCAAAGATTTCGATTTTTCGCGGGGTGTGTGTGGATTTATCCAAAAATAGATAGCATTTTTGAAATCAGCGTCCCAAAATCTTTTGGAATCAGACAAAACACTTCAAAAATTGCGAAAACAAATCTATTTTTTTGCTAAAATTCCGACGTTGCAACCAAAGTTTTTGTTGTTTTCCAGTGGTACACGCCCTGAAAGCTCATCAAACAGGATAATTTGGTCCTTTTCATCAAAAACACTATGTCCAATTAGTTGTTGATTATATTTTCCTTTTACTATAAAGGAGACGCAGGTTGTGCGGTTCCTTAAAGGCATCCTTATGAGTCATAAGCACCTGTAATAAAAATCAAAATTTATTCTAAGGATATACATCTAAAATAGGATTTTATGTTGCTTAGTACTAACTTAATAAATTTTATCTAGTTTTCACTAATGTAAATAAATTAAATTGTCCGAGAAGAAAATGAAAAGTTATTCGAAGAAAAGTAGAAAACGTCCCAAATCTACATATTGCGTTTAAATTTGCGGTTCAACTGAAAATTATTCAAAATTTTGATAAAATCATTCAAAATTTTGATATGCAAGTATATGAGACAATTGATACTATTTGATAGTAAATTGTATCTAGTTTATACTAGTATAAACAAATAAACATGTTCTGAACATAGTTTTAAAGTTATTTGACAAAATGAAAACAAAAACGTCCAAAATCTACCTATAGTCAATTATTAAACTCAAATCACCACTTCAATCACAAATTATTCAAAATTTCAATATCAAAGTGCATATAACAATTTATACTGAACTTTAGTAAATTTTATCTAGTTTATACTGAAATAAACAAATAAAAGTGTCCGGAATAAAATTTCCAAAATACTTGACAAAATGTAAAAAATGTCCCAAGCTCGCGTATTGATTGCAATTGAGTAAAATGTGTTTGATAAAATCCGTTGATAGTAGTCCATGGATTCGTGGATAAATATAATAATCATGGATAAATATATATATATATATATATATATATATATATATATATATATATACATATATATATATATATTATAATATTATATTTTTGAATTTTATATTTAAAAAAAAATTACATTCTATCATCAGTTATGCATAATTAAGTTCTTCAAAACTTTAACAGTCCTTTTCGTCTATTATTATCAATTCATATTTGCGGCCTGAAAGTGAAAAAATTGTATGTGAGTTTAATTGAAGTTTTTGAGTATACCGAGTTGTTGTAGGATCTTTTGTAAAAAGACAATACTGTAGATAATTTAATTTTGAATAATTTTGCCAAAAACAGTAATTAGTTTCGACTTGTAATTTAGACGTTATTTAAAATTTAGTGCACAAATGTACTTTCAGGCAACGTCAGTATTTATCTTCAATTCAGATTTGTACACTATTATTTTATTTATATACTTTTGATTTTTTTTAGAATTGAATTAGAAATTAGAGTACATTCTTTCAGATTTTTTGAGATAATTTGAAAACAACTGAATGTACTATAAAATTATCTTAGGAACATTAAAACTAGACAAAATTATCTACAAAATGATACTTCGCAAATTTGTGAAAAATAATTTTACACGAAATTACAAATTAATTTCTTAGTGTTGCATTTTAATATTATTTTATGAGTAAACCCAGTTGCTGTATGTAGACAATACTGTAGATAATTTAATTATGAATAATTTTGCCAAAAATTTGGTTTAGTTAGGACGTATAATTTAAAAGTTATAAATTATTTAGTAAACTACGACAAGAAGTAATATTTCATTCAAAGTTAAATATTGCCATTTAACAAATAATTATTATAATGTATAAAAAATTGTTCATTTACCCAAATTATATCACTTTTTATACATTAAGTTTTTATACAAATTAAGATATTGATATTGAACATGCAATAACCAAAAAAAAAACGCTTATATGTAGTAAATTTTGCACTATTTACACAATTTATTATAATATTTATATTTATAAATTACATTAGCGTCATTTTTGTTAAATGTACAAATTTTATACAAACCTTATATTTGCATGTGATATTATATAACATTAAAATATTCAGAAAAGTTAAAAAATAAATAATAAAATACATTTAAAATCAAATAAAATTTTTAAAAGTTATAAGAATAAAATATGTGTAATAGTTATAAAAAATTTGATTAAATATAAAACAAAATAAATAATAATAAAAAAATAATTAAATTAATAAATAAAAAATACCAAAAAATAGTGGATTTTGAAACGAATTTTATTATATACATGATTATAAAATTGCAAGAGTTGTTAAGTACATTTTTGCAAAGTGAAGTAGTTTTATTAAAAAATATACGTACTTATATTTAACTTTAGTATTAAACTAAAGATTTCATCATCCAAAACACACTGAATTGTAAATAATAAAAAATCATATATAATTATTAATATAGAACTTTACATTCTTCATATCACTCTCACACACAACTTAATATTTTAATAAGATTTTTGTGAAATATATTATCACAATTTTAATAATATTTCATCATAAGAAATATTTTATATCAAAATATGTCACTTGATTTGTCTTGAAAAATTGTGATTATATAATATATTAGACAGACAGCTGGTAAGGCATTTTTCCAACATATAAAATTTGAATATGCAAAAAAATAATTTTAGATTAAATATAAATACTATTTATAATTTGTAGCAAAAATTCAGAATAATTTTAGATTTTTTTTTTAAAAATAATTACAAGTTTTTGATAAAACTTAGAAAATTTCAATTATAAATATAATAAAAAACTAATAAGTTTTTGTTGCTTTATATCAAAAAAAATTTTTTTCATACAAATGCCTCACCAGCTGCGTGTCTAATAATATTATATAAACTCACATTTTTGGGACTATTCGATTGGCATATTTAGTTCAATTTTTACTCAGTCTGCAAGCAGTACATTTAATTATTTAATTTTAAATATATTTCTCACAAAATGTCTAAAAGTAAAGAAGAAATAAACAAAAAACTAAACAAAATTGAAAAGTGTCTTGAACAGAATATCCAGAGTCTCCAGTACATTTTTAAAGAATTGCAAGAAATAAAAGAACTTTTAAAAAATTCAGAGGTATAATTGTGATAAAAAATTTAAGTCTACAATAAATTTATGCTAATGTTTATTTTTTAATGCAGACATGTGAAAAGGAACAATTTTTAAAAGTTAATAATAATTCGTATGTTGATAGGCGAAGTCCCCAAAGATATCGGGATAATGTTAGAAAAACTATATATCCAGATAAAAAATGCGAAAGTGATGATGATTCAAATATTGATTAAAAACTTGTAAATTTAATTAACACAAAAATTAGTAAGCATTATTTATAATAATATAAAATATCTTTCAGTTATATTTTATTTAAATTTTACTGCAAAACTTAAAATTTATTCATGATTTTGTCTAACGATTTTCAGGCACATGCGCGATAGTAAATAGAACATCAATTTGTATGAAGAAGTGTAGTCATGTATTAAATCAAATAGTGAAAAAAAAAAATTTATTTTGATGGGATAATGTGAGTAAAACAAGAATGTTTGTATAAAAATATTTAAATTAATTGTTTAAATTAAAATGGTGTTTTTGGAGCCGAAATCCGTACAGTGATATAAAATTTATTCGTAAATGTGATATCAAAGTTTTTGTTAATTTTATAAATAGTAAAAAGTGTTTCATAAAAACTGTAGTATTTTTGTATCAAATAAATAACTAAAAATGCGTATTTAATTTCATTTCTAATATTTCTTTTATTAAAATGTCTCAAACAAAAGAAGAAATCCAAAACAAACTCCAAACAGTTGAAAAAAATCTCAAAAACATTGTTCTAGAAATCAAAGAAATTCGAGCACTTTTAAACAATTTAGAGGTATAATTGTGTTGAATATTGTTTAAACAAATTTTTGCTATTATTATTATTAATTTTTATTTCAGGTAGATGAACAACAATTAAAAGTTAATAATAATATTTATGTTGATACAAGAAGTCCTCAAAGACATCTAGATCATGTTAGAACTATTATATATTCAGATAAATGTAAAAATGAAGATGATAATTAAAATTACTAAATATTCTTAAAAATAGTGCTACTTTTGTATATATTACTTTTGGAATTAAAATTGTGATAATATATTTCACAAATATTAAGTTGTTTGTGAGAGTGATATGAAGAATGCAAAGTTTTATATTAATAATTATGTATGATTTTTCATTTTTACAAATCAGTGTGTCTTGGATGATGAAATCTTTAGTTTAATAATAAAGCTAAATATAAGTACGTATATTTTTTAATAAAACTACTTCAATTTGCAAAAATGTACTTTACAACTCTTGCAATTTTATAATCATGTATATAAAAAATTCGTTACAAAATCCACTATTTTTTATTATTTATTAATTAATTAATTTAATTATTTCAATTATTTTCTTATTATTTATTTTGTTTTATATTTAATCAGATTTTTTTATAATTATCACATGAATATTTTTCTTATAATTTCAATATTTTTGTATTTGATTTTGAATGTATTTAATTATTTATTTCTTAATTTTTCTGATTATTTTTATGTTATATAATATCACATGCAAATATAAGGTTTATATAAAATTTGTACATTTAACAAAAATGATGCTAATGTAATTTGTAAATATAAATAATAAATTGTGTAAATAGTGCAAAATTTACAACATATAAGCGTCTTTTTGTAGTTATTGCAAGTTCAATGTCAATGTCTTAATTTGTATAAAAACTTAATGTATAAAAAAGTGATGTATTTTTTTTTAGATTTGTTATTTGTACATGAAGAATTTTTTTAAAATTAACAGAACCTTCTGAGTGTAAATAGCATAATTTGAATTAAAATTTAGAATTTAATTGGATTAAAACTTTAATAAGATTTAAAACCTTGAATTTTTATTAAAATGAATAAAATGTACTCATATTCAATATATATTATAATTATTTTTGCAAAATACTATTATTCAATATTAAGGAAATTATTCTATGACTAATATGAGTCTAAAATTTATCTAAAATTTAATTTACTTAGTAATTTAATAATTTAGTTTGTTTACTATTTTTTACGGTTTATTATTAAATTTTTACTTTTTAATAACAATTTCCAGAAATTTAAAAAAATAGCAGTTTTTAAACTATATATGTCTTTATAATTAAATAAACAAATTAAAAAATTAAAAAAAAAACAGTTATAATTAAATAATTTGCTGACTTACTATTTTATAATTCAAATACTTCTTGAATAATTACTGAATATCTTTGATTTACTAAGTCTTGAAATAATTAGATTAAATTTAATATCTTTTTCAATTTAACTACTTCTAATAATTTAAAAAAATACATTTTCAGTATATAATTTTAAAGACTATTATTAGTAATCTTCATGATTTAATAATTTTTATTTCTGATTATATTTATATAAAAAAAATTGGGATCGATATAAAAAAATATATAAGTATAAAATAAAAATATCAAATAAGACATTGATTATTATAAGATATTTTATTTTATACTTATATAATTTTTTATATAAAAATAGCAGTTTTTATACTATATATGTCTTTATAATTAAATAAACAAATTAAAAAATAAAAAAAAAACAGTTGTAATTAAATAATTTGCTGACTTACTATTTTATAATTCAAGTACTTCTTGAATAATTATTAAATATCTTAAATTTACTAAGTCTTGAAATAATTAAATTTAATATCTTTTCGTAATTAAACTACTTCTAATAATTCCAAAAAATACATTTTCAGTATATAATTTTGAAGACTATTATTTGTAATCTTCACGATTTAATAATTTCTATTTCTGTTTATATTTATATAAAAAAAATTGGAATCGATATAAAAAATATATAAGTATAAAATAAAAATATCAAATAAGACATTGAATATAGTACACTACAAAGTGTTTTCATTTCAAAAATAAAGTATCATAGAATAAATTTTTGTTTTTGGAATAAATAAAATAATTAGAAGTATTTATTAGCAGTTTGTTCTAATAATTTTGCATCGAGAAATCGTGCTGCACAAATTCGGAATTTAAAATATTAAACTTACAAAGGACAAGTTTATTTTTTTGCTAAAAAATCCGATTTGCTATTTATTAAAAAAAAATTGATGTGACTTCTTACGTTGATATATATCATAGTCTTATAGGACATACTGAAATGATACGGCCTTACTACAAATAGTTTAATTTTAAAAATTCATCAAAGTTTGAAAAAATATTAGAGTCAAAATTTGTTTCAAAAGTCGCTTTTGTGATGTCAATAAGGTCAATAAAGTCAATTACAAATGGCTTTGAAATTAGCAAAAAAGTAATTGAACAATCTACAAAAGTTTTCTAATTGTGTAAAATTTAATACTAAAAATTTAAACGATTAAAAAATATCAATAACTATGTACATGATATAATATTTGTAATCGTGCCAGTATTTTCGTAAGATGTTATATATATTTAATCGTCCAAAAAATAGCCAATTTCTATAAATTTTTCTGTGAAAATTATTAAATCTATCGACACAAAAATTTATACACATATAAAATCATCTTTTACCTATATTTTAAAAATATTTACACGTAAAAATATTTATTAAAAAAAAGTTACAGCTGATCTGCGGAGCACCTCTCGAAAAACACGTTTTCGAAAAAGATTTCATTAAAGAAATGATAAATTTAGTAATTAATCGAAAATAATAATTTTTGATAAAATGGTTGTTTCTTAAAAAAAAAACGATTTTCGTCAAAGTTTTGACCTTAAATTGTTCATAAAAAACAAAACACTTAATGCCTAATATTTCACAAAATAAGTTATTAAGTTTCTTGAGTTTATTATTATTATTATTATTATTATTATTATTATCTTACTATTTCTATTATTGTTATTTTGTTATATTTTATTATTTTTTTAGTATTATTTTATTATTCAGAAATTTTATTTATATTATTTATTAATTTTATTTTTATTAACTTCCCGTAGGGCAAGTTATAGTAATCGCAAAAAAATCGAAAATGAAAATTTTTATATATCTTTACGTTTCAGAGGTTTCTGAATATTTTGGCATACCTTAGAAAAAATGGATGTATGTGTGTGTGTGTGTGTGTGTGTGTGTGTGCGTGTGTGTATGTATGTGCGGATACAAATTTTCGTCGACGATTTCGGGAACACGGATCAACCGATTTGAATAATTCAAAAAACATTCGATTCGTATTGATAAGGAGACGTGCTGATTAGTTTTTGGCGAAGGTAGGTCTAGCCATTCCGGAGATACGGGGCAAAAAGTGCCGAAAACGGTAACTCAGTTTTTTAGAGAACGGAGCGTCCGATTTTAATAATTCAAAAAACATTTTACTTGTATTGACAAGATAAAGATTTGATCAAATTTTCATAAAGGCAGGTCTAGCTGTTTCGGATATATAACGAAAAAAGTAAAAAAAAATGCCATTTGGCGGTCAAAAATGATCATTAGACATATGCACATCAAATTTTCAGATATTTTATAGAGATTTTAACAATAAGTATAAATTTTGTTTATTTTCCTATGGGTTCCGTATCAATGTTTACCCGTTAGACAGCGACGCCGCGCTTACACGCTTTATATTTCGTCTCTATGCAGTTAAAGCAGTACGATTGCTCTGAAAAACCAGTTCAGATCTTCCAGAATATGTCAAAATAAAGAAAACATTTTTTTAAAAAAAAAAAAATTTAAAAAAAAATTTTTTTTAAAAAATTTTTAAAAAAAAAATTTCTTTTCAAAAAAAAGTAATTTTTTGTCCAATTTATAGTTTCTCAAAAATCTTATTTTTTCGAAGTAATTTTTTTTCAATTTTTCAATTTTAATCGTTTTTAAAAAAAATAATAATTTTTGGTACGGGAAGTTCCAGCAATTTGCCTTAAGGCACGATGCCCTAATTGCCTTAAGACAGAATTCAACTTACAGCTAGTTATTATTTGCATTTATTTTATATTAAATCATCATATTACGGATATTATTTTCATGTAAATTCTATCCTTCGCACTCTTATTTATTTAAATTTATATTATTACTAGATGTTAATTATTTAACAGTTGTAATAATTATTGAATTTAAAAAAAAAAAAGTTTTTTGAGAAGAATATTTCGACGTTTTTCATGAAATTTAACATTGTGATAAAGTTCATGCACTAAACAGTCTTAGGAAAATTTATTGAATTATATAAATTAATTAAAATTTGGAATAATAGACCACAATTTTAGGACATACAAGCACGTGTGTCTATATAATTTTTGAAACGAGTTTGAAATATATCAGTAAAAAAAATATCTGAATATCGAAATCTCAATTTCATCTTATGAAGTCCATTATTAGGAAATTCTCAAGTTTCCTTGTCTCAAGGCAAAGCGCCACTTGGGAAAATTTTTGCAAAGTTCGAGGTAGGTTTAGTAGACGCCCCCAAACCCTCAGTGTACAATTAATTCTATCCTTTAAAATATCTCTTATTATTTCGTTCGAAGAAGTTCGATTTTCAAAGTGGGGATACCTTGATGACTCCAAAACCACAAATGGTGGGATTTCACACAATCAAGTCAACAGCATTCGCCTCAGTGGATTACTGGCAGTCTTACAGAGAGCCAGTAGAATTAATAAAATAAAATATAATATTTAATTTAAACAACAAAATTACTAGTTTTTTATAATAATTAGTTTCATAAAATATGTACGCCAAAGATATTATTAGAGATTTTTCGATGCGGATTTTCGAACAAACTTTTCTGTGGAAATCGAGTGATGAATAAAATAGAGTGATTTTAATTTTGTTGTGTTAAAAGTGATAAAGTTAAGGATACGGTTTTTAAATTATTTTGTTCTACAAAGTGGTAAATTATAAGCTGTTATATATATATATATATATATATATATGTATGTATATATAATATAGTATATATTGCTTTTTTTGTTGGCACGTTGTTTGGAATTATATAGAATTTTCTTAATAAATAAATAAGATGATTAAAACAAATCAGTAAAAATTTTAAGATTTTTTTTTTAAATAAATAATTATTTTTAATAGTGGTAATTTATAAGTTGTTATTAAAATATAATATATTTTGTCAGTTTTCTACGCGTTAAGAATAAATTAAATAATTAAAATAACAATTTAAAAAGTATTACTATATAACGTGTTGCAGCTAGTCTATTTTTTACAGAAAATTTGGTTCGAAATAATTACGATTATTTTGAATTTAAATTAATATGTTCCATAAATTGGTATTTATTACTTAAACGTTAATAAACAAATAAAATAATTAAAATTAATTTATCAAAAATTTAGAGAAAATTAGAAAATAGAAAAAGTTAAGAGAAATTTACCAAGTAGAGATAGAATTTGGTTTTAAATTAGCTTGTTAAATTTGAAAATTAACTGACGAGACTCCACTAATATTTTTGATTAGAATTATTTATATTAATCCAATAAACAAATACAAAAATTTATTATCATTATTTAATATATGACAATGTAATTTATTTATAAAAAAATTTAAAACAGCTGTTTTAGATATAATTTATTAAAAATATTTACTATTATTTACAGTTACTCCAAAAATTAATAAAATTACGATTGTCAAACAATCTCAAATAGAGCTTTTGAAACTGTTTTTTAACAAAATGTATTTATAAGTAACCCTGTTATTTACTTTAAAAACACAAAATTTGAATATAACATTTTATTTAAAATTTTAAGTTCCTTTCTTCGTGTTTTTTTAAATATTTCTGAAAATCTGACTAATTAACGAGTAGACAACAAATTATTAGATTTTCCAAATGAAAAACAATTTAATATCTATAAATTTTATTTTTTCAACTATTTAGTTGTTTTATTTAGATTTTATTTACGTGCAGACAATTTTTATTCGGTTATTAAAAATTATATAAAATTATTATTAAAAAGTGCTTTTTTCAAAATCTATATAAAATAGAAAAAATATTTCATACTGAAATTTGCATAAATAAATACAAAAAATTAAATGATGCAATTTTTATATTTTAGTTTAAATAAATATTTGCACAATTGATTTAATTATTTGAATTTAGAAATTATAGATTTTATAAAAAATTGTGGATACAGAAAAGTTTTGCCAGTTTTAAAAACAATTTAAATCAAAATAGTTGTATACTAAATTAACATTTTAAATTAAAATAAAAAAATTGTAAAAGCATGCAAACGTTAATTCAATAAGTTTCAACTAATTAAAAATTAAATATTTTGAATTAAAAAATAGTGAAAATTGATAAATTCTTAAAGCACCATAACGATAATTTTCTACATAATTAATATTAATATTGAACATGAAAAAATTATTAAATATGTCTTATATATTTATTGCAATATTTTATATAATGTTAATTATAAAAGCACTAAAATATCAAGTTAAATTAATAACTTTCATATATAAAACAAAAAAAAATTAATAAATAATTACCAAATACTTAATTTAATATTTTGAATTAATAGAAAAGATTTTCAAAAGCATCAAATGTATTTTATTTTGTATTTTTAAAATGCTGAATTAATAATTATTTAAATTATTGAATTTTGTTAAGTAATTGTTATTTAAAAAATATTTGTAATTTGTTTAATAGAGTAATAAATAATTGGTGTAAAATTTCACACATTAAACAAATAACGTATAAAAACACTAAAAAATATTGTTGAAAATTAATTAAGTAATTCATAAAATTAAAAAAAATATTAAAAGTATATATATATATATATATATATATAAAATTTTAAATAAATTTAGAAATATTCACTAAAAATATATCATAAAGCCAAAATTTTTATATTGAGCCATTATAAAGTATTTCGATTATTAAAAATTATACAATTTATAAAATACTTTCATGGTTGTCAATTAAGTTACTCATTACATTTTTAAAACCAGGTTTTGTATAAAATTTTGATTTTTTGACCATTAAGACAGTGGAACTTAAAAATTTTATAAATTTGAATTATGAATTTGAAGTTGACCTAAGTATATTATTTTTTTAAGAAATGATAAATTTTCTATTATCTAAAAATTTCTATGCAAGTATTTTCAATATTTTTTGCTTGAGATATTATCAATTTTTTTAATGATTTCTAATCAAAATTTCTCATTTTGGACATATAAATAAATACTATAAACATTTATAAAAAGTATTTAATAATTAGTATTTTTGCATAATTATATAATTTTTTTAGACTTTTATATACATGAACAAAATTTCTTGAAAATATCCAATAAAGAAAAATAATCATTAAAGAATAACTTTAAGGAATATAAGGCCTTTCACTTATTATTTAGAATATTTTCGTCAATGTCAATTGGGTTTCTCGTAAATTTTTTTTAAGCCAAATTTTATATGAAACTTTGATTTTCTGACTATTAAGACAGTAGAACACAAAGCCGTCCTTATGTTGGAGTCACCAATTTTGCTAATTTTTGCACCAAAAATAAATAATTTTATGAATGAACAATTGTACCAATTACAAATATATATTTTTTATCTAGGCTATATGTATATTAATAATAATTTATTATTATCGCAATCGTCTCTAATTCCTCAGATATCGTTTCATTCGTGTCGTTTCTGATCTGACTCTAACAAATGCAGAAGTTTTGAAAGTGGAACAATGGGGATTCTGCAATAATAATAATGTTAATAATAAAATTGGCAAATGCATAATTAGCCGAAGCCAGAAGCCAAACAACAAACGAACAAGGCAATCGTCATATTAATAGTAGTAGTAGTAGTCGTCGTGTGTGATAATTTCTAAATAGAATTTCTATATGTGAATTATAATAATAAAATAAAATAAAATAAAAGATTCTACTAAGAGACTAAGAATTATGATGAGGATTCTTTAGTGGTTTTTGAGTTTGAGATAAGTGAAATTATAATATTGAAAGATTCTGCTAAGATTCAACTAAGAGACTGAAAATTATGATGAGGATTCTCTAGTGGTTTTTTGAGTTTGAGTTTGAGTTTAAGTTTAAGATAAGTGAGTGCTTAAGGAAATTTTTTGGAGGAACGAGATGGATTTTAATAAAATATTAGGTGAGTGTACCAAAGAAACTTAAATAAACTGATGTACTGAAAAATCTATTCCTTATTGATTTATTTTGACAAATGTGCCCATAATTATGAAAGTGGTCTAAGTCATATATTTCTTGTTTCGAGATATTTAATGATTTGCATTTGAATAAATTAAAAAATATTTTTACATTATGCGACATTTTAATTTTTAATTTTATTAGTCTTAATTAATAGAAATTTATTATGAATACAAAATTTTGTGTGAATTTCATACGATAATATTGTTTTTAAAGGTCGAATTGACTTAGACCATTTTCAAAATTAACTGAATGTCCTATAAATGACTTAAAGCAATAAAGAACTTTGAGTTTTATTTGAAACAATAATTTTATTGAAATAATTCGCGAGCATTCATTAATTATTTTTAAACGGTAATCCATTTTTATCATTATTTTGAGTATTTAAGATTCTTAAAATGTTCCTGAAAAACTGGAGGGATGTACAGTAGTAAACTCATAATATCTTTGTTTTTCTTCTAATTTTTGACTTAGACCACTTTCATAATTAACACTAAATGAATTCCATATAATTACAATTACTATCTAATGGTTCATTGAATACATTTAGTTTAAACTAATGTGGTATGAAATAACTGATAAACTCATTTTTTTTTAATTTTGACTTAGACCACTTTCATAGTTATGGGCACAAATATCATTTTTTTCCTCGTGAAGTTTTATAGAATACAATTGTAAAATAGTACTCTATACATATTATAAGATTTTTTATACCGTAAATATCATCATAAAAAATTAAGAAAAAAATCTCTATAAGTCGGAAACTTTTTACACCACCCTTGTATATATACATAAATTATTTATTACACTTTGTAAGATCAAATAAAATTAGATTTTTTTGTTGATAATAGAAATCACATAGAGATAATTTTTATTATTCTGTATAAAAATATGTTTTTTCAATATCGATCTATAAAAAAACGAATTCAATATTTCACAACAAATTTTGCACAAATGTATACAGAAAAAATCAAGTTATGCAATTTTTCTACATAATTAATAGTTTTATTAATTGTTTATATTAGATTGTAATGATCTAAAAAATTTAAATTTTCAGTAGGAGCTTAATTTAATAAAATAACAATTAAATTAAATATTTTAGCCAAGTTTATTTATGCTAGTAGAGATTTTTTCATTCATAAAATAAAATTAACAAATGTCTAGAAAGGATGTTCATTAGTTCTATTGTAAATTAAAAAGTTCTACAAAAAATTATTTATCATGAGAAAATTTTACAAAACGAGTTGGATTTTAATTTTTTCAAGATTAAAAAATTAAATTGAGGTATTTAATTATATTCATATCAGACTAGATAAAATTAAGTAACATATTAGTATACTCATATTAGACTAGAACGTATTTTTTTCAGAAATTTATATAATAAAATCAGAACTTCTATTTGGATCTAGAATAGATTTTTTTTAATAATTATTAAATTCAAAAAATAAAATGAA
The DNA here is from genome assembly GCF_003426905.1 of Ctenocephalides felis. Classification (NCBI taxonomy): domain Eukaryota; kingdom Metazoa; phylum Arthropoda; class Insecta; order Siphonaptera; family Pulicidae; genus Ctenocephalides; species Ctenocephalides felis. The sequence continues at coordinate 9,111,977 of NW_020537758.1, read as the reverse complement.
GATATATAAAAAAAGAATCGAGTTACGCAATTTTTTTATTATAGTGTTAATATTTTTTTATTATTAATAGATATTAGACTAAAATGTACTATAAATTTTAAATGTTCATGTGGAGCATAATTTATGGAATTAATATTAAAATTTGATATTTAAATTAAATTTATTCATTCGATTTATTAGAGACTTTTTTATATACAAAATAAAATTAACAAATATCTAGAGAGAACATTCATAATTCTATTGTAAATTAAAAAAATCTACAAAAATTTATTTATCTTGAGAAAATTTAATAAAATGAGTTGGATTTTAATTTTTTTAAGATTAAAAAATTAAATTGAGGTATTAAATTACATTCATATTAGACTAGATTAAATTAAGTAAAAAATTATACTCATATTAGACCAGAACGTAATTTTTTCAGAAATTTAAATTATAACATTTAAATCTTCTATTTATTTCTAGTAAATTTTTTTTAAAATAATTAATAAATTAAAAATAATAGAATGAAGATATATTCAATTGGAAAATACGTTTGGGGAAAGAAATATTTTTAACTATCATTTCTAATCAATTTTCTATGCGATTTATAAAACTTTTTTTTTATTAAACTTGTCATTTAGGATACGTAAATAAATATATTTAAAAAAATATATAATAATTTTTAATAATTTTACACCTAAATTGCAATAAAGTTTTTAAAAAACCTTATAATTAGAAATAAAAGAAGCACAGATTGAATCATATAAATTTATATTTCAATTAATTATAAACACGTATATATATATATATATATATATATATATATATATAATGGTCTTAATTTCATAGAAGCAATTCGGACAAGCAGATTTCGTACATAGAAATAGTTAAACAGAGTATTTATTTTTGATAAAAGCAATTCAAGATAAAACTATCAAAATTCAAATATTTTGTCAATATTATGTCCGTAACAAATACTCCAGATAAAATGAAAGTTTTAAGATAATATCTTAAATTCTAGACATAATTTTGGACAAAATTTTACATAAATTATAATAAACTTTAAAAACTTAATAATCTTAAATATAAATATGTGTATATATATTTTTTTCGTATTTTTTATAATTAAAATCCAAGATCTTTTTATAATGGTTCAATGAAAAATGCATTAAGGTGTACTATGGTAGGTCATAGAACTCAATTATATTTTTTTTCAGGTTTCGAAATATACCGTTTGTATAATTATAAACACGTTCGATAAGATTAATGTTATATTAATATAAATATTCAACGGTAAATATGTACATCAGAATAATCTTTATCATAAAAACTTAATTCAAAGTAATGCTCTATATTTAAGAAATTGTTACTTGTGGAGCAAGAATAAACATTTTATTTAAAATTTGTCAGGTTACACTAAAAATTATTCAAGTGTCGTAATAATTATTGTTAATCTGTAACATTCTCTACTTATTATTTACCAAATTGTTTATAATATTGCGTATTACTAACAATTTAATCATTCCACTGGCATTTCCGACTCGACAAATTCTTACATTGAGCATTTCCGAATAATAACAATAATTTTAAGCTAATGACCGGTTTTTATTTATTTTGGTTATTGAGAGAAACAGTCAATCATTGCCATATGGTAATTACCAGAATAAAAATAACCAGAAAAAAAAATAGACAGCCTTGATCAAACGACGATTTTGTGTCTATTTTTGTTATGTGGGACAACGTAATTAGTAGAGATGTAAATGGTGATTAGAATTTTTGGTAAATAAACATTAATTAAAGTTATGTACTAAAGTGGTTAATTAGGAATTTAATTATTTTAGTCAAAAGCCATTAAATGATAAACTGGGTGTGTCAGTTTGTCTTGAAATAAAATTGTAATATATGGAATTGCATGCAAAACTTTAACGAATTTCTGTAATTCAACCAATTTTCGTATGCATAATATTTTAGGATGATTGTTTAGTTAGATCGAGAGCTATTTAAGTTCCATAAAAAACGCAAAAATTCATTTAATATTTAATTATTTAATTATTAGAAAACCAAAAGTTGGCCGACCCATCTTTGCCCAAATTTTATCGAATATATTTTTACTAAAATTAATAAAACTTTAGCATTTTCTAATTAATTTAGATAATGGTTCCAATATATATTTTTTTCAAATATAGATAGATTTTATTATAATTAAATAAAGATTTCTTTAAATATAATTATACCAGAAAACCAAATTTTACTCACGTGCGTGCTTTTTTGCATAAATAATAAATTAAATAATTATAAACAAAAAAGAACAATGACTTTGTTGTACGCATAAATAAAAACAAACGCATTTATTTTGAATGGAAAATAAATAAACATTTTATATACTTTGATATAATTTATAGTTTTATCAGTAAACTTTGGTAAAATGTTACTTTTTTCTTCACAACTTACAAAAATTATTAATAATTGAAAAATAAAATAATTGAAATAAAATATAAAATTAAAATAAAATAATTGAAATAAAATATAATATGGAATTTAAATTTAATAATGATAATAATTTGATAAATAATAATTGCGTAAATTGGAAATTAGTGTAAATGTAATTATTGTATAAAAATTCAGATGTTTTAGCTAATAAAACATTTTTTTTCGGAGAATTTAATCCAATTTATAACCAATTATATTATATATATATATATATATTATATATATATATATATTCATTCAAATTTAAAATTTACTTAACCTTATTGATTTTTTTTTAATAATCGCATATCAAATTTTTCGTTAAGAGTTTTTTTTGTTAATTTGAATTTTAAAATAGATGTTAAATATAACGTGATCCATACTTAAATATCTTAAATACGTTATATTATTTTTAACATTTTTGAAAATTGTAAATACAAATAGTTAATAAAAAAACAGTTTGAATATTATAACGTATTTAAGAAATTTAAGTATTAAAAGAAACAATCAATAATATTTCATAACACATTTTTCACAAATAAATACAGAAAAAAACTAGTTATGCAATTTTTTTTAATTTGTTTTATTGACTTCTGAATGCAATTTGTCTATTTAATGTAGTTTTAATAATTGTTTCATTTACTCCAAAAATTAAATAAAAACTAGTGGGGCGCATGGCATCGTGCCTTAAGGCAAATTGCTGGAACTTCCCGTACCAAAAATTATTTTTTTTTTGAAAAGATTAACATTTTTTAAAAAAATTTACTCTAAAAAAAATAGATTTTTGAGGAACTATATAAATTTTTGACAAAAACTTACTTTTTGTTGAAAAATTTATTTTGAAATATTTTGGAAATTTTGAACTTTTTTTCAAAGCAATCGTACTGCTTTAATGCATAGAGACTAAATATCGAAGCGCGTAAGCGCCGCGTCGCTGTCTAACGCATAGCATTGGTACGGAACCCATAGGAATGTTAACAAAATGTATACTCATTGTTAAAATCTCTATAAAATATCTGATAATTTGATGTGCATATGTCTAATGTCTAATGATTATTGTTGACCGCCAAATGTTATTTTTTTTTACTTTTTTTACTAGATCTCCGAAACCGCTAGACCTAATTTCATAAAAATTTCATCAAATCTTCATCTTGATAATGCAAGTAAAATGTTTTTTGAATTATTCAAATTGCTTCATCCCGATTCCCGAAATCGTCGACGAAAATTTGTATCTGAACACACACAAATGCACGCACACACACACATACACACACATACATCAATTTTCTCTAAGGTATGCCAATATATTCAGAAACCTTTGAAACGTAAAGATATATAAAAATTTTCATTTTCGATTTTTGTGCGATTACTATAACTTACCCTACGGAAAGTTAATTATAAAATAAATCAATTATCACCTCCAGAACATTAACAATCGTCATTTCATTTCGAATCAAATTCCAAAAAAAAAAAAATAGTTTGCCAAATTTCCACAAAATTGAAAAAGTGCTCCCGCATAGTCACAGTCTAAACGCATTTGCAAATAATTTCTGTGCGATATTTTCACTTATACTCACAAAATTGGAAAAGTGCTCCAGTACACAAACAGTCTAAACGCACTTGGGTAAACATTTGTACCAGAGTGGCGCTTAGACTGTGCTTAGCTTGGGTGATTTTTTGAATTTTTAGTCCAAAATTACAAAAAAATTTTTTTGAAAAAAAATTAGAAACAAAAATTTTTTTTTTCCAAAATCAATTGTTTTGTTGAAAAAAGCAGAAAGTTCTTTGAATCATTTAAATCGGACGATTAGTTCTCTCAAAAACAGCCATTTTTTTTAAATTTAGCTCTGTAACTCCGAAACCTCTGGGCCTACCTTTGCCAAAAACTAATCAGCACATCTCCCTATCAATAGCAATCGAATGTTTTTTAAACCATTCAAATCGGTTGATCCGTTCTCTCAAAAATTCGCTTTCTATTTTTTGCACTCTTGCTCCATATCTCCGTAACGGCTGGACCTGCCTTTGCCAAAAACTAATCAGCACATCTCCTTATCAATAGGAATCGAATGTTTTTTAAACCATTCAAATCGGTTGATCCGTGCGCCGAAAACGTGGACGAAAAAAAGCGGACATACAAACACACACACACACACACACACAACACACATCCATTTTTTCTGAAGTATGCCCAAAATGTTCAGAAACCTTCAAAACGTCGAGAAATGTAAAAATTTTTGATTTCGATTTTTGGACGATTACTATAACTTACCCTACGGGAAGTTAATTAAAATATCTATTAAGAACTACAAGATATTTTTTTTAAATTTACAAAATAAAGTTTATTGGAATCAAGAATGCTGATAATGTTGATAGTTTATAATAAAAAAAATATTTAAAATATTATAACGTATTTAAGAGATTTAATTTCGGATCACGTTATATTTAACAATTTTGTATAAATTCAAATTCACATAAATAACTCACAAAATTTGAAATGTCATAATAACAATATTAATCACGTAATTGATTTTTTAAGGATTTTTGGAACTCTCCCCCTTGGTGATATTACAAATTACCCCCAATCCCCCACCCGACATCTCGTGTATTTTTAGTTACAAGATTTTTTTTTAAATTTAGATTTTAAATTTTTAAATACAAGATTTTTTTTTAAATTTAGATTTTTTTTGAAAATATTTGGATTTAAAAAAAATCAGGTGAAAAATAAATACAGGTGATGCCATACAGTTTACCTTCCTCTCCCACGTAATACTTTGTGATTTTTTGTTAAACCCCTTTTTTCCCTAAAAACCTCAGGTGATTAAGGGACGCCCCTTAATTAAAAAAAATCAATAAGATAAAGTAAAGTTTAAATTCGAAAGAAACATATATAATTAGTTATAAGTTTTATCAGAGATACTTATGTCACTTTAAATAAATAACTTGGAAATTTGAATATATTGAATGAATTATTAATATGGATTTTTTTAAAATAATATTTTAAATTATTTCAATAAAATAATACTTGTGGTATTTATAATCAAACCTATATAACATGGTCTACAAGGGTACAATAAATTTTATTTATACATTTTGACAAATCTGTCCAATGTATGAAGAGTTACAGTACGAGCAATTGATTTTGTATACAATATATTTTATTTTTAGATAATTTCAATTTTATAACTGTGTAGCATATAAGTATGTTAGAATATTTTCACAATTTAATATCTGTGTTAATTTCCTTTAACTGTACCAAGATGACTTGATAATTATTATTCAGTAATGTAAAATCGTAACTGTACGACTACTGACTTTAATGTAATGGTAATTATAATACAATGGACGTTGTAATTGTGACAATAAAATGCTTTTTATACTCTAATGTCATTATATATATATAAATCATTCGAAATGTATTTGATTGACTGAATGAGTTCATTGTTTAATGACATTGTGATACGCATAAATGTGCGTGTAGGTATTTCAGAAAATGGTCACAAACTTACTCAAAATTAAATGAAACATCTAAAAATATTTATAATGATCTATATTGATTTTTTTTTCTAAATCTTTGGTACTAAATAGTTTTAAACTGATAAGATTTACTTGTTAATCCCGATATTAACAAGGTACAATAAATTTTCATCAAGCAAAAGTGGGATGACGGAATTGATTGTGACTATTACAAAAAATCGATAAGTTTTTTTGACAATTACTTTTTTTATTACGCATAACCATCTCTAAATCCATTAAGATAAGTCCCTTAAAATTTTATCAAAATTGGGGCAGGTCTTTGGTGTAAGTTCAATGACATACATCCAAGTACAGAGGATTTTTGAGTATATTATTTTTATATCTTTGTCTTTGGCTCTCGGACTATTCAGAATGCATGTTTTGAAACTGGATCATCGTTTGCTCAGGTCGTCGTGCAGTTGCAAAATAATGTTATATTCATGTTTCATATTTCATATTTTATATTTCATACGTACAGTTATTATTTTAACATCACACCAGAGATAATTATAAGAGAAAAGGTGCCAATGCAATATTTGTAAAAACGAAATAAGGAAAATACTGTAAATTTTCTTAATGAAATGTAATAGTAAATTTGAGAGCAATATAAAAAATATTTGAAAAATTGATGTCAAAACTATTATTAACTTTATGTAGAGTGAGGTATAATAATCGCAAAAAAATCGAAATGAAATGAATTTTTTTATATATCATTAAGTTTCAAAGGTTTCTGAACATTTTGGCATACCTTAGAAAAAATCGATGCATGTGTGTGTAAATACAAATTTTTCAAAAAAGTCAAATTATTTAAAAATTCTCTATAATCTCATTTTTTGCAAAGTTTTCAAAAATTTTTAAAGGTTTTTAAAGAAGGGAGGTACCAGCAATTTGCCTTAAGGCACGATGCCATGCACCACTAGTTATAAATTAAAATGTTTTTTAATACATTAAGGCTAATGAATCTTTTAATGTGTATGTGTAAAATGTAGTGAAAAAAAATACATTTTTCAATGGCAAAACAAATCAATCTTGTAAACCTGATTTTTATGGTATCTTGTAATACCGGTTGCATTATTCAGTGCATTTTGCATTTGGATGTGTATAAGGTTGTTAGCCTGCTAATATACTCTATATTCATTATATATATGTATATATATATATATATATATATATACTAGCTGACCCGACAACTGTTGTCCTGTACCCACGTCTACTATTCAAACCTTCATACTAATATTCATACTAATATTTACCGTATTATAATATTTAAAAGTAGTAAAATAATTTTTTTTTAAATTACAGTCTATGCCAAAATATATGTACACCTATATATTTAATGAAATGATGAATCTCAAATCCCACAATTAACTTTTTAATTATATAAAATTGTGAAAACCAAATCAGCCCCATAAAAACATATAACATATCAAACAAATATCAAATATGTTCACTAAAATTGTTTAATAAAATTTATACATTATCATTTTTATTACCAACAGATTGTTTTATAGGTATAAGTATGAATAATTTTATTTTTTTTTTGTTTTTCTGACCCTTGTCACAACAAAAATTGTCCATGACTAAAACATGATTTTTAGAAATTTATCCTGATTATATATAAATTATTTATTCAAACACATTTAAATATGAGTATTTTATTTTTAGTTTTCTCTTAATTTTCTTTTGTAAACCTTATAAATTATTTATATATGTTATATTGTTGAAATCGTTTTGAAACATTCGTTATTCATTGTTAAAAATTAAGAGATCGAAGCTTGAACTTTATTGTGTGTTTTAATATTTTGTAATATCTAGAAATTTAGATATATATATATATATATATATGTATATATATATATATATATATATATATATGTATATATATATATATGTATATATATATATATATATATATATAATATATACCTCTTCAAACTTTGCTTTAAATTAATGTTAACAAATAATCTAGTCATATTTTTTGGTATTATTAAAAACATAATTAGTGAAAATTATATTGCAAAAATAAATACTACTAGCTTTTCATATAAAAATTTAAAAATATTTTTATACCTTTGATATAAATAACCTGCAACACAATTATTGCACTAGTAATATTTGCATTAATCTCACTTTTTTATATTATTTATATTTAACAATGATAGATCAAATAATTTAATTTAAGAATCCCTTTTTCAGATCCTGTATTTTTCATATAATTGCCGGGTGTTTTTCAATGACACAATTTTTATTAAAAATTCATTATTTCCGATTTTATTTATTATTAATTGCTTCATAAATTTTAGAAAGTGTTTTTCGTCAATCGATCGATTTTAATTTAAAATATTGAAATTCAAACTGAATCTTCAATGCCATCCACGAGAAAGTCGAAGGACGTGAAATTTGATTGAAGACAGTAATAATTTTAATTAATTAATAAAAATTGTTTTTATATCCGTATGATGGAAAATTGAATAATTTTAATATGCCACTTTTAATTTAGTTTTTTGGTTTCTTCATATCGTTAATAAATTCAGTGGTAATAATAATACTACTAAAAAAATACATTAGTGTAGCAATTTTTTATAAAGCAAAATTTTTATTTAAAAATGGTTTTAATATACGTATGTTGAAAAATTAAATAATTTTATTATGCCACTTTTAATAATTTTTTTTGGATTATTCATATTGTTACCAAATTCAATGGTAATAATATAACTGCTAAAAAAATACAATCATGTAGCATTTTTTTATATAGCAAATTTTTTATTTAAAAATGGTTTTAATGTACGTATGTTGAAGAATTAAATAATTTTATTAGGCCACTTTTAATTTATTTTGTTTTTGGTTTCTTCATATTGTTAATAAATTCAATGGCAATAATAATGCTACTAAAAAAATACATTCATGTAGCAATCTTTTATAAAGTAAAATTTTTATTTAAAAATGGTTTTACTATACGTATATTGAAGAATTAAATAATTTTATTAGGCCACTTTTAATTTATTTTTTTGGTTTCTTCATATTGTTAATAAATTCAATCGTTATAACATTACTACTAAAAAAAAACATACAATCATGTAGCAATTTTTTATAAAACAAAATTTTTATTTAAAAATGGTTTTAATATACGTATGTTGATAAATTAAATAATTTCAAAATGCTATTTAACTTTTTTTAGTGTCTTCATACAGTTACCAAATTCAATCGTTATACCATTACTACTAAAAAAAAATACAATCATGTAGCAATTTTTTTATAAAGTAAAATTTTTATTTAAAATGGTTTTAATATACGTATGTTGATAAATTAAATAATTTCAAAATGCTATTTAATTTTTTTTTAGTGTCTTCATACAGTTACCAAATTCAATCGTTATACCATTACTACTAAAAAAAAATACAATCATATAGCAATTTTTTTATAAAGTAAAATTTTTATTTAAAATTGTTTTAAATATACGTATGTTGACAAATTAAATAATTTCAAAATGCTATTTAATTTTTTTTTAGTGTCTTCATACATTTACCAAATTCAATCGTTATACCATTACTACTAAAAAAAAATACAATCATGTAGCAATTTTTTTATACAGTAAAATTTTTATTAGATATAATTAAATCTTTCAATCCATAAATATGCCTAGTTTAATTAAATAAAATAATAAACAAATTCTTAGAAATTTCTGGAATATATTGGTTCTTACAATTTTGTAACTTTGCAAGTCTTTTTAAGATAATAAAACTATTCATTATTAAAAATAGTGAAAATGAATAGTTTTATTATCTTAGAAAGACTTGCAAAATATTATCTGGTTTGCATTATTTAAAGATATTTTCTAAGATTTTTCCAGAGCAATTGTTATTGTAAATTCTCGGCCTTGTAAGTTTTTTCAAGTGAAATATAGAGAAAATTGTCATTTGTAAAAGATTTAGTAAATTTTATGTATTTTATTTGCATTTAAATATGAAACAAATCTGTAGAGAAAAGTTTGTAAGACTGAAAAATTAAATAAGTATAGTTCGAGCTAATAATTATTCAAAAACTATGTCAATTTCTTTCGTCCAATGTCAATATATTTTTATTGATTTTTATTGCAAAATAATCAATCTCGTTTTATTTTATATATATTATTGACACATCACTTGATCCCAATTTGTGATCGACGAGACATGTTTTCAATTGGAATCGATTTGTAATAATAATAATCAATCCAAATATGCATTTGTATAGAAATCATTATTGGTAATGCTTTGGCCTGATTTAAATTTTATTTGAAACATTTTGTATTTGTAAAGGTCATTAGTTAAAAGAACTTCGGAGTATAAAAGATTTATGTTCAAACTATAATAATGTTGCATTTGATTTATTTGCATTTGTAAATTGTAAATGATATTTAAAAGTCAACTATGATCTTTTGTTTTGTATCATACTTTTGTAGTTAGTTTTAGTAATATTTTTATTAAATTTGGGAATATTTTTATTAAATATTATCTAATTACACCTAAGTAAATTTTTTGCAGTAAACTATTCTATTATTATATGTCTTACGTCTATTTGTCCCTGATTTTTTGTTACAATTGCTCTAAAAAATTGGTCTAGTCTCTTAGAATAATAACGCTTGACGTGTTATAATAATTTTAGTAAATTTCAGGTTGAATGTTGTAATTAGTTTTGCAAATATGATTTTTTTCCGGCCGCCAAGGTTATTTGGAATCATTAAAACTATTCATGTTTTGTGATATTATCTCGAGTTGACAATGAACACAGAATATTAAACAATGTGGAATTGTTTATTAATAAAATAAATTATCTGTATGAATTTATGAATATATGAATATATATATATATTATATAAATTATTATATATTAGTACAGTTTGGTGTTAGTAGTTGCCCTATACGTCTAATTTCCAGTCACTTCTTGTAAAGTAAAATGAGTCATGGTGCTTATTTTGTAATTTGTAAGAAGTCAATCTTGTAGGTAACTAACAATCCACTGATATATATATATATATATATATATAATATATATTATATATAAATATATATAGGTCTATTTGTAGAGCAAAACGATAGATATCAATATTAGCCAGAGAGCCAGAACAAAACAGGATATAATATAACTTTTTATTATTAAAATTAATAATAAATATGTATTTTATATATTGCTTGTGGTAGTCAATTTTCGACAATCATTGCAAACTGGTTCAACACTACTTTTAGAAGTTTTAGATTTCATAGCAAATCAATTGTAATGATTGTAACTAGTGCTATATTGGTAGAAAAATTCAATTTATTTTTTATCATTATTTTTATAATTCCAACTACCTTGAACAATATAAAACCATGTTTTCTGAACATATTTCTACCTTTAAGCACCTTTTTCTAAGATTAATCATCTCATCATTCTTTATACAGAAAAAATTGACCCTAAACATTTGTTTTAATTTTTAAATTTTCAGTCTACCTATTTATATTCTTTTTACCTATCAATTTCTATTATTAACGTTTATAATATTTTATCTATAACTCCATTTTTAGAAGTTTTGGATTTCATAGAGTTGTTGATCCGGTTTTGCAAGATGAATTGTAATGATTGTAACTAGTACTATATTGGCGAAAAAATCCAATTTATTTTTTATCATTATTTATATAATTCCGACAAACTTGAACAATATAAAACCATGTTTTCCGAACATATTTATACCTTTAAGCACACTTCCAAGACGCATCTCATCCTTCTTTAAAAAGAAAAAATGTTTGATCTTAGACATTTCTTTTAATTTTTAAATTATCAATTCATCTATGTATTATTCTCTTGACTTGTCAATTTTCATTATTAACTATTATAAATATTTTATCCACCGACTTTAAGTCTACTATTATATTCGAAAGTCAGCTCTCTATATATCGTTGGTATTTGAATATGACCGAGTGCCTTACAGGCAAAAAAAAGACACAGACAATGTTTCTTTGAGCTCAAATTACTAATATTTCTTAATCCAGAGAATGTCTCGATATATATATATATACAAGTCTGATTTCCAACATTTGCAGCTAAAATTATCAATGACCTAAATACGAACTATATATATAAAATATATAAATAAATATTGAATTTGTCTGATTTGCAGAACATAACATAATATAAAAGTTTGCTGATTTTTTTATAAAATATTGCAAACATTTGTTAGTATTTAATTTTAATTATATAATGTAAGTTATTATTACTATTATATTTTCGTCTGCAAAGTGTCTGCAAAGTTTATTAACACATGTAACCTCAGCCTTGAAAAATTTATGTTTGTGCGATTTTATTACGGCAATTTCCTCCAGTACTAATTAAATTTTTGTAAATGTAAATAACACAAAATATACCATTCAAATTTATTTAAAAAAATTTATTATGCACTAACTGATGTTTATGGATTTTTTTCTCATTAAGAAATCTTTACTTTCAACATAGGGATAAAATTCAAGAGAAAATCTAGCTAGTACTATTACTATAAAACAGTTTTATGGAATATTTGAAATAAGTTTTAAATTAGTTGAAGAAAAGTGTAACTCCAACATAAACCTGAATTTCTATTTATTTTAATTAAATTTTAATCCTAATCTATTTCTATTTTTATGAGAGTCAGCCATTTATCTAATTTATTAAGAAAGTGTTTATATATAATTTCAAGTACTTTTTATCCCTTATTAATTTATTTTTTAAAAAAATTTGAAATATTTATTTCTCCTAATTTAATTCTGAACTAATGGTTTATTTTATTACTTATTTATTGAAATAAATAACATTTTTTACGTAGCCTAATTATATTGAAAAACTTGAAATTGATTTTTACGTTCATTTTGTTAAGTAAATAAAATTTTAGTACATAGCTGATTTTAACTAAAAGCTTAAGATTGATTCATTATTTTAAGTTTTAGAACAAAATAAAATATTTGCACAAAGTTGACAAAAAAGCTTCAATTAAAAGTTTGAGATTGATACTTTATTTTCACTCTGTGAAGTAAAAAACATTTACAATTTTTTTTCAATTTCTGAGGTAAATAAATTTTGTCGACTTTCATAGAAAGCTAGAGAGTAAAGCTTCTCTTCAATTTTTAGAAGATACAAAATAAAATATATATGTTGATTTTAGCTAACAAGAGATAAGAGAAAAGCTTCAAATGCGGTCTTGATTTAGACATTTTTGAAAATTAATTATATTAGACCAAAATTTTATAAATTGTGTTTTGATAGACTCAAAGGTTTATGTAAATTATAAACGAAGGCATAAAAATTAAAAATCTTGGTTTATTTGTACTGATGTGCCTTAAAGATATATTTTAACGAATAAATAATTTTGTATAATAAATACTTTTAATTTATTATTTAACAAATATCTTTTGCATGAACAAAAATTCCCTATATACAGCATTTTTTATTTCATTGTATAAAATAAGAGCATAATTAACTTCCCGTAGGGTAAGTTATAGTATCGCAAAAAAATCGAAAATGAAATTTTTATATATCTTTACGTTTCAGAGGTTTCTGAACATTTTGGCATACCTTAGAAAAAATGGATGTATGTGTGTGTGTGTGTGTGTGTGTGGTGTGTGGTGTGTATGTGTGTTGTATGTGTGTGTGTATGTGTGTGTGTTATGTATGTATGTGTGTGTATGTATGTGCGGATACAAATTTTCGTCGACGATTTCGGGAACACGGATCAACCGATTTGAATAATTCCAAAAACATTCGATCCGTAATGATAAGGAGACGTGCTGATTAGTTTTTGGCAAAGATCAGGTCAAGCCGTTCCGAAGATAAGGGGCAAAAAGTTCCGAAAACGGTAACTCAGTTTTTAAGAGACGGAGCGTCCGATTTGAATAATTCAAAAACATTTTATTGTATGACAAGATGAAGAAGCGATACAACTTTCATAAAGGTAGGTCCAGTGGTTTCGGAGATATAGAGAAAAAAGTAAAAAATGAGGTCCATTTGGCGGTCACAAATGATCATTAGACATATGCACATCAAATTATCAGATATTTATAGAGATTTTAACAATAAGTATACATTTTGTTAACATTCCTATGGTTTCCGTACCAATGCTTATGCGTTAGACAGCGACGCGGCGCTTACGCGCTTTATATTTGTCCCTATGTAGTTAAAGCAGTACGATGCTTTGAAAAAAAAGTTCAGATCTCCACAATATGTCAAAATAAAGAAAAAAAATTTTTTTTTCAAAAAAAAAAATTTTTTTTTAAAAAAAAATTTTTTTTTTTTTAAATTTTTTGGTTCAAAAAAAACTATATTTTTTGTCCAATTTATAGTTTCTCAAAAATCTTATTTTTTCAAAGTAATTTTTTTTCAAAAATGTAATCGTTTTTAAAAAAAATAAAAAATTTTGGTACGGGAAGTTCCAGCATTTGCCTTAAGGCACAAGCCCTAATTGCCTTAAGACAGAATTCCACTTACAGCTAGTTTCCGATAGATTTCTCCAATGCGGTCTGATTTTATTGGTTTTATTTTCAAATCTGATATAATAGAAAATCTTATCTATATCAATTGTATTGAAAATCATATGCAATAGTTTGCGGTGAGAGCATTTTGTGTGATACTTGTAAGAAAACCGGTTTTATCGATATGTCACATGATGGAATAAAATATACATATGAAATTGATTGAAAAATACTTATATTTATATTATATAAATTAGTTAAAAATTGTATCTAATTCCTCAAACATTAAACTATTTCATTCTATTAAATTAGATTTATTAATCATCAGAATGTACAATTTCCTTGTCTTCAGAAAGAGTAATCGTTCTATCATTTTACGTAATTTCTATAATTATTACAACAGTTCAAGGTGATGTTTTTTATATAATAATTACACTTCCATTGTTTCAAATAAATAAATAAAAACACACAGTTGATATACAAAATATGTGGAGTGTGAAAATTCTATGTTGGAAGTGAAAATTATATAAGGTGTAAATTAACATAATGAAGTAATGGAGTTAGCGAATTGTTAACATACTTATTACAACATTTAAATAATACATTATACATATACACAGTGTATATATATATATATATATATAATTTTCACACATCCATCCAATTATTAAAAAAAATGATATTTGTGAGTTATTTTACAAAAACAAAAAAAATGTCCCGAATTTTTTATTAAATGCTAAGGAATATGAAAGATCGAATTCAAAGTCGTTTTATTCCAAATTTTTATATCAGGGTGTATATAACTGTTGGCATGAAATCGTAGTAAATTTTATCTAGTTTCTCCCTATCGACAAAAACCAAAAAAATGTCCCGAATTTTCAATTTATTTCCAAAGAATAATGAAAGTTCGAATTCAAAGTCGTTGAGGCAAAAATGTGAAAAATTAGGGTAGTCTGTACTTTCAATTCCGCAATATGAAATGCAAAATATAAAGAAAATTTGGCTAAAATATAATATATGAATATGAAGGGTTGAACAGCTTTAACAAAAAAGTCCCAAAAAACATACTGATATTTTATGCTTAATAAATCAGATTTTTGACATAGTTTTATATAGTTTTAATATTTTATAATTAAAATGGTTTTTCTTAGTATTCTTTTGGATTTTCTATTACAATAAAATTTATCCATGTCCCTTTTAAAAGCAAAAGAGCGAATGGTTGGTCTTTAGTGAGTCGCGTTTAACTTTCGTTTTCATTATGGCATTGACCATATCTCGAACCGACTCCAATCGGTTCATAGTAGAAGATCTTGTCAGATCTTTTGTTCAAAATAAATTATACAAAATGATAACAAAGTCTAGAACACCAATATCTGAACCAACGGAAGCTATAACTTGAGAAATTTAAATTTAAACCTATGAAAACCTTGGAGACTTTAAGCAACTACTTCAAATAAGCCAAATTCTATGTGCAAATTTACTCTATGTAGACGTATGCCTAAATTCCAAGATTAATTTACAGTTTTAGAAATCTTCCAGAATATAATCATATACATGAATTATTAATTTTAATATAAATTTTCATAACTTTTTTAATAAATTTCATATCAACTCTATTCTTAAGGTAGAATGTGCTACTGAACGCCCGTTATCAACACGGTTCAATTCACCATACCATATACTTATGTATTTTTATAAATAAATATATAAATTAATATATATATGTATATATATATATACTCTATTATATTTATAATTGAATTAATTTCCTACAAAGTGAAACATTTGATTTATTAAGACAGATAATTGGCGAATCCGGCTGGCGAGCGAAAAAATTTCTATTTACTCGTACAATACATATAATTAATTGATCTATAGATATTTCCATATCTTGATGAGGAAATTTCAATAAAGATGAAATAAAAAAATAACGATAAAAAATGCTTGATATTTTATAAAATAATAGGACAAAAATTACTTATTACTTTTATATTAAGGGAGTATTTTAGTGTAGAGGCATGAATTTTAGGTCATCGTAAAAAGGCAATAATTTTTTTTACAAGTATTTTTTAAATAATTTATTTATCAACTATTACTAGAGTACCGAAAAATATTAGCAGTTGGAAAAAAACGAAAATTAATCTAGAATAATGTTGCAATTATTATATACTAGGATTAAGTTAAAAATAAATTGACAAAGTTGCCACTGTTTAAAAAAAACGTTTTTGCCACTTTTGCGAGTTTCTCAATTTTTTAAAAATAGCAAAGATTGAAATTTGGGGATGAGGTTAGCATATGCCAGAAAGTCCCCAAAGAAAATTCTCTGAAAATTTCAATTAAATTGGTTCAGTAGAACTCGATGATTAATTTTTTATAAAATAATAGGACAAAAATTACTTATTACTTTTATATTAAGGGAGTATTTTAGTGTAGATGCATGAATTTTTAGGTCATTGCTAAATCATCATAAAAAATACAATGAATTTTTTTACTAGTATTTTTTAAATAATGTATTTATCAACGTTACAAGAGTACAGAAAAAAATAGCTGTTGTAAATAAAGATTATTAATCTAGAATAACATCTTAATTATTGTATACTAAGATTAAGCTAAAAAAATGACAAAGTAGCCAACGTTTAAAAAACACTTTTTCTTACCACTTTTTCGAGTTTCTCAAATTTCTTAATAATAGCAAAAATTTAAATTTGGGTATGAGGTTAGAGAGAAGTCCCTAAAAAAATTCTTCGAAAATTTCAATTAAATGGGATCAATAGAACAAGAGAAATTGTGAGTATCGTACTGAAAAAAAAAAACAGTTTTGAGAAAAACGCGTTTAACCCTTTCCACTCGGATGCAAAATAGGCGGCAAAATACATATAAGTCTCGCAATTCGCAAGTGGTAAGGGTTAAACTTTTGCAAAAGAAATGAAACAGACGAGAATTATCATAGTAAAATATCTGTATCTTCAAAAAAATTCAAATTTTAAGGAAAACTCTCGTACACATATTCTTGAATAGTTAAGATTTGAAAATATAAAAGAAACAGAATAACAATTTTTTTGAATTTCTACACAAGAATATCTCCTTAATAAAAATTAATTTTTATTATATAGAATTGACATCCCTACATAATTTTAATAGATTTTTTTAATTACGAAAAGTTTTAACTAATTTTTTAATCTCTGCTCTAAATAACCCGTATAATGACTAACCTGTAAAATTCTAATGTTATATAATAAATGGAAAACTGTGAATGAAATTTCAATGGTTACTTTTACTTATTCATGTTTGTACATCGCATTTAACTTGCAACATTTATATATATATATATATATATATATATATATATATATATATAATTCTGTTAGAATGTTGAATCTTTCCTCACATTTAGCAGTTTTGCAATTGTGGAATCAAAACACCCGAAGAAATGTTAAGAAATACAAACGCGTTGCAAATGAATGTTTCACAAAAATCGCACAATCAAAAAGTCCGGCATTTCGCAAAATGTATAACAATTATAAAAAAATTATCTATAAGAATTAATATAATAATACGTATATTAAAATTAAAATTGTGGTATAACTAATATTTTAATACGCATAATTGTTATTTATAATAACGAGACACATTTAGTCCTCAAATATAAAATTATTTTCTTAATTAAAGATTAAAATTATATATGTATTTATACTTATTACTGATGAATTATTATTATATTTATCACTGATTTTTATTATTAATTTATATTAATATTAAATATAATCATTTTTCCAAGAAATGTTCTTCCTGTACTCTGGTTTGTTCATGAAACCGATCTTGACCATAGAAGGTCAAATGCATAATTTATACAAAACATGCAAGAAATATAATTATTTTAATGAATAATAACATCTTTTATAATTGGACAAAATTGCATAATATATATATATATATATATATATATATATATATATATTAATAAATAAAATCTTACCTTAAATTCAATTTTCCCCAGAACAGCAAAGTGCATCAAATTTTGACAATGCATCTTCATCTGTAATTAAAAGAAAAAATATTTTAAAATAAATTAATTAGTAATTAAATTAACAAATAAATTCAATCGGTCAATTAATTTAAATGTTTGAATTTAATCAATATAATAAAATTAATTGCTCTACTTTGAAATTCTGGTTTCATGGGACATTTTTTGAAACACAGCTCGAAAACTAGCTGTAAGTGGAATTCTGTCTTAAGGCAATTAGGGCATCGTGCCTTAAGGCAAATTGCTGGAACTTCCCGTACCAAAATTTATTATTTTTTTTTAAAACGATTAACATTTTTGAAAAAAAAATTACTTTGAAAAATAAGATTTTGAGAAAACTATAAATTGGACAAAAAATTAGTTTTTTTTGAAAAAAAAAAATTTTTTTAAAAAAAATTTTTTTTTTTAAAAATTTTTTTTTTTAAAAATTTTTTTTTTTTTGAAAAAAAATTTTTTTTTCTTTATTTTGACATATTGAGGAAGATCTGAACTTTTTTTTCAAAGCAATCGTACTGCTTTAACTACATAGGGACAAAATATAAAGCGCGTAAGCGCCGCGTCGCTGTCTAACGCATAAGCATTGGTACGGAACCGATAGGAATGTTAACAAAATGTATACTTATTGTTAAAATCTCTATAAAATGTCTGATAATTTGATGTGCATATGTCTAATGATCATTTTTGACCGCCAAATGGCTCATTTTTTTACTTTTCCTCTATATCTCCGAAACCGCTGGACCTACCTTCATGAAAGTTGTATCGATTCTTCATCTTGTCAATACAAATAAAATGTTTTTTGAATTATTAAAATCGGATGCTCCGTTCTCTTAAAAACTGAGTTACCGTTTTCGGAACTTTTTGCCCCGTATCTTCGGAACGGCTTGACCTGCCTTTGCCAAAAACTAATCAGCACGTCTCCTTATCAATACGGATCGAATGTTTTTTGAATTATTCAAATCGGTTGATCCGTGTTCCCGAAATCGTCGACGAAAATTTGTATCCGCACATACATACACACACATACATACATACACACACACATACACACACACACACACACATACATCCATTTTTTCTAAGGTATGCCAAAATGTTCAGAAACCTCTGAAACGTAAAGATATATAAAAATTTTCATTTTCGATTTTTTTGCGATTACTATAATAACTTGCCCTACGGGAAGTTAATAATTTTTTTTTGAATAATTAAATATCAATTTACAAGAAAATCAGTTTTACTAGTTTAGGAATTGTTTACTAGTTTATGAAACACAAACTAAAGTCAAAAAGTAACCCTTAAAATATTATAGGCCTAAAAAGTAGTTTACATAGAAAATATTCTCTAACATAAAATTATAATTATTTATCTTACGATAACTAAATATAAAAATATCCAAAATTATCATAGAAAAATAATGATTTCCGTACAATTAAACAAACATGTATGGATTTACATACTACGTAAGTATTCAATGAAAACTTGTGACTTCCAAGAAAGAATATTTTTCTTTCAATATCTATAAAAATAATTCTATTTATATTTATGACCAGTTTTAATTATAAAATTTCATATTTTTTTATTACGTAACAAACTTAAAACTATCACATATTAGTATAATCTTATTTTAAATAATTAAAGAGAATATATTTTCTTGAATACATACAAATATAATTATATTTATTTTTATAACGGGTTTTAATTAATTTCATTCATAATAAATATTTTATAAAAAAAATTATAATAAATTTTATCTGATTTTGAGTTAATGTACTTAAATTATATTTAAAAAAATATTTTTTTAAAAAATTGAAATTATCCTTTAATATTTAGTAAGAAATATGCATTTGTTTTTTATTTTACACCATCATCTTTACCATAAGTTTTATCTCATACAACTTACTATTATATATAAGGATTTTAAATTAAATTTATGCATTAAATCTATTTAATCGATTTAACTTATAATATAATAATTTAATTTTCTTAGGTCATAAAAAAGATTAGAAAAAAAATTTCACTATTCAGCATTACAAGAAATTCTTTAACAAGATTTTATATTGATTTGTCATCATAGTAATATCATGATAAAATATAAAGACATGTCATGTTACATATAGATAAATAGCAAAAAAGTGGAGTCATTAATTTTATTATAATTATTATAATAACATAATTAATTTCTGAATCAAACTGGATCTTAAAACTTGATTTACATCTCAATTTTTACGTCTAAATTATAATTACTAGTGTGAATTAAAATAATCTGTCTGAAAGTCCACTATAAAAATATATTTGTGAAAAATCGTGCGTATTTTAAAAATCATTTAAAATTTTTACTAATGAATAAATTTATTGTAACAGTTAATTTATTATAATTTGTACAATAACATAATTAGTACTGAATCGAACTGGTTATGAAAACTCGATTTACGTCACAATTTTGACGTCTAACACCTAAAAAATATATAAAAACGTATTTAGAATTTTAATTAATAATTTAAGATTGTTGTTGTAAATTAAAACATAATAATATATCTATAAGTGTCTGCATTAAAAAAATGAAACAAGCGTCAGTATAAAAAACATTTAAATTTAAAATTGATATGCACAAGACAATAAATTAACATACTAATAAATATTTAGAATGTAATCGAGCAAAAATCAGCAATACTTAAATTAATCTATTTTTTAAAATACTTTTAAGTCAGAACTAAATTAATAAAATCATCATATTCCAAAAATGAGAGAAATTAGCAAAATGTGAAAATGGAAAATATATTTTTACTTTAGACGATTACAATATTTATCATTACTAATCCGTTATCTGTAATTAATGTGAAGACCTTACATAAATGTTACTCATGAATAATGAATGATTTTTAGAATGTCGTAATCGATTATATTGATGGCCTTTGATGGCTTCATTTATTAATTAAAAGGTGATTTTATACATTGAAATAAAATAACAACAACTTATCTGAAGAAATAATTTGAAAGATATAAATAAACCCGGACGCCTAAAAAATGCATTTAATTCAATATGTGTAAATCAGTCAATCACAAATCACGATCTATATTTTTTATTCGAATTTGTTAACAATTTTAAGTACATAATAAATTTAGTCTATTTTTACAGATTTAAGGATGAACGTATTTTGTTAGGAAAATATGCATAAACATTATAAAAAAAATTATACTTATAAGAATACTTTTATAAATTTCAAAACTCAAGCTTTCTTTACTATTTTCCTAACTCTATTGTATGTAGAGAATCAGTTTCGATTTTTGAATAATTTTAAACGAATATATCATAAATGTCATGTGGCCGTATAAAAATAAATTATTGCATGTTGATATTTAAGAGAGAAAAAAGTTGTCGGATGCCTAATGCGATTTTAGTGGCACAAATACTTTTGTATGCATATAAGAAAATTATATCATACATATTAATGAGGTCTGAAATGTTACGATATTGTTTTTATGGTGATCGTAACACGACAGATGACATAGATTATATATATATAATATATATATATATATATATATATATATATATATATATTATATATATATAATATATATATATATATATATATATATGTTAGAGTGGTCCTTAGAATGGTCGTTTTCGAATTTCCTTGCTCCCGGGGGCTCAAATGGTTCCAAATTGATAAAAAACAATTCTCTGAAAGTTGTAGTTAATATTAACGTTTAGATAGAGGGCAATTCAATCAAAGTTTTGTATGGAAATAGCATGGAAAAATGTTCAAAAATTTTAAAAATGTTTTATAGATGTAATTTAGCGAACAAATGAATCAATAAAACTCATTCATTTGTCGCTAAGTTACACCTAAAATATTTTTTTTAAACTTTCAAAATTTTTTCCATGCTCTTTCCATACAAACTTTGATTGAATTGCGCTCTATCTAAACGTTAATATTAAGAGCTAAAACTTTCAGAGAATTGTTTTTTATCTATTTGGAACCATTTGAGCCCCTGGGAGCAAGGAAATTCGAAAATGGCCATTATAAGGACCACCCTAATATATATATATATACGTGTATATATATATATATATATATATATATATATATATATATTATAGTAAATTATATCTTGTTTCTTCTAAACTAAAAAAAGTAGAGTGCCCGGAAAGAACTTTTCAAGTTATATGAAGAAGTTTAAATTAATATCCAGAATATCCAATGTTGCCTTGCAACTATTTTTACTAAAATTTTTAGTATCAAGGTACGTGGTCTGTTCAAAAAGTACCCGGAATTACTAATAATTAAATTTCGCGGGTCTGGAGTGTCTGATTGTCAAAATTTTTTTTTATTGTGTTGGTATACATGCCCCTAAAGTATGATGAATTTTCAGCTATATTCACTGTTTACTTTGTCTGTGGTAGTCGCTAAGGTTCGACGTGTTTTTCTGAGCTCGGCGATTTTTACAATGGAAGAATTGAAAAGTCAAAGAATTTATATTAAGTTTGCGTAAAAAATGAAATAAAGTGTTGCAAAGTGCAAAAATTCACCAGATATGGCTCCGTGTGACTTTTTCCTTTCCCAAAGTTGAAGAGACCCATGAAAGGACGGCGGTTTTCCTCGATTGAAAAATCGCCGAGAGTGCTCAAGGACATATCAAAAGTGAATATCAAGGGTGCTTCGAAAATTGGAAAAAACGCTGGCATAAGTGTATTATATCTGGGGGAGACTACTTTGAAGGGACCACATTAATGTAGACGAATAAATAAATATTTTATATTTATATACGAAAATTCCGGGTACTTTTTGAACAGACCACGTATACATGGTAAATTATATCTAGTTGCTTCTAAACTAAAAAAAGCAGAGTGCTCGGAAAGAACTTTTCAAGTTATATGAAAAAGTGTAAATTAATATCTAGAATATACAATGTTGCCTTGCAACTATTTTTACTAAAATTTTTAGTATTAACGTATATTAAACGGTTTATGGTAAAACATAGTAAATTTTATCTAGTTTCTACTAAACTAAAATAATCAGAGTGTACAAAATTTTCAAGTTATATAAAAAAATGTGAATCCATATTCCATATATTGGCAATAGGCATAATCCAGGATCCATATATTGGCAATAGGCAGAATATATAAGTGTGCGTTGTAGCTAGTTTTACTCTAAAGTTTTGTATGAGATTATATAAAATGGTTTAGGTTAAAATATCGTAAATTTTATTTAGTTTCTACTAAACTAAAAATAGCAAAGTGCCCGGAGAGAAATTTTCAAGTTTAAAAAATGTCCAGAATCCATATATTAGCAATAGGCAGAATATTAAATTGTGCTTTGTAACTAGCTTTACTCAAAATTTCTGTATGAGATTATATAAAACAGTTTATGCTAGAATATAGTAAATTTTATCTGGTTTCTGGAAAACTAAAAATATTTGAGCGCAAAGAATGAAATTTTCAAGTTATGTATATGATAAAAAGTAAAAAAGTGTCTAGAATCTACATGTTAGCAATATTATTAGAGTTCTTCTGAAGAAAATAATAAAATTAATACAGCAAAAAATTTTATTTAGTTAGTTTTTTAAATATCGCTGTATCATAAAAATAGCTCTTTTAGTGAAAACTTTATCTTGAATTCTCATCTATTTTTTCTTTCGTTGCTAATTTTTCTGACAATAATTAATTGTTATGATAACAAAATTGTGATTTTAAGTGGTTCTAAGTATTAGCACTTGATCTTGTTAATTTATCTATTGAATAAACCAGTTTTATATATTTGGTATAGGTCCAAAGTTTGCACTTTTTTTCCACCAGTACTTCAAGTCTATCCAACTTTGATTATCTCAAGTATCTATTACTCTATTAAAATGTTATTTCCAAAGATGAAAAAGCGCTGATAAAATCAGTGCACTTTCTATTCGCCTAAGTCTATATAACTATTATATTATATTATAAGTTGACATAATACCAAAAGAGATAGGAGGCGATTTGCCCGCATTTCCTGTACTATGTAATATGCAAGTGTAACAACGATTATAAAAAGGTTAAAAAATTACATTATCCGTTACATATTTAGAGAAGGATGTTGTGAAAATATTAATAGATAATCGATCATTTTATTAACCAGTTAAAGTTTCAAATGGCTATTGCCAAAATGCGGATTCTGGACATTTTTTACAATTCTTCATATAACTTGAAAATTTTGTTTTGGGCACTCAATTTTTTTTAGTTTAATAGAAACTAGATGAAATTTACTGCATTTTACAATAAACTGTTTTATATACTCTCGAATATTATTTTAGTGGAATATTAGGAGAATTATATATTCTGCCTATTGCTAATAGGATTCCGGACACTTGTTTAATTTTTATAATATAACTTGAAAATTTTGTTCTGTGTGAGCTGATTTTTTTAGTGTAGTAGAAAATTTCCAATATTTTAGCATAAACTGTTATATATAATCTTATACAAAAATTATGAGTAAAACTAGTTGTAACGTACAATTATATATTCTGCCCATTACCAATATAGGGATTCCGGACACTTTTTTTACTTTTTATCAAATAACTTGAAAATTTTGTTCTTTACACTATGATTATTTTAGATTAGTAGAAACTAGATATAATTTACTAAATTTTAGCATAAATTGTTTTATATAATAGACCACAATTTTTTTAAGTAAAACCAGTTGCAACGCGACCTTAATATTTTGTCAATTGGCCAGAAGTGGATTCTAGACTTTTTCTACTTTTCTTCATATAACTTAAACAATTCTTTGTGGGCCCTCTATTTTTTTTTAGTTTTGTAGAAAGTACATAAAATTTACCAAAAATATATAGATAAAATAACTTTATCTAAAGAGCTTTGATAATTTAGTATTAGATTGCAATTTATAATTAGAAAGGTTGATTTGTGATTAAAATGCAATTATTACTGAGTAATTACAAAAATAAATTAATTACTTGATAAGATAATATAATAAATCTATATATATACATATATATTTGTATATATATATATATATATATATATATATTTATACATATAGCTCTCAATTTATTATATTATTCCTAAATGTGCCCATAAAAATATTTCAACAATAAATCATGAATCGCTATGTTTGAAATAATGAAATAAAAAAAAACTTCGATTTGTATTTTTATAACATCTGTAAAGATTTATTACAACCATAAAACCTGAATAATAATTTCATTGTTATAATAATAAATTTCTCACCTTGGAAAGGAAATGGAAAGTTTTACACAGAATTTTTGAATAATTGAATATAGCAAAAAAATATTGAAATTTTGCTAAATAATTTAGTGAATAAAAATCACATGAAACAGTTAATTTTGGTTTATGGTTAACTATCATATAGAAGGTCTGCTAATTTTTAAATATATTTAATCTATAATATTTAAATTATATAACATATTATAATATTTTTCATAAGAGATGGATCTTTACTCGAACATATCATATTTTTTAAGAAATTTTGGAATTAATTTTGAAACAAAATAATTTATTTCGTGTAATGGCACTAAAAATATTAGTTGCAAAAGTATTACAAAACGTTCTCTCATTTTTCCTAATAATTCCCTAAAGTTTATAGAAAGCATATTTCCTTATTCTCTCACTAATTCATTTTCAACCCGATTTTTTTTAGTTTTTTGTGAAATCTTTGTGTTTAATGAACCAACAATCGATTTTTCTCTATAATCGCATTTAAACTTTTAAAATTGTTCGATTGGAACTTGTTGAAATTTTTCAATGTTTCAACTATTTTTTTCCTAACAAATTTCTAAATTATGTATGCGTGAACTTTTGAGCCAAAATAAAGGAATTAAAGAATTAATTGTTTGTAAAAATATATATATATATATATATATATATATATATATATAAATATATATATATATATATATATATCATACTCAATAAATCATTGGTAGAAAGTAATCAATTAAGATTTGCAATTAATACAAAGTAAATATAGTAATGCACAGAAACTTTCTATATAAATCAATTCCACTTACATGATTTAATCCAATTTTATAAAATATTTTTTATGAAAATCCCAAATATTGCAACTTAACACGCACTGATTTCTCAGACAGAAATTATATAATTATTACAGTAAAAATATAAATATTACTTAATAATAAGATAATTATTTATGTTTAATTATATCACACATTGTGTAGAAAATTCAAGTTCATACTTGGTGAATGAATGAGGTAATTTGTGATGACATAAGAAATAATTTTACCACATTACTTGCAAAAATACTGAGAAACTGA
>NW_020537758.1:9059534-9084259 GCF_003426905.1 Ctenocephalides felis | reverse complement strand
CACAAACCACAGTGCAGTCACCAATTAAGTAACGACACTCCAATAAACACCATTTCAATATATCAAAAAAATAATTCGAGACACAACCCCTGGTTAAGTAACGAATCAAACTCTTAAATCACCTCTCTACAATACTCTACTATACCGCGGCCGCCCGCCGCACCGCACCGCACTTCTAACGTAGCCGCCCTAATAATGTCCAGCAGACACAGGCTGGAAACGTAGACTGCCGACTAAGTTCGGCTTCGTACGAACGTATGGGGCCGACTCTGCCGGCACATTCCAGTCTACGGTTTCGGTTAGTAGATCGTGAATCGTCGATCGCCGACGAGGTTGTTCTTCTATAACGCGGAGGGAAACCACCGGTAATAACGCGGTTTGAGAAAAAAGGAAATAATATAATATAAATGTGTGATTTGAATTTTTCTAGTGTTGTGTGATATTGAATTTGAAAATGTGTGTGTAGTGTTCGATGATGTTAATGTGCTGTGTTGATAAGAAATTTTGTGTGTTTGTTGAGGATTAACTTTGTTGGATTAATTATAAATAAAAGGTACATGTAGAAGCATGCTTTTGTATTTATATTTATGTTATTTAATTTTGTATTAAATGCTTTAAAGAGTAGTACAGACTTTTATTTTATACATATATATTTTGATTTTTACATATATATTTGATTTAATATGATCTGCATGCTTTCTTTTTTGAAAAAAAAAATTCAAGGATTTGAGATATTTTACATATATATTTTATAATTTTTACATCCTCATTATTACATGTTTAACATGTACAGTTCTTTTTATGTTTTTTTTTTTTTTTAATTTTTTCATAATTAAGTCTTTTAGGGATGTAGGATAATTTACATATATATATATATATATATATATATATATATATATATATTGCAATTTTTACATCCTGATTAATACATATTATAACTTTTACAGCTTCGTTTTATGTCCTTTTTTATTTTTTCTTAATTTTATTAGGTCTTCTAGGGATTTGGGATATTTTACATATAT
Organism: Ctenocephalides felis; assembly: GCF_003426905.1. NCBI lineage: Eukaryota > Metazoa > Arthropoda > Insecta > Siphonaptera > Pulicidae > Ctenocephalides > Ctenocephalides felis. The sequence goes on along the minus strand of NW_020537758.1, from coordinate 9,083,237 downwards.
ATTATAATTTTTACATCTTTATACATACATATTAAAATTTGACTTAAAATATTTATTTTATTTTTATTATATTTTAATTTTTTCATGATTTTTTTCCACCTTTCAGCTATGTGAGTTATTTTACATATATATATTATAACTTTTACATCTTTTTTTTGTCTTAAAAATATATATATATTTTTTAAATTTCTTCATAATTTCATTGACCAATTTTTTCATTATATTTTTTATTTCTTTACTTCATTCTATTATTTTCCTTTAGTTTCTTAATTTTTGTTACTTATTATGATATTGTATACTTTGATTTTGTATTTGATTGTTCTTTTTATTATCTATGTTAACAATTTTATATTATAAAACTGAGTCTTGATTGACAAAATAATAAAAATAAAAAAGATTAAAAAAAAATTAAAATTAAGAAAAAATTATTCGGCTCTTTAGGGATGTAGGATAATTTACATATAAATATTATAATTTTTACATTTCTTATACATACATATTACAACCTTTTTTTGTCTTAAAATTTTTTTTTAATTATTTTCTTTTTTATGTTTTCATAGTTTTATTCGGCTTTTCGGGGATGTGGGATATACGAGTAAACTTCTTCAAATGGTCGAAATTAAATGCAAAAGACATTGTCTAATAAAAAAACCAGCTAATAAAACAAAACGTCTTAAAAATTAATACAGACTTTTATTTTACATGCCTTCTTTATTTAATGAAAAAATAATTTTCATTTAAAAAAAATCTTCATAATTCCTCCAGATTTTTTTTTATTCGACGTTAAAACATGTAAATTGTGTTAACTAAAAATGATCATTTTTAGCTAAATAGTAAAATAAAAAGCAATAAATAATTGAACTATTTATTAAGTACTTTTGGGCACTAAAAAAAATCTTCATCATTCAGTTTGTGTTTCAGGGATGTAAATTTTCTCTTCTTCAGATTTTTTTTTGTTGAAATATATTCTAAAAATATCGACACAGTCGGAGTCGAACTAAAAAAAACACAAAAATAATTCATCTATTTATTATGTACGTTTCGTCCCTGTATGTGTGTCATCATTGAGCACATAACAAATTCAAACCAGGAAAAAATTTACACAAATTTAAAGACTTGTTTATAGAAAAAATAATGTCATAAATTTAAAGTTACATAATACATTTATATACTTTATCAACAAATTACAATTTACAAAAATTGGTGTGAAGTATATTTTAAATTTCTGATTAATTTTTAACTGATTTAATAAATAATTTTCATAAACTTTTAAGAAATAAACCATGCTTTTTATGACAAATAATTTTACAACATTCTAAAATTGTAAGTGACGTAATTTTTTTAGAATAAGATTTTTGTAAATTCAATTTGATATATGTAAACTGCAAAAATTATAATTATTTCCAATATGTAACAATTTCAACTTTATATCAAACAACAACTGTTAATTTTAATAGTCAGAGTCAATGATAAATTTCTTCTGAAAATTCATCTATATAAAAATCATACTGAAATTATGATTACCCTATTATAATAAATAGTACTTTTTATATAATAAAGTATTTATTACTATACTCTTTACTTTATTCATTCATGAATAAATAAAAAATTCAAACAATTGGATAATTAACTGTTTTGGTTTACTTATTCCTATTATAACAAATGTATTCTGAGTGGTTAGATATTAATTTAGAAATATGAACAAACATCACTATTTTTACACTATTTATTCTTGATATGTTTTATAAAATTTATATCATTTTTCTTTATAAAATTTAATAATAAATCTTTACAAATGATAGAAAAAATAGAATAAAATTTAAAGGATTTAATCTAAATCTTCATTTCTGTCTTAAAAATAATTATGTAAGACATTATATGTACCCTAACTTCACTAAAATTTAATAATTTTTGAATAATAATCAAACAAAATAGATAAAATTTATTAACACATTGAATCATCATCATTTTTTTGATGAAATCAATATGAAATACTTATACTGTTTTTCTTCAAATAGCTGCCAATATTTATTTGATGATATTTTTAAAATTAACTAGCATAATTTCCTTTAATAAATTGAACTATTATGCAACTAATAATTATATAATAAAAAATAGTAAAAAATTAAATAAATTAAAAATAGGTTAAAAATTGTAAAATATAAACACTATGTTTTACAATTTATTTATATTTAAATATTAATTTAATATTTAAATTGGTTTATTTGGATTGTAAAACAAATGTTTTTATAATAACTCATAATTTTAAATAAATAATACAATAAAAACTCAGTTTTTTATAAAAATTATACCTATAATATTTAATATTTAACAATTTTCCACATGTTCCTGATTTATATGAAATGAATTTATTTTTGTACTAACAGTATTTCTTATCAAAGACTTAATCATTCCTACATTTATATAATATCAATTGAAATGATAACAATTCATTCATAAACCATTTGCAATTCGTTATCATAAACAATTCATAATTTTAGTTCATTCATAACTGGATTTGTAGGAAAAATACCAAAAAACTATTATCAAATTTTTCATTTATTATATTTTGGCAAAATATATTTGAAATATTCTTCTAATATTTTACACTAATTTAATAAATACTAATGACTTTGCAAAAATGTATATGGCTTATTTTTTTATTATAATTGCAACTAATACATAGTTGTTTAGTCAACAGTATTTTTTGTTATCATGCACAATTTAAATTTTGATTATCATAATGAAATTTTGTTATTTATTAGGAAGTTCGATAACCTTATCTTTGATTAGGAAAATTACGTCATTATAAAATATTGTGATACCTTTGAAATAATAATTTATAAGTCTAATATTTACTGTAGTATTCAATTTAAAATAAATATAATTATATAAGATCATATGTTGAAATGTTTAAATTATGATTTTTACTAATTTTTATATACAATTATTATTTGCAATATTAGAATAATTTTTTTAACTTAGTAAAATAAAATTCATTTTTATGAACTAAATATTCGCTTCAGACCATTTAAAGATAAAAAAGTACAAAATTGTGTGATTTTTTCTTATTAATAATCTTGATTTTTTTTAATTAAAATAATATATGATTTGCAGTATTCGGTTTTATGTAAAAAAACAATAAGTTAATAAATTTTCACCAAAATACATTTACCTCTGTGTACCTCATCATGATTAAATTACCCAAAATAAACATATGTAAATATCACAATTAAATTGTAACAAAATATGTAAAATTTGTATAAGTGTATATTTTGATCTAAATTTACAAAAATCTAATTCTGAAGAAATTTATATTCTTGTCAGATTTTATCAAAAAATAAATAAAATTAATGTTATATAACATTATATATTCGAATTTTAATTTAAAACCTATTTAATTTTTATCAAGAAATTTGATCTTTTTCTAAATTCTGATAGTGAATATTTATTATAATATTCTTTAGTATAAGTTACCTGCAAATTTCAATATACTCAAACTGTATAAAATATTTATTCTAAAATTTTATTAAAGATTTTACTACAAAGAAAATTCTAAAAAATTTATTGTTCTAATGTTAAAGGTACAAACATAGATACTTTTAAAATTCTCCACAATCATTTGATTTTCCAGAGTAATTTTTTTTTAAATTTAATTGAAACATATGAGTACATTTTTATATAACAACATTATTCATATAAGTACATCATTATTTAAGTTTAAGTTTACTGTGATTGACGAATATACTCGTCATGGAAAGTTACAGAATGTTGTGTATTGACGAGTATAATCGTCATGCCTATAAAACAGGGCTATTCAAATTGAAATTTTTGATAATTTTACATATTAGTTCAGTTTAGTTTTAATTATTATAGGTGTTTTTCACTTTTCATTATCGTTATTTTTTATTACATTATTAGTACACTTTTGGAGGGCCTTTCAAAAGGCATTTTTGAAATAAGAAGACCAATGATTTTAAATTCTTAATATACCAAATTGACTTAATCCTTAAAAACTTTAAACAATCGCGCCAATATTTGTTACTTTAGCCCTAGGAATGTTGTTTACTGTTATGGATCGGTTTGAATAAATAACTAGTGGTGTATGGCATCGTGCCTTAAGGCGAATTGCTGGAACTTCCAGATCCGTGGTGAAATATTTAGCTCTGTATCTTCAAAATGGCGGGACCTGTCTTTGCCAAAAGCTAATCACATCTTCTTCCAATCATTACAAGTTAAATGTTTTTTGAATCATTAAAATGTGTTGATCCGTGTGCCCGAAAACGTGGACGAAAAAATGCAAGCATTCAAAACACACACATACATCCATTTTTTGTGAGGTATGCCAGTAAAATGTTCAGAACCCTTCAAAACGTCGAGAAATGCTAAAATTTTCATTTTCGATTTTTGGCCCATTACTATAACTACTCTAGGGAAGGTTAATGATGTTTTTTTTTTAAATAATGTTGCATAAATGATCCCTACACTCTAAAAATGATCATAGTTCAACCAAAACTCGAGGTTGCACTTAAAGGTCATAATTTTCAAACTACTAGGAATAAATTTGGTCTCTAATTTTTTTTATAATATTACAATTAATACTATCATCCCATTTCGGTTTGATTTTGAGTTCTGGGACACCTTGTATATAGTTATACGTATGAGGTCTATAGTACAGTTTTGTAGTTGAAATTAATTAATTTGTAAATTTGCTTTATTTGATACAAATAAATATTATAAAATAATAAAACAAATAAATATCATGATACAAATTGTATACACCTATTCTGGGAATATCATTATACTATCATAATATAATATTGCATATATATATTTGTTTCAATTAACTTATATAAGTATGAAAAGGGCTATTATAAACATACTGCCATCAAGTGTTCTTACAACTAGTTAACAAAAGATAATAAAAATATATATTTACAATTTAAAAAACTAAATAACAATGTGCAAACTTAGTATATAAGAAATTTATAAAATTTGTTCAGTTATATTTGCTATGGTTGTATTTTCATGTGTTCTACAATTAGATTGAAAATTATTAGTGAGCTTTGTAATGGATTCTGTTATATATGTAATATTGATAGAATTATGAATTTTTTCATTTGATATATATCTTTTGGTTATTGGGTTTCTACTGATTCCCAATATTAATCTAATGTATTTATTTTGCAATCTTTGCATTATTGCTAAATTAGTTTTTGTTGTGTTTCCCCATACCGGAGATCCATATGTTAAAATTGATCTTATTAATGATAAAACTAGTAGTCGTTTATTGTGTATATTGGAGTGAGGATCAATTATTGGGTGTAGTTTATTCATAATAGCTATAGATAAGTTTGCTCTTGTTTTTATGTGTTCATTGAATTTTAGTTTTTTATCGAGTGAAATACCTAGATACTTTCCTTGTCAACCCAATTAAAGTTTACATCGCTTACATTAAGAGGTCCTTGCAGTATATAGTTGTTCCTTTTGTTGGTTGGTCAGTTGAAGAAATATGTATGTAGTATAATTTTTATCCCAGCCTAGTATCTCTCTGGTCTCTGAGTCTGAGTCGACGAGTGTCTGCCTGTCTCTATAACTCTGTAACCGTGTAACTCGAGTCGTAGACTAGTCGGTGTGTGCGTTCATTCGAATATCTGTAAGTTCTTCGTGGTGTTGGTCGTTGGTCTCATGTTAGTCGTCGTCGTCGGTATCGCTTCTCTTCTGGGGCCTCTGCACGTGTCGTTTACCTTCTACCTGAACCCGTCCTGCAGGTATACATACATATGTAGATAGATATATACATACGTAGATAGATATATACATAGGATAGATGAAATATATATATATACACACATTCGCCTCGTAGCGGCTCAGCGGCTCACAGGCTAAGCAACAGATGCATTCGTGAAAGTAGTCCGATGCACACAACATACATGGGTAGATATAGAGAGTATGTTGTCTGTAGGTGTAGTGCAACATTGCACACTAAAGACACAAAGGTATATTCACTTTGGAAGAATACATGCTATTATTTAACAATTTTCGTGGAAGATTTTAGGGATTACATTTGTGTTTTTGGGTGAATGCGTTCAGAGTTTTTACAAGACTTGAGATGACTTTTTTTAAAATTATACCGATTGTGGTATTGTAACTTTAAATTAAAGTTCTCAGTTTCTGATGCAAATTATTATTATTATTTTTTTATACTTTATTTAACAGCAATCAGAATTTACAAAATTCTATGAGCTACTGTGCTTATGTTTGAACTCACTCACACAGTAAACATACTCACACACAGTCATAAACACATAAATAAATTGGCTGAATTTTTAAAAATTACAATAGATGCCACTCCATTGAGTGGTCAACTAATCTGGCTGAGCAATTCATATTATTATTATTATTATTATTATTATTATTGACTTTTGTCATTTTTTTGATTTAAACACATAGCCCACTACAAAAGGAGTTAAAAATACAATTATTATACATATAATACACTACAACATAGTATAATACATAATGAAACAATATTAATAAATAACAAAGAATAAGATAAAATAATAAAACATATTTGAGACGAAACATAAAAGTAAACTTGGGCAGATAAAGATTATTCGATTTAGTGTAGTGTTACGAATATCAATTTCTTTGTTAATTAAGTTAAAGTTAGAGGACATATGTATAATAGTCAAACTTAAGAAAGAATTGCATTTAGTTTTATTTATTTAACTTTTTATTTTTATTTCTTTATCCCTATTATTTTTTGTCGTTTCTTCATTTAGCATTAACTTTTAATTAAGAAATTCTTAATAATATTAACTTTGGATGAGAAGAAATGATATTATTCAATCATTCTTGAATATATACAACTTTTCATCTAACTATTCAAAGGAAATAATTAGTGGTGCATTTTCAACGAACTTCTCAGGACTTACAAAATTCACACATAAATTTGTAATCTAGTTTTCATTTTTTATAAACCTAATTTACTGCATTTTAAGAAATCAACATAAAATTTACAAGATTATGATGAATTTCATAAAACTCTTTCAACTATTCAAAAAAAGTGAAAACTTAATTACGTAATATTAGGTTTAGGTAAATTTATTTGTAAATAAATATTTTTGGGCAATAAGGATTTATCCATATGCAAGGACAATAAATTAATCGAATAAAATATTTTTTTTCTATATATAATTTTTAATTTAATTTAATTATACTTATTTTTATATAGTTTTCTAGTTTAAATCATTTTTATATTTTTTACTTAGTACTGAAAATTTTATGCCGTTACAGTTTTAAATAAAAAAAATCGATTTTTTTAATTTATATTACTTACGACTATTTTATTTATATTATTTTAATTATATCTTCAATATAATTTTAGTTGAAGTTTATTTTCATTTTTATCAGCACTGTTATATAATATATTTATAGCACATTTATGCGTAAATGAGGTTCTGATTTTAATTAAATTTTCTATGGAATATTTTAATAAATAAATACAGCATGCTTCATTGCGTAATTAAAATCATTAAAATTATTTATACTTAACTCCAAAGTTAAAAGTCTAATTTTGATTTTTGTTTAATATTTTAGTCTTGAGTTTACACTTTTTTTTAATAGAATTTATGTTCAAAATTGACTATTCGATATATTTCGGTTACTTCTTTACATTTTAGCAAATTTCTACATACTTCGATATAGGATTATTATTAGATTTTAATTATTTTAATTTTAATTTAAATATAAACGCCTAATATAAATTGTTTATAAAGTTTTTATTAAAATTATTTAGTATTTTATTAAAACTAGTAAATTAATTAACATCCTGAAGAACAAGTTTATGTTTTAGCCAGAAAATCAGATTTGATATTAATCGAAAGATATTGGTTGGAAATCGTATAGTTTTTTAGGTAAAGATCGATTCTTGGTAATTAATTATTTGAAATTAAGTTAGTTTGTCGATTTTAATAAAATTTTGCACAGTGATAAAATCAATGCCTTAAAGTATTATAAAGCTACGAAAAGTGACTTAAAAAAATTATTAAGTAGACTATAAAAAATTGTTTAATTTACAACATTTTTATCTCCACAACTTGAAATTCTGCACACAAGTCTCACCTCGCAATTATTTAATTTACAGAATATTTTTTTAATTAATTTATTAAATTAATGAATACACAAAAGCACAATTATTAAGACAATGTGTATAGATTCCCTACATATTATTAAGTGTTCTGAATTAATTATTTCCAACACTTTAGTAGACATTTTGACTAATCTTCTAAACAAACTTTGCGTCACATGTGAAGATCGTTCATATATCACCAGTGAATTTTGGGGGCTGTACTAAATAAATAAGGGCATATTATGTTATATATACACATATATATATATATATATATATATATATATATATATATATATAAGTATGTCAGTAGTCTCACCAAGCCCCAGAGGGGGTGGTTCAGAAAATGATTGATGCGTGTTACAACCCAAAGAATATATATAGATATGTTATTAGATACTTATCTTATATTATATATAACTAAATGAACCATCATGATCGAACATCTAACTAACTGGAATAAGGGAAAAAATATTTATTAAGGGAAGACCTACATTTTGGCGCATTGCACCAAGTCGAAGGCGATTTACCATGAATACTAATAGAAGAAAAATTTTCAGATACTTGTGAAACAAATATTATTTTAATATAAAAAACTTGGTGGAAGTTGCATTTGTGTTAAAACAAGTTGCTTATGTTACCATAGAATTTTTACCAGTGTCTAATCACCACGAATTTTAATAAATTTTTACTATTACAACATTTTTTGTACGTCCATAATTTTTTATGATGTTTATTATTACCATGGACTCTATCGTCAAACAAATTATACCTCATATAATTTTAATTGATTTTATTTCATTCAAATAAAATATGTTTTTATTCGAATGCATTTTAAATTAGATTTTTAATAATGCCTATAATTAATTATTGATATGCTTCAATCACAAACAATCGAAAACATAAATATTTAAAATTTAATAACCGTGAATTTATTTGACTAATGTTCTATTGAAATATAAATAAATAAATAAAAATATATAGCTGGGATGATAATTAAAATATGGGTATGTATTGGGGTTTATTATGAATTCAATGCATTTACAAAAATCTTGTGTTTTTTGATGTCTGTAGATTAAAATTTGTAAGCTGGAATAATTATCTATGTATACATGAATTATTTAGTAGTATATTTTGTAGTGCTTTTTCAATGAGCTCTTCAGGACGCACAAAGTGCACCACAAACTTGTAATTTAAATATGTTTTTCCCGAATATGTCAATTTTAGCATAAAATTTTAAAATTTGCTATTGTGGCATTAATTTTCTTGAATATTTAGTATTTTGTAAACAATATATCTGACTCTATTTGTTCGAAGTAATTAGTAATGCATTTTCAACGGGCTCCTCAGGACGCACCAGATGCACCATAAACTTGTAATTTGAACATGTTTTTCCTCAATATATCTATTTTAGCATAAAATTTACAAATTCGCAATTTTGGCCATAAATTCTTTAACAAATACTATTTTTCAAACAAAATATCTTACTCTATTCCATGGAAGTAAATAGTGGTGATTCTATTCGAATAGGGTAAATAATGTTGCAATTTCAACGGGCTCTTCAGAACGTAACATGCACACTATAAACTTGTATTTGAAATATGTCATTCCTTAATATGTCTATTTTAGCACAAAATTTTCAAATTTGATGTTTTAGTACAAAAATCTTGAATATTTACTGTTTTTCAAACATTAACTCTGACTCTATTCCAAGAGTGTAAATAATGTTGCATTTTCAACGGGCTCCCCAGGACGCATCAGATGCATTACAAACTTGCATTTTAAATATGTTATTCTTCATTATGTCTACTGTAGCATAAAATTTACAAATTAGCAATTTTTGCAATATTTTTTTTAATATTCAGCATTTTATAAATAATGTATCTGACTCTATTCAAAAAGTGTAAATAGTGGTGCATTTTCAACGGGCTCTTCAGGACGCAAAAGATACACCATATACTTGTAATTTAAATATGTTTTTCCCGAATATGTCTATTTTAGCATAAAATTTTAAAATTTGCTATTTTGGCAATATTTTTTTTAATATTCAGCATTTTGTAAACAATATTAATGACTCTATTCCGAGAGTGTAAATGTTGGTGCATTTTCAACGGGTTCTTCAGGATGCACTAGATGCACTACAAACTTGTATTTTAAATATGTTTTTTCTTAATATGTATATTTGAGCACAAAATAAATAAATTTGATATTTTTGCAATAATTTTTTGACTTTCTAGCATTTATAAACAGTGTGTCTAACTCTATTCAAAGAGTGTAAATAGTGACGCATTTTCGAAGAGCCCTCAGGACGTACTAGATGTATCACAAACGTGTATTTCAAATCTAGTATTCCTCAATATGTCTATTATAGCCCAAAATTTTAAAATTTGCTACTTTCGCAATAAATTTGGGAATATATAGCATTTTTCAAACATTACGTCTAACTCTATTCCGAGAGTGTAAATAATGGTGCATTTTCAATGAGCTCTTCAAAACGCAAAAGATGTACCACATACTTATATTTTAAATATATTATTTTTTAATATGTTTACTATAGGACAAAATATTCATAATAGCATGCTTTGTAATAAATTCTTGAATATTTTTGGATTTGAAATATTTAAAAACCTCTAACATCGAAACAGCCCAACTTTTACAAATGAAGTTTTATTAAAACAAATACACTTTTTATTAATCCAAAGGGTAACATGAAAAGTTTTTTTTTGTCTCGACGTTGACATTATCCTGGTATGTACAAAATGCCTACATGATCCTAAATCTATATAATCTTCTGGAAGGTCCGAGAGAAAACCCTTCGTATATTGATTGTCAATAGTATTTCAGCTAATATTTATTTAGTTCAGAGTCTCAAGGCATTTGCCAGACCCACATTGATTGTAAACATATTTATAACCAAATTCTAAATAATACCGAGAAAACTGTAATACACAGACATACATATATATACATCACTCTATATTTATTTATTTATTTATACAAGTTTATATCTTCACGTGGAAAATATGTCTGCAAAGCTTTTCAAAAGTTTTCTGTATTGTCATTGTTCTGTCATCTTTTCCTCTCTAAGCGTTTGTATGAGAAAAAGATACTTTTGTGACAGACGATATAGAAAATTTTTGTTGGAAAACATTCTTATACAGAACTGAGATATTTTATAATATTCCAGCAATACTATTTAAATTCTGCATCAAAACTTTACTGAAATTATTAGTGTTAAAACTTAACAAAAATGAAAAGACTCTTACTAAATTGTTCAAAGCTTGACAAAAATAATTGTGTTGTTAATTTCGTTTATTACGTGTTTTTTTTAAGAATTATGTATAAAATACTATTTATAATATTTTTTCTATCCATCTATTACAATAAATTTATTACATAATAAAATACATAAATAGCATTAGAATTTAAAAAATATATCACAAAAATTATTAGATCGTTCCTAGCTTGATAAAAATAATGTTGCCAATTTTGTTTATTGCGAAGACACCTTGTATTTTTTTTTCGTATATTAAATAGTATTTTCAAAAATTGTATTTGTTTCCATCTATCAAAAAAAAAATAATTTTTTGGCTTTACTACAATAAAAATGAAAATGTCGAAAAAACCTTCTTGGATTGAAACAAGTTGTTCGTTCAAAAAATTGTGTATATTCAATAATTTATAGCAAAAATAGTAAATTTGTAAATTTTGTGCTAAAATAGACATATTAAGGAATGACATATTTAAAATACAAGTTTGTGGTGCGTCTGTTGCGTCCTGAAGAGCTTGTCGAAAATGCACTACTATTTACTCCCTTGGAATAGAGTAAGATACTCTGTTTGAAAAATGATGTATATTCAAGAATTTTTTATCAGAAACTGCTGATTTGTAAATTTTATGCCAAAATAGACATATTAAAGAATAATATATTTAAAATACAAGTCCATGGTACATCTGGTGCGCCCTGAAGAGCTCTTTGAAAATGCTCTACAATTTATACTCTACGAATCGAGATAGGTACACTGATTGAAAAATAGTATTTATTCAAATTTTTTTTTGCAAAAATAGCAAATTTGTTAAATTTATGTCATAATAAACATATTGAGTAATAACATATTTAAATTACAAGTTTATTGCACATCTGGTGCGTCCTGAGGAGCTTGTCGAAAATACTCTACTATTTACTCTCTTCGAATAGAGTCGGACACATCATTTATGAAAAACTAAATATTCAAGATTGTTTTGCAAAATTAGCAAATTTGGAAATTTTGTCTCAAAATAGATATATTAAGGATTAATATAATTAAAGTACAAGTTTGTGATGCATCCAGTGCGTCCTGAAGAGCTCAATAAAAACGCACTGCTTTTTATACTCCTTAAAAAATAATTTACTATCTATAGTTTTCTTGTAATTTTTTTTATATTGCAAATTTCAAATTGCAATATTAAACTGTATTATTAAATACATTAAACATCACATTTCTAACACAATTATTCTTTAGTTAGTTATTTTATATTGTCCTTGTGTTTATATATTAAATTGCCTAAGAAAACGAAAACAACCCAAATTAACAAAAATTTCAATTATCAATGCTCAAAAATGGAAAATTTAAATACATACATGTATATATAATTTCATGGTCATAAAATTAAATCACATGTTTATAAATCTTGTTCTCAACAAAACTGTTTACAATATCCATAATAAATTTATGCAATGAGATCACTTTATGAACAAATGCTTTTGCTTATGACACACCCAGAGAAAAATGAAGGCTGGAACTAAAATTAATTATTGGATTGACATAAATATTTTAAAATAGTAAAATGATTAGTTAATGCTAATGGAGTGTGTAACTATAACTAATTAATCGTTTAAGATAAAAATAAAAAATACACATGTTATTTTCAAGTCAAAGAAAAATTGAGGTTGTAACTATTACCAATTATTTGTTTAAAGATTTCCTTTATGTGGTATTACATTACATGGCTGTTTTATGATTTTATTATCATAAATTGTATATTATTTTACATTCAACTTCTGAGAATAATTTAAACTGATGTTCAACCAGGATGTTCTATTTTTAAAGGACGTCGTGTGGATATAGAAGGCAACTCTGATGCTAAATGAATAAACTGGAGAATTCAAAAATAGAATTGGAGGCACTAAACTAAACCGAATTATATTAAAGGAACATGACAAGGAAACATAATATATATATATACATATAGAATTTTTTTTTAAGGTTTTTTAATCCGACAAATTGAAATGACTCCACGACGGATGTAGATGATGCTAAACTAACAAACAAATAAACATTAAAATAATTAGTTATTGTTGTTCTTTTATGAGCCATGTTAGAATAACAATGAGAGAGGAAAATAGTCTGTAATGGATGAACTGAATTCATTGTTTTCCAGGAACTCTGATAATTCTTGGAAAAATGGTAAAAAATACTACAATTTTTTTTTTTTTTTAAATAATCAGTAGTCAAAATTTTAAAACATTTGTTGTATTAATATTAAGACCTTATAACTTTTATAATTGATAATTAATAGAAGTAGAAAAATATATATATATCACATAATTGTAAATGAATCTATCTTATCTAACTGAAAAGGGGTGCTTTCCCCTGATACTTGTGAGTTATTTGACAAAAACCAAAAAAATGTCCCGAATTTTTAATTAAATGCTAAAGAAAATGAAAGATCGAATTCAAAGTCGTTTTATTCCAAACTTTTATATCGGGAAGTATATAACTGTTAAACTAGCAACAAATTTAAAATTAACTAGCTGTAAGTGGAATTCTGTCTTAAGGCAATTAGGGCATCGTGCCTTCAGGCAAATTGCTGGAACTTCCCGTACCAAAAATTATTATTTTTTTTAAAAACGATTAACATTTTTGAAAAAAAATTACTTCGAAAAAATAAGATTTTTGAGAAACTATAAATTTGACAAAAAATTACTTTTTTTTGAAAAAAAAAATTGAAAAAAAACATTTAAAAAAAAAAAAAATTTAATTTTTTTTTTTTGAAAAAAAATGTTTTCTTTATTTTGACATATGTTGGAAGATCTGAACTTTTTTTCAAAGCAATCGTACTGCTTTAACTGCATAGAGACAAAATATAAAGCGCGTAAGCGCCGTGTCGCTGTCTAACGCATAAGCATTGGTACGGAACCCATAGGAATGTTAACAAAATGTATACTTATTGTTAAAATCTCTATAAAATATCTGATAATTTTATGTGCATATGTCTAATGATCATTTTTGACCGCCAAATGGCATTTTTTTTTACTTTTTTCGTTAGATCTCCGAAACCGCTAGACCTGCCCTTATGAAAATTTGATCAAATCTTCATCTTGTCAATACAAGTAAAATGTTTTTTGAATTATTAATTCAAAAGTACTCAAGTAAAGTATTCAAGTTTTGAGGTACCGTTTTTGGCACTTTTTGCCCCATATCTTCGGAACGGCTAGGCCTACCTCCGCCAAAAACTAATCAGCACGTCTCCTTATCAATACGGATCGAATGTTTTTTAAATTATTCAAATTGCTTCAAATTGTTCCCGAAATCGTCGACGAAAATTTGTATCCGCACACACATACATACAAACACATACACACATACACACACACATACATCCATTTTTTCTAAGGTATGCCAAAATATTCAGAAACCTCTGAAACGTGAAGATATATAAAAATTTTCATTTTCGATTTTTTTGCGATTACTATAACTTACCCTACGGGAAGTTAATAACTCGCTTGTCAAACCTTACTTAATGCATTGTAATCGTTGACATTTTCATAGTTTTTTTGCAAATATTTCAAAAACTTATTCAAACACTTAATAAATGTGTTACATTTCTGAAAAGAATGATCTTAATGAACTTTGTAAAATAATATAGATGTACAAAAAGTGATCTAATTACAAAAAAATATTGAAAGTTTTCAATTGTATGTATCAATCGCATATGGCATTCTCATCAACAAGTTAAATTTAATACAAATTATCCCTTATCTCGCCAACTCTTCAATCATATGTAGAAAAATAAAAAAAACAGGCAAGAAAAAACAAAAATCGTGTTATTGTATCGCCCAGAAGTGCTCGCGATCGTGAAACATCTCATCCTCATCTCACCTTCAGTTCAACCCTCTTTTAGAGGGTAAGAGTGAGGAAAAATAAGGCACCACCACGAGAAAAGTAGAAGAATTTTCTTTCCTTCTGCTAAGAGAAAATGGGCATGTCTTATGTGTATGTTGAAGAAAACGTGAGAAATAAAACGAAAATGTCATCTGTCAATCGATTCGAGAATCGTAGGAGAATTGTGACGACTGTGACTGTGACACGATAGTAGCCGGTAGGAGGAAAAGATGCATGGGGGATGAATGAATTTATGTGGAATGGATTGTCACATACATATATATATATATATATATATATATATATATATACTAGCATACCACGCCACGCGTTGCCGCGGCCCTTATTAAAACCCACCTGATTAAAATTTGAATCCGTTTGATAACCAACTTTTCAAAACTTTTGTTATAAAAAATTATATCAATCCGAATTGAAATTTGAATCTGTAGGTTCAATTTTATTGATTAAAATTTTTTTAAACTTACTTGAAAATTAAAACAAATAAAATTATTAAAGATCTGAATAAAAGACCACATTACAAAATTCATAATAAATAACCAATTGACTTTTATAAATGCTTTATATCCTATTTAGTACTACGTCCGATTTTCCTTGCTAATATTTTAATATGTTCTATGATGCTGTATTTAGGAATGGTTTCATTAGTCACAAACTACTGAGAACTTGTTATAAGTCCTAAAATTTTTTTTTAAAAATTTTCCAGAAATATATGATTTTGACTTTGTTAACTTTCCGAAGGAGAAGTTTATGCTTTCATAAAAAAATCCGATTCGCTAATTTTATGTTTTTTCGGCGTTTCAAGCCATTCTGAATCGAATGAGACCAAATTTGGAAAAAGTATGTGTGTGTGTGTGTGTGTGTGTGAACAGATTTTTTGCCGTAAATCGACGTTTTCTCGAAAACGACTGGACCGATTTCAAAAATTTAAAAGCCATTCGAAGTATCTCGATGAGGACTATTATTAGTCAGTTTTGTGCGACGATCGACCAAGCCGTTTCTTTATAAATCGCAGAAAAGTGAAAATTTTTTTGTCTACGTTTTAGCTCGCAATTCTGATTCGATTATGAAAATTCAAAAACCGTTCGAAAGATATTGAGTGGGAATCGTGCTGATTAGTTTTTGGTAGAGATCGGCCGGGCCGTTTTCTTGTAATAAAGTTAAAAAAAATAAAATCGACGATTTTTATGATTATTTTTTATAGTAGATACCGTAGTCTTCTAGATCATACTAAAATCGTTTATTTTTTTAAAATTTATCAAAGTTTGCACAAATTAGTATGGTCTTTTTGGCATTTGTCAAAATTAAAACTTTCATCGACATTTGCTTAAACGCGTTGAACCGATTTCAAAAATTTAAGAGTCAATCGATGTATTTTGATATGGATTATCTATTCTCAGTTTTGTGCAACGATCGGCTGAACCGTTTCTTAGTAATTAAGAAAAAAGTGGAAAATTCTTATCTACGTTTTAGCCAAAAATTCCGACTCCATTTTGAAAATTCAAAAGATATTCGAAAAAATATTATTCAGGAGTCGTACTGATAAGTTATGGACAAAGATTGGTCGAGCCGTTTCTTCCTGATCAACTGTTGAAATTTTTTTTTTGATGAAACTTTTTTTTGATGATAGATATTATGATCCTAAAAAACATACTGAAATAAAAATTCATGAAAGTTTCAAAAACAATGATGAATATAACAAAATGTGTCAAAAGTCGCTTTTGTGATGTGATGAGTCACAATTTGAATATCACAAATTCAAAAGCCATTTTTTGGAATCAGCGAAAAAACAAGTCCACAAAACTCTTCTAGTTGTTTAAAAAATGTTGTCATTAATTTAAAGCATTGAATATTATCAGGGGCTATATACATGGCATGTGTAATTGTGCAATTGAAAATTTTATATAAATATATGAATCTCAATTTCGGTTTGATCAAGTCAATTATTACACATTTCCTAAAGTTCATGCATTTTGTCTTATTTTTAGGACAAAATGCTATGCACCACTAGTTCATATTTTGCATCAGCTTTTTATCGATGTGAAATGCTTTGATTTTTTTACGGTGTGAACTTTTTATTTGTCTTTTTATATTTTCGCATTAGGCTCTGTATAGTGATACACATAGACACTGGCACACTTTGTAGCCGCGTTTTTCATCTTTTCTTCTGGATCAAACTTTAGATATAACATAATATATATATATATATATATATATATATATATATATATATATACAATATAGAGATGTACCTATACCTATAGGTGGGAGGTACCCATGTACGTGCTGTTATTACGAGAACGTGTTTACATGAGAGCAAAACGCGGTAACTCTGTTGAGTGGAGCATTTCACATTTCACATTTCGCATTTCGCGTTTTCGAGCATAATTCTACGATACTTTTCCTTCAAAAAATAAAAGAGAAACAAGCAAAATATAACAGATACACATACCGCATTTTAAAGATAATGGATCGATATTTTAACCTATGCCATTTCGAACTCAAAAAATATTTTGATGTTTATTTCTTAATACTGTGTATTATTTTTATAATTCATATCGTATTTAAAGTTTCGCACTTAAATCTATTTTATTTTCCATTCATGACTCTTTTCCGATCGTTCCGCCCTTATTTATTTATAGCGTACCCTACAGTCCTTAAAATCTAAAACATCCCTCGGGAATCTGAATAAAATTCGATTCGCTTGTTAAGCCCCAACTATATTATATATAAAATAAAATAGGGTTTGTAGTAGAAGATATACCATTAACGATGGCATTGTGAAGAATCCTTTTCCAGTGAAGGGTGTATACTGTACCACATCATAGGGCGGATTGTTTTACCCTTTAGGAATAATTTTATTTAGAAATTTGTATTATAGATATCTATTAAATTTCAAATAATTTTGAAGGATATTAGTTCCTCTTGTGTGGCTGATATTCGCAAACTCTGGTGTTTTACATCATTCATACACGTCGAGTGTTGGGTTTAATAATGTTCTCGTTTCATTCTGAATATGAGCTTCATACAATTGTAGAAATGTCGTCAAAATTTCAGTTTAATCGCTAAAAGCAGACATTTCCGTGCGCCATCAGTATTCGCTTACAACGCGAAATACGAACTCAGATCTCAAAATATGAATATGTATATATATATATATATATATATGTATATTATAATAAATATATAATAGTGTAGGGCGGGGCACAAAAGTCCAATTTATATACTATATAATCGCATAAAATTGCAAGGATATTGAAATTTACAACTCTATGGTGAAACCAAACTGATAATTGTGGACACTTCTTTTAGTTTTTTGCGAATATCTTGAAAGTTTGTTTTGAACACTTGTTAAATATAATTTATTTCTCTAATATATATAAAATTCTCCATAAAACTGCATCAAAAAATATATACAACATTATAGTAAAATTTTTCATAAAATTAGTAAAAACTCGATGGTCAAACCAAAATTAATCGGCTTGATAATCGTGGACACTTTGATAGTTTTTTGCAAACATAAATAATAATAAGAACTAGTGGGGTGTATGGCATCGTGCCTTAAGGCAAATTGCTGGAACTTCCCGTACCGTAACGAAATGTTCGAGGAGTACTGAATGTTTTCAAATAGATTATTATAAATATTGTAACATTGTCTAATATTTCTAAGAATTATATAAACTGAATTGCAAAGTTAAAATTATTTGTTAAAGTTATATTAGAACTTTAGTCAGAATTAAAATAAAATCTGAATTATTTTCGATATACAAAAAAAAAATTTAAAAAAAAAAAAAAATTGGAACAAAAATTTTTTTTTCCTATATCAATTATTTTGTTAAGACAAGCAGAAACTTCTTTGAATCATTCAAATCGGACGCTTAGTTCTCTCAAAAACTGCCATTTTTTACATATTTAGCTCCGTATCTTCAAAATGGCTGGGCCTGCCTTTGCAAAAAACTAATAAACACTTCTCACAATCATTACTAATTGAATGTTTTTTAGATCATTCAAATCGGATACGCCGTTCTCTCAAAAAGTCGATTTCTATTTTCTGCACTTTTTGCTCCGTATCTCCGAAACGGCTGGACCTGCCTTTTCCAAAAACTAATCAGCTCTTTTCCCTATCAATAGGAATCGAATGTTTTTTGAATCATTCAAATCGGTTGATCCGTGTGCCCGAAAACGTGACTGGAAATTTGTATCCATACATACACACACACACACATCCATTTTTTCTGAGGTATGCCAAAACGTTCAGAAACCTTCAAAACGTCGAGAAATGTAAAAATTTTCAATTTCGATTTTTGGCCCATTACAATAACTTACCCTACGGGAAGTTAATAATATAGACTTAAAAATTATATTGAGATCTCGTAAACTAAACAACAGTGCTCAAAACCTCAAAAATTTGTTCAAACTATTATTAAATATATTACATATCTAAAAATTACTAAATCTTCTTCACAAATCTGCGTCAAAAAAAATATATGCTCACGACTAAAAAAACTAATATAGAAAGAAAATACTTTTGTTATGGATTTTCAAATGATGCCGTTTTGATCCCGAAGAACCGCCGTAAGAATCTAGATAATGACTGACCTTTTTTCGGTGGTGGACCTTTACTCTACGCTAGTATTATAGTTATAAATATGACTTCTTTCTACTAATTTTTTCTTATTTTTTTCCAGGATTCTGAGCATGAGCTAGCGTTTTCTCCATGCAATGCCGGCGCATTCAACCGGCTCAAGCAGCCGGAGCACATGGCTGCTACAAATCTCCTTACTCCTAGCCTTAATAATAACAACGACATTAGGAATAAGTCGACCACCTCAAGAAGCCATACGCTTTTCCCATCCAATATATAATGTCAGCGTTCCCGAAAACAGTCCCGGAAAAACCTTCCTCATTCAGCCGGCGAACGAAGACAGAGCCGGGTTGCGTTTATCCGGCATCTGGCAACAGGCCGATGTTAAGTATAAGATATCAGCAGGGGACAAGGATAAGTTTTTTAAGGCTGAAGAGAGAACTGTTGGTGATTTTAGTTTTTTAATTTTAAGGACACGTACTGGTAACACGGCTGTGCTGAATCGTGAACGCAAGGACAGGTATTTACTAGAAATCCATGCCACGGTTATTTTGAGACAAAATGGTAAAAGTAAAATTGTCAGCGAAGCTGATACTAATGTATCAGTCACAATTTTAGACACAAATGATTTAAACCCTTTGTTTTACCCCAACGATCAGTATTCAGTGACAATAAACGAGGACACGCCTATACACTCAGATATTTTACGCGTCGACGCCGAAGATGCTGATCTCGGAATCAACGGTGAAATTTACTACTCGTTTGTAGAACAAACTGACCAATTTGCTGTACACGCCACATCAGGAGTAGTAACTTTAACCAGGCCTTTATCCTTCACCGAAAAATCCCTGCACGAGCTTCAAATCTTAGCAACCGATCGTGGAGGTGCCAAAAACAAAGGCACGGGTCACAGTAGTAAGGCTAAAGTACGCATCAAAGTCCGCCAAGTCAATTTATTTGCACCAGATATTTATGTACACCCTTTGCCAGACATTCTAGAAAACTCCGACTTTTTGGTGTACGCAATCGTGCGTGTCGTTGACAAAGATTCCGGTGTCCACGGTCAAGTCAAAAGTTTAGATATCGTCGACGGTGACCCGGATGGTCATTTTAGAGTCCGAAGAACCGATACACCTGGTGAATTCAACATCGAAGTGCACAAGAAATTGGATAGAGAAGCCACTCCACAAGGTTATAATTTAACTTTACGAGCTGTTGATCGTGGTACGCCCACTCGAGAAAGTTACAAAGCTGTTCCGGTGCACTTGTTGGACGCAAACGATAACGCACCTGTATTTGCAAGAGAGTTGTACGAAATATCTGTACCTGAAACATCACCCATAAACTCTCCAGTTATACGTCTAAAAGTCACTGACAAAGACGAAGGCAAAAACGCGCAAGTTTTCCTGGAAATTGTTGGCGGAAACGAAGGCGGCGAGTTCTGGATCAACCCTAACTCCGGCATGTTGTATACAAGTGTTATGCTTGATGCTGAATCCAAAGCGTTTTATACATTAACAGTATCAGCTATAGACCAAGGTAATACAGGTACACGTAAACAATCTTCAGCTAAAGTCAAAATCAACGTACAAGACGCCAACGATAACGATCCTGAGTTCGACCAAACAGAAATCACAGTCTTTGCTGATGAAAACGAACCTGGTGGCACTTTTATCACCAAAGTTACCGCCAAAGATCGTGACAGTGGTGAAAACGCTTACATATCCTACAGTATAGCAAACATCGAAGACGTACCTTTCGAAATAGAACATTTTAGTGGTGCAGTACGTACAACAAGATTACTGGATTACGAATCCATGAGACGTGAATACGCGCTTTTGGTTCGTGCATCGGATTGGGGTTTGCCTTACAGACGCCAAACTGAATTACGACTAAATATCAAGTTGCGAGATGTAAATGATAATAGACCGCAATTTGAACGCGTTGATTGCGAAGTAAGATTATCAAGATTTGCACCCATTGGCACAGAAGTGATAACTTTGTCTGCAATTGACTTGGACGCTGGTAATATAATTTATTATCGTGTGGTTTCAGGGAGCGAGGACGATTGCTTTGCTTGGACACATCATCAGGAGTTTTGACTGTTGATTGTGATTTGAGTGATGTACGGTCTGATGAGCGGTTTGTTAACGCTACAGCAACTGATGGTAAACATTTTTCTGATGTAGTCACTGTGCATATAAAATTAACCAACACTTTGGACAAATCAGGTGTATCTAATTGTCGTGAAACTGGTGTAGCAAGACGATTGACTGAAGCTTTGGCTTCTGCTGAAAGAAATAACTTACCTCTGCCTTCGCCGGAGCCTAGACACGCTAGGCACAGGGATAACCTACACGCCCTGAGTTTATAGATTTCCTAACGAAGTACGTGTAAACGAATCAGCACCTTTAGGCACAGTTTTACTAACTTTACGTGCAAGAGACCGCGATATGTCCTACAACGGTCGTGTGATTTTCGGTATCTCCGGTGGTGATAGTGATTCAGTGTTTCGTTTAGATCCAGAAACTGGTGAACTGCAAATTATAGGTTATTTAGACCGCGAACACGAGTACGAGTACTATCTAAATGTAACCGCGTACGATTTGGGTAAACCCAAAAATCGCAATCGCGTATAATTCCTGTAACAGTTCTTGATGTCAACGACAATGCTCCTAAATTCGAGAAGGCATTCGCCAGTTTTCGGGTTACTGAAAACGCGTTGAATGGCACTGTGATTTTTCGGCCAAATGCCACCGATGCAGATTATGGTGCCAATGCCAAAGTTCGTTACTCGTTGGTAACTGATACCAAAGACTTTGCAGTAAATCCTGATAACGGATTTTTGTACGTCAGTAACTTCTTGGATAGGGAAAGTCAGGAGTTGTATGAACTGCGTTTAAGGGCTACAGATGGTGGTGGTTTGTATGCTGATGCCTTGGTAAGAGTCACTATAGACGATGTAAATGATAATGCTCCTAAATTTGCTTTGGAAACTGTGACAGTCCGTATACGCGAAGACGTACCCTTAGGCTCTCTTGTAGCCATGGTCGACGCTTTTGATCCTGACCTAGGCGCCGGCGGCGTTATAAAATACTCTTTACTCCCCGATGAAGCCGAAGGCGAACCTTGTTTCCGAGTTGACAAAAAATCAGGAGCCATCAGAGTCTCCAAACCTTTAGATTTCGAAGAACGCCAACTTCATACCCTGACCATCGAAGCCAGAGACTCCGGTTCGCCAGCTTTGACCTCCAAAGCTGTTTTGATAGTGGAAATTGTGGATGTCGATGAAAATAGTTTTGCGCCAGTGTTTTCTGATTTTGTGTTGAGTGGTTCAGTGAGTGAAAATTTACCAGCCGGCTCTAAAGTTATGAGAGCTTTGGCCACGGACGACGACCCGCCGGGGCCTTGTTCTAGGATTACTTACACCATCACGGGAGGCACGGGATTGGGATACTTTGCAATCGATGATAAAGGTAAGATATTCGCACTGATTTTTTATAGGTATATGCAAAAGAGCTTCACCATTATCTCGAAAATTGTGAGACGATGGCTTGACCATATCTTGAAAATGCTGTACCTTTCTTTAGTTTTTTGCAAATATCTCGAGCGTTTGTTTAAACACTTATCTAATGTTTTTACATTTCTGAAAATTACATACAATTCTCTACAGAACTGCATCAAAAAATATATACAACATTATAGTAAAATTTGCATAAAATTGCATCGAATTTACCATTAACTCGATGGTTAAACCGAACTTAGTATGAATCATAATCGTGGCCACTTCTAGTTTTTTGCAAATATCTCGAAAATTTGTT
>NW_020537758.1:9033188-9058534 GCF_003426905.1 Ctenocephalides felis | reverse complement strand
AGCAAATTTGTTAATTTATGTCATAATAAACATATTGATAATAACATATTTAAATTACAAGTTTATTGCCACATCTGGTGCGTCCTGAGGAGCTTGTCGAAAATACTCTACTATTTACTCTCTTCGAATAGAGTCGGACACATCATTTATGAAAAAACTAAATATTCAAGATTGTTTTGCAAAATTAGCAAATTTGGAAATTTTGTCTCAAAATAGATATATTAAGGATTAATATAATTAAAGTACAAGTTTGTGATGCATCCAGTGCGTCCTGAAGAGCTCAATAAAAACGCACTGCTTTTTATACTCCTTAAAAAATAATTTACTATCTATAGTTTTCTTGTAATTTTTTTTATATTGCAAATTTCAAATTGCAATATTAAACTGTATTATTAAATACATTAAACATCACATTTCTAACACAATTATTCTTTAGTTAGTTATTTTATATTGTCCTTGTGTTTATATATTAAATTGCCTAAGAAAACGAAAACAACCCAAATTAACAAAAATTTCAATTATCAATGCTCAAAATGGAAAATTTAAATACATACATGTATATATAATTTCATGGTCATAAAATTAAATCACATGTTTATAAATCTTGTTCTCAACAAAACTGTTTACAATATCCATAATAAATTTATGCAATGAGATCACTTTATGAACAAATGCTTTTGCTTATGACACACCCAGAGAAAAATGAAGGCTGGAACTAAATTAATTATTGGATTGACATAAATATTTTAAAATAGTAAAATGATTATTAATGCTAATGGAGTGTGTAACTATAACTAATTAATCGTTTAAGATAAAAATAAAAATACACATGTTATTTTCAAGTCAAAGAAAAATTGAGGTTGTAACTATTACCAATTATTTGTTTAAAGATTTCCTTTATGTGGTATTACATTACATGGCTGTTTTATGATTTTATTATCATAAATTGTATATTATTTTACATTCAACTTCTGAGAATAATTTAAACTGATGTTCAACCAGGATGTTCTATTTTTAAAGGACGTCGTGTGGATATAGAAGGCAACTCTGATGCTAAATGAATAAACTGGAGAATTCAAAAATAGAATTGGAGGCACTAAACTAAACCGAATTATATTAAAGGAACATGACAAGGAAACATAATATATATACATATAGAAATAAAACTTTTTTGTCTAAGCTTTTTTTAATCCGACAAATTAAAATGACTCTACGACGGATGTAGATGATGCTAAACTAACAAACAAATAAACATTAAAATAATTAGTTATTGTTGTTCTTTTATGAGCCATGTTAGAATAACAATGAGAGAGGAAAATAGTCCGTAATGGATGAACTGAATTCATTGTTTTCCAGGAACTCTGATAATTCTTGGAAAAATGGTAAAAAATACTACTTTTTTTTTTTTTAAATAATCAGTAGTCAAAATTTTAAAACATTTGTTGTATTAATATTAAGACCTTATAACTTTTATAATTGATAATTAATAGAAGTAGAAAATATATATATATCACATAATTGTAAATGAATCTATCTTATCTAACTGAAAAGGGTGCTTTCCCCTGATACTTGTGAGTTATTTGACAAAAACCAAAAAAATGTCCCGAATTTTTAATTAAATGCTAAAGAAAATGAAAGATCGAATTCAAAGTCGTTTTATTCCAAACTTTTATATCGGGAAGTATATAACTGTTAAACTAGCAACAAATTTAAAATTAACTAGCTGTAAGTGGAATTCTGTCTTAAGGCAATTAGGGCATCGTGCCTTCAGGCAAATTGCTGGAACTTCCCGTACCAAAAATTATTATTTTTTTAAAAACGATTAACATTTTTGAAAAAAAATTACTTCGAAAAAATAAGATTTTTGAGAAACTATAAATTTGACAAAAAATTACTTTTTTTTGAAAAAAAAAATTGAAAAAAAACATTTAAAAAAAAAAAAAATTTAATTTTTTTTTTTTTTGAAAAAAAATGTTTTCTTTATTTTGACATATGTTGGAAGATCTGAACTTTTTTTCAAAGCAATCGTACTGCTTTAACTGCATAGAGACAAAATATAAAGCGCGTAAGCGCCGTGTCGCTGTCTAACGCATAAGCATTGGTACGGAACCCATAGGAATGTTAACAAAATGTATACTTATTGTTAAAATCTCTATAAAATATCTGATAATTTTATGTGCATATGTCTAATGATCATTTTTGACCGCCAAATGGCATTTTTTTTTTACTTTTTTCGTTAGATCTCCGAAACCGCTAGACCTGCCCTTATGAAAATTTGATCAAATCTTCATCTTGTCAATACAAGTAAAATGTTTTTTGAATTATTAATTCAAAAGTACTCAAGTAAAGTATTCAAGTTTTGAGGTACCGTTTTTGGCACTTTTTGCCCCATATCTTCGGAACGGCTAGGCCTACCTCCGCCAAAAACTAATCAGCACGTCTCCTTATCAATACGGATCGAATGTTTTTTAAATTATTCAAATTGCTTCAAATTGTTCCCGAAATCGTCGACGAAAATTTGTATCCGCACACACATACATACAAACACATACACACATACACACACACATACATCCATTTTTTCTAAGGTATGCCAAAATATTCAGAAACCTCTGAAACGTGAAGATATATAAAAATTTTCATTTTCGATTTTTTTGCGATTACTATAACTTACCCTACGGGAAGTTAATAACTCGCTTGTCAAACCTTACTTAATGCATTGTAATCGTTGACATTTTCATAGTTTTTTTGCAAATATTTCAAAAACTTATTCAAACACTTAATAAATGTGTTACATTTCTGAAAAGAATGATCTTAATGAACTTTGTAAAATAATATAGATGTACAAAAAGTGATCTAATTACAAAAAAATATTGAAAGTTTTCAATTGTATGTATCAATCGCATATGGCATTCTCATCAACAAGTTAAATTTAATACAAATTATCCCTTATCTCGCCAACTCTTCAATCATATGTAGAAAAATAAAAAAAACAGGCAAGAAAAAACAAAAATCGTGTTATTGTATCGCCCAGAAGTGCTCGCGATCGTGAAACATCTCATCCTCATCTCACCTTCAGTTCAACCCTCTTTTAGAGGGTAAGAGTGAGGAAAAATAAGGCACCACCACGAGAAAAGTAGAAGAATTTTCTTTCCTTCTGCTAAGAGAAAATGGGCATGTCTTATGTGTATGTTGAAGAAAACGTGAGAAATAAAACGAAAATGTCATCTGTCAATCGATTCGAGAATCGTAGGAGAATTGTGACGACTGTGACTGTGACACGATAGTAGCCGGTAGGAGGAAAAGATGCATGGGGGATGAATGAATTTATGTGGAATGGATTGTCATATACTATATATATAATATATATATATATATATATATATATACTAGCATACCACCCGCCACGCGTTGCCGCGGCCCTTATTAAAACCCACCTGATTAAAATTTGAATCCGTTTGATAACCAACTTTTCAAAACTTTTGTTATAAAAAATTATATCAATCCGAATTGAAATTTGAATCTGTAGGTTCAATTTTATTGATTAAAATTTTTTTTAACTTACTTGAAAATTAAAACAAATAAAATTATTAAAGATCTGAATAAAAGACCACATTACAAAATTCATAATAAATAACCAATTGACTTTTATAAATGCTTTATATCCTATTTAGTACTACGTCCGATTTTCCTTGCTAATATTTTAATATGTTCTATGATGCTGTATTTAGGAATGGTTTCATTAGTCACAAACTACTGAGAACTTGTTATAAGTCCTAAAATTTTTTTTAAAAATTTTCCAGAAATATATGATTTTGACTTTGTTAACTTTCCGAAGGAGAAGTTTATGCTTTCATAAAAAAATCCGATTCGCTAATTTTATGTTTTTTCGGCGTTTCAAGCCATTCTGAATCGAATGAGACCATTTGGAAAAAGTATGTGTGTGTGTGTGTGTGTGTGTGAACAGATTTTTTGCCGTAAATCGACGTTTTCTCGAAAACGACTGGACCGATTTCAAAAATTTAAAAGCCATTCGAAGTATCTCGATGAGGACTATTATTAGTCAGTTTTGTGCGACGATCGACCAAGCCGTTTCTTTATAAATCGCAGAAAAGTGAAAATTTTTTTGTCTACGTTTTAGCTCGCAATTCTGATTCGATTATGAAAATTCAAAAACCGTTCGAAAGATATTGAGTGGGAATCGTGCTGATTAGTTTTTGGTAGAGATCGGCCGGGCCGTTTTCTTGTAATAAAGTTAAAAAAAAAATCGACGATTTTTATGATTATTTTTTTGACGGTAGATACCGTAGTCTTCTAGATCATACTAAAATCGTTTATTTTTAAAAATTTATCAAAGTTTGCAAAAATTAGTATCGTTTTTTTGGCGTTTGTCAAATTTGAAACTTTCATCGACATTTGCTTAAACGCGTTGAACCGATTTCAAAAATTTAAGAGTCAATCGATGTATTTTGATATGGATTATCTATTCTCAGTTTTGTGCAACGATCGGCTGAACCGTTTCTTAGTAATTAAGAAAAAAGAGAAAAATTTTCATCTACGTTTTAGCCAAAAATTCTGACTCGATTTTAAAAATTCAAAAGATATTCGAAAAATATTCAGGAGTCGTCCTGATAAGTTATGGACAAAGATTGGTCGAGCCGTTTCTTCCTGCTTAACTGTTGAAATTTTTTTTTCGATGAAACTTTTTTTTGATGATAGATATTATGATCCTAAAAAACATACTAAAATAAAAATTCATAAAAGTTTCAAAAACTATGAATAAAACAAAATATGTCAAAAGTCGCTTTTGTGATGTGATGAGTCACAATTTGAATATCACAAATTCAAAAGCCATTTTTTGGAATCAGCGAAAAAACAAGTCCACAAAACTCTTCTAGTTGTTTAAAAAATGTTGTCATTAATTTAAAGCATTGAATATTATCAGGGGCTATATACATGGCATGTGTAATTGTGCAATTGAAAATTTTATATAAATATATGAATCTCAATTTCGTTTGATCAAGTCAATTATTACACATTTCCTAAAGTTCATGCAACTTGTTTTAGGACAAAATGCTATGCACCACTAGTTCATATTTTGCATCAGCTTTTTATCGATGTGAAATGCTTTGATATTTTTTTCGGTGTGAACTTTTTATTTGTCTTTTTATATTTTCGCATTAGGCTCTGTTGTATAGTGATACACATACACACTGGCACACTTTTGTAGCCGCGTTTTTCATCTTTTCTTCTGGATCAAACTTTAGATATAACATAATATATTATATATATATATATATATATATATATATATATATATACAATATAGAGATGTACCTATAGCTAGGTGGGAGGTACCCATGTACGTGCTGTTATTACGAGAACGTGTTTACATGAGAGCAAAACGCGGTAACTCTGTTGAGTGGAGCATTTCACATTTCACATTTCGCATTTCGCGTTTTCGAGCATAATTCTACGATACTTTTCCTTCAAAAAATAAAAGAGAAACAAGCAAAATATAACAGATACACATACCGCATTTTAAAGATAATGGATCGATATTTTAACCTATGACATTTCGAAATCAAAAAATATTTCGAAGTCTATTTTCTATTACTGTGTATTATTTTTACTATTTTCGTATGTAAAGTTTTGCACTTAAATCTATTTTATTTTCCATTCATGACTCTTTTCCGATCGTTCCGCTCTTATTTATTTATAGCGTACCCTACAGTCCTTAAAATCTAAAACATCCCTCGGGAATCTGAATAAAATTCGATTCGCTTGTTAAACCCCAACTATATTATATATAAAATAAAATAGGGTTTGTAGTAGAAGATATACCATTAACGATGGCATTGTGAAGAATCCTTTTCCAGTGAAGGGTGTACACTGTACCACATCATAGGGCGGATTGTTTTACCCTTTAGGAATAATTTTATTTAGAAATTTGTATTATAGATATCTATTAAATTTCAAATAATTTTGAAGGATATTAGTTCCTCTTGTGTGGCTGATATTCGCAAACTCTGGTGTTTTACATCATTCATACACGTCGAGTGTTGGGTTTAATAATGTTCTCGTTTCATTCTGAATATGAGCTTCATACAATTGTAGAAATGTCGTCAAAATTTCAGTTTAATCGCTAAAAGCAGACATTTCCGTGCGCCATCAGTATTCGCTTACAACGCGGAAATACGAACTCAGATCTCAAAATATGAATATGTATATATATATATATATATATATATATATGTATATAATAAATATATAATAGTGTAGGGCGGGGCACAAAAGTCCAATTTATATACTATATAATCGCATAAAATTGCAAGGATATTGAAATTTACAACTCTATGGTGAAACCAAACTGATAATTGTGGACACTTCTTTTAGTTTTTTGCGAATATCTTGAAAGTTTGTTTTGAACACTTGTTAAATATAATTTATTTCTCTAATATATATAAAATTCTCCATAAAACTGCATCAAAAAAATATACAACATTATAGTAAAATTTTTCATAAATTAGTAAAAACTCGATGGTCAAACCAAAATTAATCGGCTTGATAATCGTGGACACTTTGATAGTTTTTTGCAAACATAAATAATAATAAGAACTAGTGGGGTGTATGGCATCGTGCCTTAAGGCAAATTGCTGGAACTTCCCGTACCGTAACGAAATGTTCGAGGAGTACTGAATGTTTTCAAATAGATTATTATAAATATTGTAACATTGTCTAATATTTCTAAGAATTATATAAACTGAATTGCAAAGTTAAAATTATTTGTTAAAGTTATATTAGACTTTAGTCAGAATTAAATAAAATCTGAATTATTTTCGATATACAAAAAAAAAATTTAAAAAAAAAAAAAATTGGAACAAAAATTTTTTTTTCCTATATCAATTATTTTGTTAAGACAAGCAGAAACTTCTTTGAATCATTCAAATCGGACGCTTAGTTCTCTCAAAAACTGCCATTTTTTACATATTTAGCTCCGTATCTTCAAAATGGCTGGGCCTGCCTTTGCAAAAAACTAATAAACACTTCTCACAATCATTACTAATTGAATGTTTTTTAGATCATTCAAATCGGATACGCCGTTCTCTCAAAAAGTCGATTTCTATTTTCTGCACTTTTTGCTCCGTATCTCCGAAACGGCTGGACCTGCCTTTTCCAAAAACTAATCAGCTCTTTTCCCTATCAATAGGAATCGAATGTTTTTTGAATCATTCAAATCGGTTGATCCGTGTGCCCGAAAACGTGACTGGAAATTTGTATCCATACATACACACACACACACATCCATTTTTTCTGAGGTATGCCAAAACGTTCAGAAACCTTCAAAACGTCGAGAAATGTAAAAATTTTCAATTTCGATTTTTGGCCCATTACAATAACTTACCCTACGGGAAGTTAATAATATAGACTTAAAAATATTGAGATCTCGTAAACTAAACAACAGTGCTCAAAACCTCAAAAATTTGTTCAAACTATTATTAAATATATTACATATCTAAAAATTACTAAATCTTCTTCACAAATCTGCGTCAAAAAAAATATATGCTCACGACTAAAAAAACTAATATAGAAAGAAAATACTTTTGTTATGGATTTTCAAATGATGCCGTTTTGATCCCGAAGAACCGCCGTAAGAATCTAGATAATGACTGACCTTTTTCGGTGGTGGACCTTTACTCTACGCTAGTATTATAGTTATAATATGACTTCTTTCTACTAATTTTTTCTTATTTTTTTCCAGGATTCTGAGCATGAGCTAGCGTTTTCTCCATGCAATGCCGGCGCATTCAACCGGCTCAAGCAGCCGGAGCACATGGCTGCTACAAATCTCCTTACTCCTAGCCTCAATAATAACAACGACATTAGGAATAAGTCGACCACCTCAAGAAGCCATACGCTTTTCCCATCCAATATATAATGTCAGTGTTCCGGAAAACAGTCCCGGAAAAACCTTCCTCATTCAGCCGGCGAACGAAGACAGAGCCGGATTGCGTCTGTCCGGCATCTGGCAACAGGCCGATGTCAAGTATAAGATATCAGCAGGGGACAAGGATAAGTTTTTTAAGGCTGAAGAGAGAACTGTTGGTGATTTTAGTTTTTTAATTTTAAGGACACGTACTGGTAACACGGCTGTGCTGAATCGTGAACGCAAGGATAGGTATTTACTAGAAATCCATGCCACGGTTATTTTGAGACAAAATGGTAAGAGTAAAATTGTCAGCGAAGCTGATACCAATGTATCAGTCACAATTTTAGACACAAATGATTTAAACCCTTTGTTTTACCCGAACGATCAGTATTCAGTGACAATAAACGAGGACACGCCTATACACTCAGATATTTTACGCGTCGATGCCGAAGATGCTGATCTCGGAATCAACGGTGAAATTTACTACTCGTTTGTGGAACAAACTGACCAATTTGCTGTACACGCCACATCAGGAGTAGTAACTTTAACCAGGCCTTTATCCTTCACCGAAAAATCCCTGCACGAGCTTCAAATTTTAGCGACTGATCGTGGAGGTGCCAAAAACAAAGGCACGGGTCACAGTAGTAAGGCTAAAGTACGCATCAAAGTCCGCCAAGTCAATTTATTTGCACCAGATATTTATGTACACCCTTTGCCAGACATTCTAGAAAACTCCGACTTTTTGGTGTACGCAATCGTGCGTGTAGTTGACAAAGATTCTGGTGTCCACGGTCAAGTCAAAAGTTTGGATATCGTCGACGGTGACCCGGATGGCCACTTTAGAGTCCGAAGAACCGATACACCTGGTGAATTCAACATCGAAGTGCACAAGAAATTAGATAGAGAAGCCACTCCACAAGGTTATAATTTAACTTTACGAGCTGTTGATCGTGGTACGCCCACTCGAGAAAGTTACAAAGCTGTTCCTGTGCACTTGTTGGACGCAAACGATAACGCACCTGTATTTGCAAGAGAGTTGTACGAAATATCTGTACCTGAAACATCACCCATAAACTCTCCAGTTATACGTCTAAAAGTCACTGACAAAGACGAAGGCAAAAACGCGCAAGTTTTCCTGGAAATTGTCGGCGGAAACGAAGGCGGCGAGTTCTGGATCAACCCTAACTCCGGCATGTTGTATACAAGTGTTATGCTTGATGCTGAGTCCAAAGCGTTTTATACATTAACAGTATCTGCTATTGACCAAGGTAATACTGGAACACGTAAACAATCTTCAGCTAAAGTCAAAATTAACGTCCAAGACGCCAACGATAACGATCCTGAGTTTGACCAAACAGAAATCACAGTCTTTGCTGATGAAAACGAACCTGGTGGCACTTTTATTACCAAAGTTACCGCCAAAGATCGTGACAGTGGTGAAAACGCTTACATATCCTACAGTATAGCAAATATCGAAGACGTACCTTTCGAGATAGAACATTTTAGTGGTGCAGTACGTACAACAAGATTACTGGATTACGAATCCATGAGACGTGAATACGCGCTTTTGATTCGTGCATCGGATTGGGGTTTGCCTTACAGACGCCAAACTGAATTACGACTAAATATCAAGTTGCGAGATGTAAATGATAATAGACCGCAATTTGAACGCGTTGATTGCGAAGTAAGATTATCAAGATTTGCACCCATTGGCACAGAAGTGATAACTTTGTCTGCAATTGACTTGGACGCTGGTAATATAATTTATTATCGTGTGGTTTCAGGAAGCGAGGACGACTGTTTTGCCTTGGACACGTCATCAGGAGTTTTGACTGTTGATTGTGATTTGAGTGATGTACGGTCTGATGAGCGTTTTGTTAACGCTACAGCAACTGATGGTAAACATTTTTCTGATGTAGTCACTGTGCATATAAAATTAACCAACACTTTGGACAAATCAGGTGTATCTAATTGTCGTGAAACTGGTGTAGCAAGACGATTGACTGAAGCTTTGGCTTCTGCTGAAAGAAATAACTTACCTCTGCCTTCGCCCGAGCCTAGACACGCTAGGCACAGGGATAACCTACACGCCCCTGAGTTTATAGATTTCCCTAACGAAGTACGTGTGAACGAATCAGCACCTTTAGGCACAGTTTTACTAACTTTACGTGCAAGAGACCGCGATATGTCCTACAACGGTCGTGTGATTTTCGGTATCTCCGGTGGTGATAGTGATTCAGTGTTTCGTTTAGATCCAGAAACTGGTGAACTGCAAATTATAGGTTATTTAGACCGCGAACACGAGTACGAGTACTATCTAAATGTAACCGCGTACGATTTGGGTAAACCACAAAAATCGCAATCACGTATAATTCCTGTAACAGTTCTTGATGTCAACGACAATGCTCCTAAATTCGAGAAGGCATTCGCCAGTTTTCGGGTTACTGAAAACGCGTTGAATGGCACTGTGATTTTTCGGCCAAATGCCACCGATGCAGATTATGGTGCCAATGCCAAAGTTCGTTACTCGTTGGTAACTGATACCAAAGACTTTGCGGTAAATCCTGATAACGGATTTTTGTACGTCAGTAACTTCTTGGATAGGGAAAGTCAGGAGTTGTATGAACTGCGTTTAAGGGCTACAGATGGTGGTGGTTTGTATGCTGATGCCTTGGTAAGAGTCACTATAGACGATGTAAATGATAATGCTCCTAAATTTGCTTTGGAAACTGTGACTGTCCGTATACGCGAAGACGTACCCTTAGGCTCTCTTGTAGCCATGGTCGACGCTTTTGACCCTGACCTAGGCGCCGGTGGCATTATAAAATACTCTTTACTCCCCGACGAAGCCGAAGGCGAACCTTGTTTCCGAGTTGACAAAAAATCAGGAGCCATCAGAGTCTCCAAACCCTTAGACTTCGAAGAACGCCAACTTCATACCTTGACCATCGAAGCCAGAGACTCCGGTTCGCCAGCTTTGACCTCCAAAGCTGTTTTGATAGTGGAAATTGTGGACGTCGATGAAAATAGTTTTGCGCCAGTGTTTTCTGATTTTGTGTTGAGTGGTTCAGTGAGTGAAAATTTACCAGCCGGTTCTAAAGTGATGAGAGCCTTGGCCACGGACGACGACCCGCCGGGGCCCTGTTCTAGGATTACTTACACCATCACAGGAGGCACAGGATTGGGATACTTTGCAATCGATGATAAAGGTAAGATATTTGTACTAATTCTTTTGTAGGCTATATGCAAGAAGGTTCTTTACCATTATCTCGAAAAATTGGCAGACAATGGTTTGACTAGACCTTGATAATACTGTATATTTCTTTAGTTTTTTGCAAATATCTCGAGTGTTTGTTTAAACACTTACTGAATTTTTTACATTTCTGAAAATTACATAAAATTCTCCAAAAATCAGCATAAAAAATTTATACAACACTATAGTAAAATTTTGCATAAAACTGCAACGAATTTACAATTAAAAACTCGATGGTCAAACCAAACTTAATAGGGATAACATTTGTGGACATTTTTGTAGTTTTTTTTGCGAATATTTCGAAGATTTGTTTTAACACTTATTAAATATTTTACATTTCTAGAAATTATATAAAATTTTCTATTGAAATCAAAAAATATATACAATATTATAGTAAAATTTTGCATAAAATTGCAACAAATTTACAATTAATAGTTTGATGATCAAACCAAACTTAATTAAATGGGACCCTTTTACAGTTTTTTTGCAAATATCTCGAAAATTACATTCAGAGCTTATTAAACATTTTACATTGCTAAAAATTATATAAAATTCTCTAAAGAACTGCATCAAAAAATATATACAACATTATAGTAAAACTTCGCATAAAATTGCAACAAATTTATAATTAATAGCTCGACGATTAAACGAATCTTATTGTTAGTAAATATGGATCCTTTTATAGATTTTTGCAAAAATCTCGAAAATTTGTTTGCATTCTTATAGAACATTATATATTTCTGAAAACCAAATGAAATTTTCTATAAAAATTGAATAAAAAATTATACATTATAGATAAAGTTAGCGTAAAATTAATTAAATAATTATTAGTAACGAAATTCAGTTGCCTTGCGATCCGGGTTACTTTCTGGTCACGCCTAAGAAGTTTTTATTTACTTAAATATATTTTTTACATAATTATTTATTAAAAATTATTTATTTCCTTAAATAGATTTCTGATTTCTTAATTCCCATCTTGTCAATCAGATATTATTTAATCTCAGTCCTTGAATATTCATTATTCCGACACAGAAGTCGTAAAGTTCGTCACCGAATTTTATTGTGTAAAAAAATTATTCCCTTTCACGGAAAAAATACAACTCGAGAAGCTCTTTACAATAATCCATCATGAATATTCAAATAATCATTTGGATGTCGCCGTGAAATATACAAATGACTTTTGATAGCAATGTGTGACGATGTCGGAAAAAAATCAAATTGAAGTGAATAATTTATCACGATGTGATGAAATAGGGTACGACGGGGTAAAAAGACATTTGACTTTTGGTAATTATACTGTGAAAACTAAACCGATTGCAATACAACAAATAACACATATCAAGCCAACAACTATCGTGTTAGGAATTTTAAATTCATTGCAATATTATGCAAAAAAAATTTTACTATGTTGTATATTTATTTTAATGCAGTTGTATAGAGAATTGTATGTATATTTCAAAAATGTAGAACAATAATTAAGTATGTGAACAAATTTCCAAGATATTCGCAAAAAACTGGTGTCCAGGATTATGAGGCCTATAAGGTTCGCTTTAACCAATTGTAAATTCGTTGCAATTTCATGCAAAATTTTACTATATTGATGTATATATTTTTTGAGGCAGTTTCATACATGTAAAACATTTATTAAGTGCTAAACGAAATTTTCGAGATATTTGCAAAAAACTTTAAAAGTGTCCTTGATGATACATATTATCTTTGGTTTGCCAAAGCGAGTTATTAATTGTAAATTCTTTGCAATTTTATGCAAAATTTTACTATAACGTGGTATATATTTTTTATGCAGATGTACAGAGAATTTTATATATTTTTAAAAATGTAATATATATTTTAATATGTGTTCAAACAAATTTTCTTGATATTTGCAATATACTATACTATACACTAAGTGTCCACGATCCAAATTTGGTTTGACCATAAAATTATTAATTGTAAATTCGTTGCAATTTTATGCAAAATTTTACTATAATGCTGTAATTTTTTCATGATACAGTTTTGTGGATAATTTTATATCATTTTAAGAAATGTTAAGGAATCTATATGTGTAAATTCTAGTCTAAAATTCAAAAATCTATTTATTGAAAGTTGAAAAATATATAAATACCTATAATAAAGATCCATGCAAATATTAGCAATAGGATCTATAAAGATCTGTTTTGAGTAGTACATAATAGATTTAATTAACAAACTTTCCAGTAATGAATTTTCAAAGTTTGCTATTTTCTTGGTAAATAGAAGAGACGTTTAATAAAACTACTTTGTATGAAAGTTTAATTTTTGATAAAATAGAAGTAAATGAAAAATATATTTTTAGCTGTAGTTCATTGTATTAAAATTATAAATCTATATTTATAATATAATTTATAATTTCTAGTCCTCAGCTATTTTATTAGTTTAACTATAAGAGCGTTATTTTCCACATGATTTGTTCACATTTTAAAAGTGCTATGAAATTTTTCGCATATTTTTATGGCTAGCACACAATAATAAGGCGATTACTCACTCAAATAGAGAAAAATAGAGAAAAGTTGAAGAATAAAATAAAAGCTGATGTTTATAGTATTTTTATAGCCACTTTGAAATTTATGAGAGGCTGTAAAATATTTTTACGCGCTCGTAGAACAATAGACAAAAAGATTTGGCAAAAATTGCTAAGAAAATTGATGGGAAATTAATGCCAGGGATAAAGGATTATTTGTACGCCTCTATCTAAACCTATATAAAAATTCTACAAATGTTATACTTTTTGTATTTAATTTTTAAATTTTTCAATTAATATCTTCCATCTATCTTACTACCAATTAGTGTTAATTCTGACATGCAATAAATGAATTGAAATTTATTGCAGCTTTCCAACATACATGATTAAAAATCAATTAAAAAGAAGTCTTTTAGAAAGGAAAGCGTGACTATAATTAATTATCAGTAATTTGATGGTTTTAGAAATTGATTGGAAGCGATTTTACAAATCGCACAATCGATCGAATCGAATGAATCGATTGAATATTGATGGTGAGATGTGAAATTCATATGGGAATATATGAGTAATTTTTAAATTTAAAATTTACTTCTGAGAAGACGATATAAAAATGCATCAAATATATATATATATATATATATATATATATATATATATATATATATATATATATATATATAGTAACATTTTCCTTAAAATTGGAATGAATTTGAAATTAATAACTCGCCGGTCAAACCTAACTTACTAATAATCATAATCGTGGACACTTTTTTGCAAATATTTCGAAAATTTGTTTGAATACATATTGAATATTTTACATTTTTAAAAAATAGATAAAATTTTCTATAAAATTGCATGATAAAATATATACGTCATTATAGTAAAATTTTGCATAAAATTGTAACGAATTTACAATTAATAACTCGATGGTCAAACAAAATTTGTGGGTTATGAGAGATTTCTCCAATTTTTATTATATATATATATATATATATATATATATATATATATATTACATATGAATGTGGATAAAAGCAGAATATCAATATTGATTCAATCTAGAAACAATAACATTAGTTTTCCGCAGAGAAAACACAGATTTTCAACAATGGAGAACTCGATGCGAAAAATTTCCTCAAACCCAGATGGAAATCTGAATAGAAAATATTAAAGGTTTTCTTTTAATATATTCAGACAGGGCTGAGCCGAAAAGTAGAAAAATATATAATAGAAATAATTTGATTCAGTAAATTTATAGAATCTCTGGGTTCCATGATCAATTATTACCATTATCCAAATATATTGTTGATTATTGGCCCAACAAATATAATTTTGGCATTTGAGCTTACGTTATGATAATAATCCTTTGTTATTTGTATAATACACGGAATATTATATAATATGAGAAGTGCATTTAACGTTTGTAAATACAGATTAACAACTTATACGCATATTTCAAATACTGCAACTTAGCGGATTATTGTTATATAATACCTACTGTATTGTAAAAGAGAGGCTATAATGTGCTAATTTAGCACATGGAAAGTGCAATTTATTATAAATGATGTAATTTATTAATTGCATAGGTTTTTAGTAGAATTTTGCTTTTAGCAAATTGATGATGATAATCTAGCTTAATACGGGGTTGTTTGTTGAAAGGACTTTTAATTAAATGCTATGCTTTTACAATATAAGGATAATGTAACTATTTCATATTTTTATGAGTACTTTAAGCTCCTTTTTTTGCATAAACGATTGTGCAAAATTGATCAAACTATCGTCAAAGTTTCAATGTAAAATAAATTAGATGTATATGATTTTTTTTCTGAATTGCTATTAAAACTTAAGATTTTATTTTTTTAAATAAAAAGCTTTCCATAAATTGTGTATGTAATTTATTTTTTATAAATATTTTCCACATTTTGGGATATGATGTACATTTTTTCATGTATATACTATTAAAATTAAAACTTTTTTTGCACATTTATACACTTTTAAAAATTCTTTTCTTACCTTTGAAATTATGAAACCATTTTTTTATAAAAAATGCACTAATACAAATATTTTCACACAAAAAAACTAAATAATTTACGAAAAATTTAAACATTCATGATCTTTCTGATATGGTATGTATGTTGTTTAATTTTTTTAAAATTATTTAGGTTTTTATGTAAAAATTTTATATTTATTTGAGAATTGCTAAATGATGACACACATACTGTGTCGAAACGTTCAGAATAAATACATAAGTTCAATACCATATACTTTTTATATATTTATACTTTTTATAAATTTGTAAATTCAACCATTTTTTTATATCTTTTAAATTTTGAAACTATTTTACAAAAAATTTCATGATTTAATTTTGCTTTAATTGTACAATATTTTAAATATTTTTACAAAAACAATACTAAATAATGTATGAAAAATTTAAACATATGGTTTGTATGTTTCACAAATTATTTATTAAAATTTATTATAAAAATGTTCAAATTATTGTGCATTTTTTAGAACTACTAAATGATGACACACATTTAGTACGGATTAAATAAAAAATTTCAAGTATTTTTAGTTAAATAAGTTTGTTGCAAAAATTTTAATAATATATGTTATTAATATTTTTATTACTTTTTTGCTTTATTTTTCATTATGCAGTATTTTTTCTTATACAAACCAGTATAAAATTAACTTTTATTATAATTGTAACTATTTAAATTTTTATAATTATTTTTTTAACATTTATGAAATGACATTATTTTTATTAAATATATGGATAATTATGCAATTAATTACACATTATTTTAATATTTTATCTTAGTTTTTTGTATTAGAAAAATTAAATTAAAATTGATCATGTTTCATGGAAAATAGTAAGTCAAACCTACAAATTATTATATGTTAATTTATGAGGTAACTAAAAAGTCATAAATAATTTTATAGATATTAACATTCATAATTAACAAATCTAAATTAAAATACATACTTAATACAAATATATTTAAAAATACAATTAATCAATAAGACTTCCCAAAAACTGGTCAATTGACTTTCAAA
This sequence comes from Ctenocephalides felis, assembly GCF_003426905.1. Lineage (NCBI taxonomy): Eukaryota > Metazoa > Arthropoda > Insecta > Siphonaptera > Pulicidae > Ctenocephalides > Ctenocephalides felis. The sequence continues at coordinate 9,041,800 of NW_020537758.1, read as the reverse complement.
GTCATTAGTGTAAAACAAGTTATAAAAATAAAATAATTATTTATATATGTAAATTTATATATATATATATATATATATATACACGTATATATATATTTGAATAAATCTTGTACCAAAGAAGGTTTTTGTGTACGTGAGTACATGTAACATGTAACATGTACGTGTCAACATGGATTTAAAAGAATTTCTTAGGCGTAAAAAAAAATGCGTACGACATGCCTAAGTCAGCCTACATGTGTAACAAATAATCTGAGAGCTTGTACAAACCTAAACAAATATAAAAGATAATTTTAGAAACGAATCGAAAGTTCTTTTACTTGGAAAACTGATATCACTACCTCCTGATACCAGAGCGTTCGACAGTGTATTTTTATAGTTCTTGTTTAAAATAAATCACGTTCGTTATCTTGACGATTATTAACGTATTCAATTACAAAGATAATATGAAATGACGCATATATAATTCACAAACACATTGTGTCCCAAATGTTAAATTATCGAGTGCATTTGATCTTTCTGGTGACCCTAAATTGTCCTCAATGCAACATTGATAAAAACTATATGAAGACAAAGGCGAAGGCGAATCGAATTTATACACGAGGAAAATTTATGAATGGATAATTTAGTTATGTAATATAGTAATCGATTATTAGGTTCAGATTTGTTCAGGCCAAAAGTTGAAAAATTGCTGGGAGTAAGTCGTATTTTGCCCTAAGAGAGGTTGATACATTTTGTTCATGGATTTTTGATGTGATGCTCAGCAAAAAAAATTATATCAAATAATTTTGTATGAAGATTAATGAAACTGGATATGTGATACTACAGAGAATGTAATAAGCTTTTTAACAGTGTATACTTTTATATATGTGTTGTAGTAAATTACTAAAATATTAGGTTGTCAAATATCTCCCTTCCGCTTTTTTGCTCTTGGTTTATAATACAAAAAGGCGGAAGGGAGATATTTGACAACCTTATATTTAGTCAACACTAAAAAAATGTCCGAAATTGTCATTATCGTATGGAACATACATGAAAGCTTAATATCATACACATTTTCTTAACAAAATCGATCCTTGATTTTAAAACAAATTTCATTAGATGAGAATAATTTTTTATAGTGTGTACTATACATAGTACATAAGTGTATATCTGGTGTTCAGTCAGCCTCGTGTAGATTTTACATTTAGGTTGAATTACCTGGATGCAAATTAGTGCCTGATATTCGCATAATTAAGTGCAGCGAATATGCAAATGTGTGCCTTTGTGAACAGAACGGAGGTTATTGTTTATATAAAGATATGTCTGGATATAATACACCTGTGTGCATGTATTTAATTTTGGATAAATGCAAACGTCAGACGAACTGAAATTTAAACAATGAGATTCTGATGAAAAAATAGAGTCGAGAGTAAAACATGCATACATCTTTTCTGAATAGATATAATAGTATGATGATACATATTAAATTACTTCATATCACTGTTTTAGTTTTGAATATTAAAATGTAAGTGAAACAAGGTGGCAAAAAATAGTGGTAATGAATAAAATATCTCAACTGTTTGAGGTCTAGATAGAAAGAATAGAGTCCAGAAAATTTCTATTTTAAACTTAGAATATACAATTGCGATATTTTGATTTTTTTACTCATATTGTTTATCATTTATGGTGTTCAACAAATAGTAGAGTGTAATGTTAATTTTAATATAAAAATCAAACTAATAACAATTTAATGTTTTTTCCTGGAGCTTCCATGCTTACTCCATAAAATGATCGCAATTACTGATATTTTTTAGTTGTCGCTAAATATCTTAATAATTTAATATTACACATATATAGAAAGAAGTATATCTTGCCTAAAAGCTTATTAAATTCTCTACAATACCTTATACTTAGTTTAGTATGTCCTCATATTAAATTAATTAATAATAAATTCTTATTGGAGGAGCATCTATGCATATTCGAAACTATATAAGCAATTGTAGACATTTTTTAGTTTTGACTAAATATCTTTATAATTTAGTACTACACATATATAAAAGAATACACTATTAAAAAGCTTATTGAATTCTCTACAATATTGCATACCTAGTTTATTAAGTTTTCGTACAAAATTATTTAATATTTAATTTTTTGCGGAGCATCAATGGTCAAGCCAACAATTTGGTAAAGTAAATTCCCTTAATAATTGTATGCACTTTGGGCCTCTCTAAAAAATAATATTAAAAAATTGTTAAAAATATTAGGTTGTCAAATATCTCCTTTCCGCTTTTTTGCTCTTGGTTTATAATACAAAAAGGCGGAAGGGAGATATTTGACAACCTTATATTTAAAATTAAATTTTATACTACTGTTAACCCTCAAAAATATGTATTTACTTCCATTCATCTTGTCCACTATTTTTCATACATTTTCTCTATTTTTTTTTTCGAAAGTCCCAAAACTTTTGAAGCAACTGATAATGAATAATGCGAGAGGGAATTTCTTTCGAAAGAACTTTCCTCGTAAGCCTTTTTCGATGTCGACTTTATACATTATTCATATTTCGATGTATGTATGTATCAGTATTTCTGTAATGCTGATTTTAGGAGAAAATCGGGATGGGGGATGGAAAATATTTATCGATTTTAGGAAAACAAGATATGAAATTTATTTTTTTAAATAGTTGATTTAAAAATTTTCAAGTGTGCTGTAAATAATTATATACTTCTCTAATTATACACAAATCAAAAATCTATGACTTTAAAAATTATTAAAATATTTACAAATGTTTTATAGAACCCCAAAGCAAATTCTATATATTTTTGTGTAGTTCATGTAATAGACATATAGATTATTTTTTACAGATACTTTACATATAATAAATATTTTTTTAAAATTTGTTTCTTATGCTTAAGGCATATACATTCTTCCTGCATAAAAAAAACTAACAAAAATACTATAATATAAAATATTATAATAAAACTTGTAAATTGTAAGTTTTATTGCCGCGAAACAAAATCAATCACGCGCATGGGCTAATTTATTTTTTATAAATAGTACACGTGTAAAATTTTATTTATTACTAATAATATATAATAATTTCATTATTTTTTCTAATCGACTACATCGATATTATCCTTTCATTTTCCCATCTCTATAACTAAATTCATTTTGAAACCTTTGCGTCTGCGGGTAAATCTTATATCTACAACTTTTCTACTGAAATTAGTTTATATTCTCTCGTATGTAAGAAAGATCTATTTCCTTTCGAAAAGAAGTTTTTTACATTCTATATAAAATATTTTACAAGAAAAAAATTACTATATTCGTAACAGAAATGCGTCAGAAAATAAAAATTAAATTTGTTGAACAAAAAATTTAAATTTATTACCTACAATGGCGCCCCGGCGTTTCCATTACCAATTTTACGACTTGCACGTTTAGTTTAATTTAAACTAATTTTTTCGTTAATAAATAATCAAATGTTAATAACAATTTTACACTTTATTCCTTTCACTTTCAACTACGGTCAAAATCAAAGCCAATAACAAGTTATAAATTTACAACTAGATTAAAACACTATTAGTTAGTAATTGACACATTCGTAATCGATTTAACATTCCAACAAGATTAATAATAAATATTAATAATATTATTTTACTAAGATTGTGTGAACTAAATTTAATCAACTTGTTAATAACTTGGCATAATTAAAATACAGTCGACATAATTAGAAAAGGAAAATTATCCTTTTGCAGCTGTTCGAATCTCAGGGACAGGAAAGATAATTAGGGAAGGATACCTGGGAAAGGATATATATATATATATATATATATATATATGTATGTATATGTATATGTCTTGTAGTGGTGCTGAGATTCAAAACGTTACAAAAATCGAACATTCTGTATACTAAAAAGTGCAAGAAAACTGTAGCATCTATCTATTACATTATTCAAGTTCCAAGCCCGCCAAATTGTACAAATAATTTTTTTTATTTAAAAATTACTTTGTAACAATAAACTTGTGACTTTCCTTTACCATTTGGCATCAAAATTTTTATTATTTACATATCCAGAATTGTTGAATTCGATTTTTTTCCGAAGTCTGTCTGATCAACTAACTAACCGAATGTGTCAGTCCGTGTATGATTTGATTTTCCGCGGCACCGCATTGGAATTGCGTTTTTCCGATTGCTTGCACATAGTTGGTGAAAATAACGAAAAATATACAACGAAAATAAGATAAAAAATAAAATTTATTCCGAGGACATCATGTGCAAAAATACTACTTCGACACATACAATCAATCACTGGAAAACACTCGGAAAAAGATACTGGGAACAAAATTATATAAATCCATGTTTAAAATCATATATTCGAAATTATAAATTTATATTTGTTTTTAAACTAGACCTAGAAATAATTTACTGGAGAATGAGATTTTTAATAGTGGAGTCAATAAAGCTTTTTGGGCTCAGTTAATTGCAAAATCCTCAGAAACAGCTCTGATCTTTTTTTAGTTTCTGTTTGAAATTGAATTTGTGATATATCTTTTGATATTTAAATATAATGTTAATTTAAAATATTTTTAGTATTTATTTTTGTGTTAAAAATAGTTATTATTAGTATAGTTATTATTATTAATTCAATAGGCGGGGTAAAATGAAATATGGCCAGGGGTCACAGATACAATATACTTTCATATTAAATTTTTTAGTAAAACTGATTTTTATTACGCTGTTTTTTATATCTTGCTAGTTAATATAAAAGTTTAGGTCATTTTTTTAGATTTTGTCATATAACTTTTGAATTTACTTCTGGTCATCCTGATTTATATACATTATTGAAAACTAGATAAAATTTACAAAAACTTGTGTAATTTGTTACATATACTTGCCTATTAAATTTTTGAGTGAAATTGATTGACGTTGCTTTTTATATTTTGCTAGTTAGCATTATATAAGTTCAAACAACTATCTGACTATGTTTAGTAAAACTCCCAGCCAAATCATTATTGTAGAAATGCTGTTTTTCAAAAAAAATTCACTTGGTCCTTTTTCCCGATAGACGGGGTTATGGGACAACCATGGGTCAAACATAAACAATGCCTTATTTTTAATTTTAAAGGGATTTTATGAAATATTAGCTACATAAGTGAACCAATGCAAAATATAAACCACATGGGTACATTTTTACAGAGATAACACTGTACACAACCTTGATCTAGTATTTTGTCAGAAACAATCATCAGTACACCTTTGTCAGGGTAAAGGATCAGTTGGTCTTTATTACCCCAATTAGGTATAAACTTTTACAGAGGTTATATAAAAAAAACTGTTGAATCTAACTTAAAAGTAACAATACTTTTTGTAAAACGATTAAATAACGTATACGTAAAAATTATATTGAGGTCTCGTAAATTAAACAACAGTGCTTACGACCAAAAAAACTTACAACGAAAGAAAATACTTTTGTTATGGATTTTAAAACATTGCGTTCAACTCCTGATAGCAACGTTGTAAGTATCAAGGTGACGGCTGGTTATACATATTTTGCCTCCTACTTTCAAATATTGTCGTGAAAAATTGTTAACTTAACTTGTTTTTAAAATATCGGTGGTACCGTTTTCACGCAAAAATTTAAGCTCCGCTGTACCCTATTCTTTGAGCAACAATTTAATTTTAGTGATCTCAGTTTTTGAGTTTTGCAAAATATTTGTAAGTGTATGTAATATTTTAAATATTATTTTTGTTATTGAAAAGAGCACATCCAACTATTTTCACTATAATATTTTTACACCCCAATATCGAGATGGAGACTCTTAAAATTTATCTTTTAATATAAAACTTGAACATTTCACCTCGAATTTTATTATTAAAACTGTGTGCGGGCATAAAGTGTAAAACCTAATCCATTTGATTAGGAATTCCTCTTCCCATGTCACTAAAATTATTCCGGACTGTTATTTACGCTTACAGAGTATTTCTCTAACGTTTTGCAGATGTAATAAAATTCAAAAACAGAATTGCCGGTACGTTTTCTTTCCGAGGAAAACACGAGCTTTTAAATGAAATTCAGAAAGCGTCGCGCAATATGAAGATTATTGTAGAAAGGGATCGCCCTATCGCCCTCTGTTGTTGTTTGTTGGTAATAAAATTGTAAACAAGTTGAGATAAAAAAAATAAATATTATTCATTAAACTTGCCATATTTTTTCTCTTAATCTGTCAATCGTGTTGGCGTGTACTCATATTGATGTTTACGCAGAAATAACGGAAAAGATTTCCATATGCCTTAATGAACCGATTCATATTCTTTGAACATTTTTTTGACAAGACTACATATTTTCACTTACAATATGTAATCATGTGAATACAGAGTGTCCCAGAACTCAACATAAAAAAATAAAATAAAATATCCCATGCAGTTTGACTGTTATGAGATTTCAAGTGCAACTTAGAGCTTTGTTAAAAGTGTAACAATTTTTTGATTTTTGTGATTTATTTTAATTTTTTTTTTGACAAGATCGCAGAATTTTCAATTACAATATGTAATCATGTGTATACAGGGTGTCCCAGAACTCAACATAAGAAAATAAAATAAAAATATCCCATGCCGTTTGACTGTTATGAGCTTTCAAGTGCAACCAAGAGCTTTGTTAAAAGTGAAACAATTTTTTGATTTTTGTGGTTTATTTTTTTTTTGACAAGATCGCATATTTTTACTCACAACATGTAATCATGTGTACACAGAGTGTCCCAGAACTCAACAATAAAAATATTCCATCCAGTTCGACAGTTTAAGTACTACCTAGAGCTTTAGTGAGTGTAACAATTTTTTGATTTTTGTGGTAATTTTTTTTTTTTTTGACAAGATTGCATATTTTTACTTACAATATGTAATCATGTGTGTACAGGGTGTCCCAGAACTCAACGTCAAGAAAAATACAATAAAAATATCCCATGCACTTCGACAGTTTAAGTACAACCTAGAGCTTTAGTAAAAGTGTAACATTTTTTTGATTTTTGTGATTCTTTTTTTTTTTGACAAGATCGCATATTTTCACTTACAATATGTCATCATGTAAATACAGGGTGTCCCAGAACTCAACGTCAAGAAAAAAACAATAAAAATATCCCATGCATTTCGATAGTTTAACTACAACCTAGAGCTTTGGTAAAAGTGTAACAATTTTTTGATTTTAGTGGTTTATTTTTATTTTTTTTGACAAGATCGCATATTTTCACTTACAATATGTAATCATATGTATACAGGGTGTCTCTGAACTCAACACCTACCAGAAACGAGGTCAAAAAAATTAAGAAAAATTCTTACAATGTGTACTTAGAAATTCGTGAGCTTTTAAGTACAACTTAGAGCTTTTATCAAACTGTGGCTATTTTTCGGTTATTGTGTTTAATTTTGATTATTTTTATTACTTTAAACTTTGGATCCGTATTTGTAAATATCTTTTCTAAGACCGCATTGGAAAATAATGATAAAATTACCCCAAGTTTTTAAGAATTAAGACATTTTGTTAAATTATGAATTTCAAATTTTCAAAATGAGTCCCCTTTGCAGGCTATCCTGTTAAAAAAATGTACTAAAGTGTGTCGGTAAGTTTTATCAAAAATTTGCGCGTATAATCAGGATTGTATAATGTTAAAATAGATGGTAGATTTATTATAAAAAAATTGAGTGAAAAATAAAAACCTAGAAATAACACAATTGAGCATGCGCGTACAACAAACATTGAACTGATCGTGATATTTTTAGGTTTTTGTTTTTTTACTCGATTTTTTTTAACATCCAACTAGCTAGTATTTTACCATTTTACAATTTTAATGCGCTAAATTTTGATAGAATTTTCCAAACTACTTTAGTACATTTTTTTAAGAAGAGGACCTCCTAAAGTCGATCAATTTTGAAAACTTTAACTTCAAAGTTGAACAAAAAGTTTCACTTCAAAGAAAAATTATTGAAATTGTGTCATTATTTTTCAATGTGGTAATAGAAATATTATTTAGGATTACGGCTTTAAAGTTTAAATAATCAAAAGTAATGAAAATTTACCACAATAACCAAAAATGAATACAATGTGACCAAAGCTTTAGGTTGCACTTAAAAGCTCAAAATTATATACCATATACTAAAAAAAAATTATATACTAAAAAAATTTTTTTTCATGACAGTTTTTATAAAAAATTATATAATATGCTTTAGTGAATGAATGATTGGATGAATTTAACATTGTTTTATTAAATAAGACTACAAAAATTTAAATATTGCTGAAATAAACATTTGAAAATTATATGAAATAGCTAATTTTCATTTCTTACTGATTAAGTCGATTTACGTATCGGAAAGCTCTTGCAACTTGCCTTAAGGAAAAATATCATTTACACCTAGCTGAGCATTTTATTGAGTGAATTTTGAGTAAAACTAACGGAAAACACCGATCAGATCTCTGTCTATTAATGTTAGATAATATTTCTTTTGCATTTTCGCTCGTTGGTTGGTGTCGCCATACAATTTATTTTACTGATTGTTATTCTGAAAGCGTCTCTTTTATACAACAGATTTCTTTGGGGCCACCGCTGACATAATATATTTAACATGATATATAAATACA
>NW_020537758.1:9015418-9032188 GCF_003426905.1 Ctenocephalides felis | reverse complement strand
ATTATATATATATGTCTGTATTTATATATCATGTTAAATATATTATGTCAGCGGTGGCCCCAAAGAAATCTGTTGTATAAAAGAGACGCTTTCAGAATAACAATCAGTAAAATAAATTGTATGGCGACACCAACCAACCGAGCGAAAATGCAAAAGAATATTATCAACATTAATAGACAGAGATCTGATCTGGTTTTTTCCGTTAGTTTTACTCAAAATTCACTCAATAAAATGCTCAGCTAGTGTGTAAATGATATTTTTCCTTAAGGCAAGTTGCAAGATCTTTCCGATACGTAAATCGACTTAATCAGTAAGAAGTGAGAATTAGCTATTTCATATAATTTCAACTGTTTATTTCAACAATATTTAAATTTTTGTAGTCTGATGTTAAATATTAAATTCATCCAATCATTCATTCACTAAAGCATATTTTTTTATAAAACTGTTATGAAAAAAATTTTTTTTAGTATGATAATTTTGAGCTTTTAAGTGCAACCTAAAGCTTTGGTCACAATGTATTCATTTTTAGTTATTGTGGTAAATTTTCATTACTTTTGATTATTTAAACTTTAAAGCCGTAATCCTAAATGGCATTTCTATTACCACATTGAAAAATAATGACACAATTTCAATAATTTTTCTAGAAGTGAAACTTTTTGTTCAACTATGAAGTTAAAGTTGTCAAAATTGATCGACTTTAGGAGGCCCTCTTCTTAAAAAAAATGTACTAATGTAGTTTGGCAAGTTTAATTTATCAAAATTTAGCGCACTTATTCAGGAATGTAAAATAGTAAAATAATTAAAAATAAAAAATAATTTTTTACTCGATTTTTTTATAATTAAACTACCAAGTATATTAACATTTTAAATCCTAAATAAATGTACCAACTTTTCATAAAACTTTCCAGCACACTTTGGTACATTTTTTTAAAGAAAAGCCTCTCAAAGTCGAATCATTTTTGTAAATTTTAAATTTATAGTTTAACAAAATATGTGAATTCTTGGAAAACTTGGAGTAATTTTGAGATTATTTTCATATGTGATCTTAGAAATGTTATTTACAATTACGGATCTAAAGTTTAAATTATTACAAATGATAAAAATTAACCACAATAACCGAAAAGTAGCCACAGTTTGATAAAAGCTCTAGGTTGTACTTAAAAGCTCACGAATTTCCAAGTACACAGGGTAATTTTTTTTCTTATTTTTTTGACCTGGTTTTTTGTTGGCGTTTAATTCTGGGACACTATGTATACACATGATTACATATTGTAAGTAAAAATATGCAACCTTGCCAAAAAAACACAAAAATAAAAAAAATGTTATTCTTTTACTAAAGCTCTAGGTTGTACTTAAATTGTCGAACTGGATAGGATATTTTTATTGTATTTTTCTTGACGTTGAGTTCTGAGACACCCTGTATATATACACATGATTACATATTTTAAGTGAAAATATGCGATCTTGTCAAAAAAAAAAAATTACCACAAAAATCAAAAAATTGTTACACTCACTAAAGCTCTAGGTAGTACTTAAACTGTCGAACTGGATGGAATATTTTTATTGTTGAGTTCTGGGACACTCTGTGTACACATGATTACATGTTGTGAGTAAAAATATGCGATCTTGTCAAAAAAAAAATAAACCACAAAAATCAAAAAATTGTTTCACTTTTAACAAAGCTCTTGGTTGCACTTGAAAGCTCATAACAGTCAAACGGCATGGGATATTTTTATTTTATTTTCTTATGTTGAGTTCTGGGACACCCTGTATACACATGATTACATATTGTAATTGAAAATTCTGCGATCTTGTCAAAAAAAAAAATTAAAATAAATCACAAAAATCAAAAAATTGTTACACTTTTAACAAAGCTCTAAGTTGCACTTGAAAGCTCATAACAGTCAAACTGCATGGGATATTTTATTTTATTTTTTTATGTTGAGTTCTGGGACACTCTGTATTCACATGGTTACATATTGTAAGTGAAAATATGTAGTCTTGTCAAAAAAATGTTCAAAGAATATGAATCGGTTCATTAAGGCATATGGAAATCTTTTCCGTTATTTCTGCGTAAACATCAATATGAGTACACGACAAAATGATTGACAGATTACGAGAAAAAATATGGCAAGTTTAATGAATAATATTTATTTTATTTATCCCAACTTGTTTACAATTTTATTACCAACAAACAACAACCGAGGGCGATAGGGCGATCCCTTTCTACAATAATCTTCATATTGCGCGACGCTTTCTGAATTTCATTTAAAAGCTCGTGTTTTCCTCGGAAAGAAAACGTACCGGCAATTCTGTTTTTGAATTTTATTACATCTGCAAAACGTTAGAGAAATACTCTGTAAGCGTAAATAACAGTCCGGAATAATTTTAGTGACATGGGAAGAGGAATTCCTAATCAAATGGATTAGGTTTTACACTTTATGCCCGCACACACAGTTTTAATAATAAAATTCGAGGTGAAATGTTTAAGGTTTATATTAAAAGATAAATTTTAAGAGTTTCCATCTCGATATTGGAGTGTAAAAATATTATAGTGGGAATATTTAAACTAAACTTGGGCGTATTCACATTTATCACTTTTGCAATAAAATTACAAATATTTTGCAAAAATTAAAAATATATATATAGAATTCAGGAGATTTTCGTAGTTTTATTTATAATCCAAAAATTATTTCTAGACACCCTGTTTAGTTTGAATAAAAACTAGATAAAATTTACTAGTGTTTAACAAATTTAAAATACACACTTGTATATTAAAATTGTTGAATAAAATTAGTTGTAACGCCACATTGTCTTAATAAAACCTAGTTGGAGTAGAATTCAGATCATTTTCGTCTTTTATTAAATAACCCAAAATTTATTTCTAAACACCCTGTTTTAGTTTCAGAAATAAAAACTAGATGAAATTTACTAGTGTTTAACAAAATTTAAAGTAAAGTGTATATCAAAATTTTGAATAAGTTTAATAATTTTGAACAGTTTTAATATAATAAAGAGCAACAAACTCAGACCAAGTACCTACTTTGATGCGCAAGTTCGAAGACCGTCAAATTATACAAATATTTTTTTATATAAAACAATCATCATGTACCAACAAACTTGTGACTTTCCTCTATGATTTGGCATCAAAATTTTTATCATTTACATATCCAGAATTGTTGAATTTGATTTTTTTCCGAAGTCTGTCTGATCAACTAACCGAATGTGTCAGTCCGTGTATGATTTGATTTTCCGCGGCACCGCATTGGAATTGCGTTTTCCGATTGCTTGTACATAGTTGCTGAAAATAACGAAAAATATACAACGAAAATAAGATAAAAAATAAAATTTATTCCGAGGACATCATGTGCGAAAATACCACTACGAAATCATACTTGTCGGAGGAATACTGGGCGACAGATGCAATCAATCACTAGAAAGGACAATTTTTTAAAAATTATTTTTGTATGGATTATTTATAGAGTAAATTTTGAGTAAAACTGAGAGAAAAACACAATTCAGATCCCTGTCTATTATACTATTGTTTTGTATATTAAAAATTTGAATAAACTTGTTGCAAAGCTTCATTGTCTTAATGAAATCTACATGGACTAGAATTCAGGACATTTTCTAAGTTTTTATTGTATAACCCAAAAATTTAGTTCTAGACACTTTATTTACAGAAATAAAATCTAGGTAAAATGTACTAAAATTTAGTAAAATGTATTAACTATACTTGCATATGAAAATTTTGAATAGAACTATTTGCAAGGGTAAAAAAACAAAGTTCACGAACACCGTTTTTTAAAAAATCAAGTCCAGCTTTGTGTCACTTCTGTATAACTAAAATTTATATTCTATAAACTGAAACCTATATACTACACTTTACAATACCAATGTTTTCTTAAATTTTTACACAAATATTTATATATAATTATTTTTAAAAAAAACAGTTTATTACAAATCAATTCGCAATGGCGCCCCGACATTTCCAATAACAATTTTACGACTTAGTTTAATTTAAACAATTTTTTTCGTTAATAAATAATCAAATGTTAATAACAATTTTACACTTTATTCCTTTCACTTTCAACTACGGTCAAAATCAAAGCCAATAACAAGTTATAAATTTACAACTAGATTAAAACACTATTAGTTAGCAATTGACACGTTCGTAATCGATTTAACATTCCAACAAGAATAATAGTAATAAATATTAATAATATTATTTTGCTAAGATTGTGTGAACTAAATTTAATCAACTTGTTAATAACTTGGCATAATTAAAATACAGTCGACATAATTAGAAAAGGAAAATTATCCTTTTGCAGCTGTTCGAATCTCAGGGACAGGAAAGATAATTAGGGAAGGATACCTGGAAAAGGATATATATATATATATATATATATATATATGTATATATATATATATATATATATATATATGTATATATACCTTCTTAGTGATGTGAAGAATCAATATTTTTCAAAAATCAAATACTCTGTGTACTAAAAAATGAGAGTAATGGCATTTTTGAGCTTGTTAGAAGTTCAATCAATAATAAAATCTACAAGTTGTTTCTACTTTTTGCTAAATATAACTTCTACCTAAAATCACCGAATTTTGAAGTGTTGAATCACAAAAGGAACATATATTTATTTTTCTATTTTTCCACTATTTTTTATACATTTTTCTCTATTTTTTTAGACGAAAGTCCCAAAACTTTTGAAGCAACTGATAATGAATAATGCGAGAGGGAATTTCTTTCGAAAGAACTTTCCTCGTAAGCCTTTTTCGATGTCGAGTTTATACATTATTCATATTTCGATGTATGTATGTATCAGTATTTCTGTAATGCTGATTTTAACAGAAAATCGGGATGGAAAATGGGGAATGGAAAATATTTATCGATTTTGAGGGAAAGGATACCCAAAAAATTTTGGTCATCATTTGGTTTTTGCTAAATATCTCTATAATTTTATATTGCACATATATAAAAGTATATATTGTTGAAAATCCTATTAAATTCTCTACAATATCATACGTATACCTCATTTATAAAGTCTTAGTACAAAATTAATTGTTATTAATTTTTTTACGGAGCATCAATGCTCAAACCACAATTCTGGACATTTTTGGTTGTTAAATATCTCCATAATTTTATTGCACATATATAAAAGTATATATTATTGAAAAGCTTATTAAATTCTTTATAACATCACGTAATTAGTTTAATAAATCTTCATACAAAATTATTTAATATAATTTTTTTTTGCAGAGCATCAGTGCACGTTCGAACCGACATTCGCAATTTCGGTCATTTTTTTAGTTTTTACTATATATCTGTATAATTTAATACTGCACATATATAAAAGTATATATCTTTGAAAAGCTTATGCCTCATACTTAGATTATTAGGACCCCATATTAAATGAATTAATAATAAATTCTTTTTTCGCCATTTCGGATATTACATCGATATTATCCTTTCAATTTTTCAGCCCTATCACTAAATTCATTTCGAAACCTTTGCGTCTGCGGGTAAATCTTATATCTACAACTTTTCTACTGAAATTAGTTTATATTCTTTCGTATGTAAGTAAGATCTCTTTCTTTTCGAAAAGAAGTTTTTTTTTTCACATTTTATATAAAATATTTTACAAGAGAAAAAACTATCATGCTTGAAATAGGAATCGTCAGAAGAGAAGAGGTTGCTTGAAAATTTTCTTGAGGGGAACAAAAATTTTCTCGAATTAAAATTTCATTAAAAAACGCGTCTTTCTGATATTTACTAACTAAAAGTTAGCCTGAACAAAAACAATAAAGTTAAGTAATACAAAATACATCATCATACCATTGTGTCTATTCAGAAAGGATTTATACATGTTTTACTCCAGTCTCTATTTTTTCATCAGAATCTCATTGTTTAAATTTCAGTACGTCTGACGTTTGCATTTATCCAAAATTAAATACATGCACACAGGTGTATTATATCCAGACATATCTTTATATAAACAAGAACCTCCGTTCTGTTCACAAAGGCACACATTTGCATATTCGCTGCACTTAATTATGCGAATATCAGGCACTAATTTGCATCCAGGTAATTCAACCTAAATGTAAAATCTACACGAGGCTGACTGAACACCAGATATACACCTATGCACTATGTATAATAAAAGTAACAGGAATCTGAATAAAAAATTATTGTCGCCTCGCAAAATTTGTTTTAGAGTCAAGAATCAATTTGGCACGAAAAAATATGTGATATTGAGCTTGCATGCATATTCCATACGATAATGAAAATTTCGGATTTTTTTTTTATTTTTAACTTCCCGAAGGAGAAGTTTATGTTTTCATCAAAAAATCCGATTCGCTAATTTTATGTTTTCTCGACGTTTCAAGCCATTCTGAATCGAATGAGATCAAATTTGGAAAAAGTATGTGTGTGTGTGTGTGTGTGTGTGTGTGTGTGTGTGTGTGTGTGTGTGTGTGCGTGTGCACCAACAGATTTTTTGCCGTAAATCGCCGTTTTCTCAAAAACGGCTGGACCGATTTCAAAAATTTAAAAGCCATTCGATGTATCTCGATGAGGACTATTGTTTGTCAGTTTTGTGCGACGATCGGCCGAGCCGTTTCTTCGTAAATAGCAGAGAAGTGAAAAGTCTTTCGTCCACGTTTTAGCCCGCAGTTATGAATCGATTTTGAAAATTCAAAAACCGTTCGAAAGATATTGGTTGGGAATCGTGCTGATTAGTTTTTGGTAGAGATCGGCGCGGGCCGTTTTCTTGTAATAAAGTTTTTAAAAAAAAATTTCGACGATTTTTATGATTATTATTTTGACGGTAGATACCATAGTCTCTAGATCATACTAAAATATTACGGCCCTACGACAACAGGTTCAGCTTAAAAAATTCGTCAAAGTTTGCAAAAATTGGTATTGTTTTTTTGGCATTTGTCAAAGCTAGACATTTGATCGACGTTTTCTCAAAAACGCCTGAGCCGATTTTAGAAATTTAAAGCTATTTGATGTATTTTGGTGAGGACTTTCGTTTGTCAGTTTTGTGTGACGATCTGCCAAGCCGTTTCTTTGCAATTTGAAAAAAAAGTGTTAAACTTTCGTCCACATTTAAGCTCATCCTACCGAACCGATTTTAAAAAATCAAAAACTGTTCGAAAGATATCATTTGGGAATGATGCTGATTAATTTTAGGTGAAAATCTACCGAGCCGTTTTCTTGTAATTAACTGTTGAAAAAAGTGCTAAATTTTCGTCCACATTTAAGCTCATCCTACCGAACCGATTTTGAAAATCAAAACTGTTCGAAAGATATCATTTGGGAATGATGCTGATTAATTTTAGGTGAAAATCTACCGAGCTGTTTTCTTGTAATTAACTGTTGAAAAAAGTGTTAAATTTTCGTCCACATTTAAGCTCATCCTACCGAACCGATTTGAAAAATCAAAAACTATTCGAAAGATATCATTTGGGAATGATGCTGATTATTTTAGGTGAAAATCTACCGAGCCGTTTTCTTGTAATAACTGTTGAAAAAAGTGTTAAATTTTCGTCCACATTTAAGCTCATCCTACCGAACCGATTTTGAAAAATCAAAAAACTGTTCGAAAAAATATCATTTGGGAATGATGCTGATTAATTTTAGGTGAAAATCTACCGAGCCGTTTTCTTGTAATTAACTGTTGAATAAAAGTGTTAAATTTTCGTCCACATTTAAGCTCATCCTACCGAACCGATTTTGAAAAATCAAAAACTGTTCGAAAGATATCATTTGGGAATGATGCTGATTAATTTTAGGTGAAAATCTACCGAGCCGTTTCTTGTAATTAAATGTTGAAAAAAAGTGTTAAATTTTCGTCCACATTTAAGCTCATCCTACCGAACCGATTTTGAAAAATCAAAAACTGTTCGAAAGATATTGGTTGGGAATGATACTGATTAGTTTTAGGTGAAAATCTACCGAGCCGTTTTCTTGTAATTAACTGTTGAATAAAAGTGTTAAATTTTCGTCCACATTTAAGCTCATCCTACCGAACCGATTTTGAAAAATCAAAAACTGTTCGAAAGATATCATTTGGGAATGATGCTGATTAATTTTAGGTGAAAATCTACCGAGCTGTTTTCTTGTAATTAACTGTTGAAAAAAAGTGTTAAATTTTCGTCCACATTTAAGCTCATCCTACCGAACCGATTTTGAAAAATCAAAAACTATTCGAAAGATATCATTTGGGAATGATGCTGATTAATTTTAGGTGAAAATCTACCGAGCCGTTTTCTTGTAATTAACTGTTGAAAAAAAGTGTTAAATTTTCGTCCACATTTAAGCTCATCCTACCGAACCGATTTTGAAAAATCAAAAAACTGTTCGAAAGATATCATTTGGGAATGATGCTGATTAATTTTAGGTGAAAATCTACCGAGCCGTTTTCTTGTAATTAACTGTTGAATAAAAGTGTTAAATTTTCGTCCACATTAAGCTCATCCTACCGAACCGATTTTGAAAAATCAAAAACTGTTCGAAAGATATCATTTGGGAATGATGCTGATTAATTTTAGGTGAAAATCTACCGAGCCGTTTTCTTGTAATTAAATGTTGAAAAAAGTGTTAAATTTTCGTCCACATTTAAGCTCATCCTACCGACCGATTTTGAAAAATCAAAAACTGTTCGAAAGATATTGGTTGGGAATGATACTGATTAGTTTTAGGTGAAAATCTACCGAGCCGTTTTCTTGTAATTAACTGTTAAAAAAAAATTAAGCCGATTTTCATGGAACTTTTTTTGTCGATATACATCATAGTCTTATAGAACTTACTGTAATATTACGGCCTTACAACAAGTAGTTTAATTTTAAAAATTCGTCAAACTTTGCTAAAATTATTATCGTTTTTTTTTTAAAGTAGGATTGATGAAGTATATTATTTACACATTTTTTTGATCAAGTCGATTATTTACACATATCGGGAAGTTCATGTAATTTGCCTCAAGGCTAAATATCAAACCAACTAGTTATAATTTTATATTACATATAGAAGAGAGCCAATATCATTTGAAAGCTAAGTTAATTCTCTTTAATATAGCATATTTAGTTTCATAAATCTTGATAAAAAATTATTTAATAATAATTTTTTTGCGAAGCATCTATGCATATTTAAATCATCAATAGCAAGTTCAGACATTTTTTTAGTTTTGAATATCTTTATAAGTTAGTACTAAACATATACAAAAGTATATATCGTTGAAAAGATTATTAAATTCTCTGCATTATTACATAATTAGTTTAATAGGTCTTTATGTAAAATTATTTAATATTAATTTTTTTCCAGAGCAACTTATAACAGATTTAATATTAATTTCTTTCCAGAGCAGATGATTTAGTATTGACTAAATAACTTGTTAATTTAATATTACATAAAAGTAAACGTATATTTTTAGAAAGCTTATTAAATTCTCTATAGTATAGCATATTTAGTTTAATAAATCTTCATACAAAATTATTCAATATTATTTTTTTTGCGAACTATCTATGCACATTCATAACATCAATAGCAAGTTCGGACATTTTTATTATTTAATTTTATATTTTTTGTAGAGCAGCAACGTTCAAATTAACATTTGCAAATTGGTTATTTTTTTAGTTTTTGCTAAATATCTTGATAATTTAATACTAAACATATATAAAAGTATATATTGTTAGAAAGCTAGAAGAAAAAGCTGTTAGAAACTGCTCTACAATACCTCATACTTAGTTTAGTATGTCTTCATATTAAATTAATTAATAATAAATTCCTTTTCATGGAGCATCTATGCATATTCGAAACAACATATGCAATTTTGGATTTTTATTTTAGTTTTTGTTAAATATCTTGATAATTTAGTACTACACATATATAAAAGTATATATTATTGAAAAGCTTATTAAATTCTCTGCAATATCACATACTCAGTTTATTAATTTTGGTACAAAATTAATTGCTATTAATTTTTTTTTGCGGAGCCTCAACCAACAATCGCAATTATTTTGTAACAAATCAAATTTAGGAGTATTAGTAATTTATGTATAAAACTAAATTTTAGATTTAATATTCAAACACTGTTCTTCTATTTATTACACAATAGTACTTATATTATAAAAACAAAATTACAATAATAACAAATTCTAGTATATAATTTAAATTTAGCACAAACACTATAATTGCTTACATTAAACAAATATTTAAAAAATCCTAATTCCATTGCAACTAATAATTTTTTAATTAAATTATAAATAATTATATATGTTTTGGTTATAGTTTGTACAAAAATGTATCTACTTTTTTTATAAAATTATTTCAAAAACTAGCTAACAATTATAACTTGTAGCTAACAAGTATTTGATACCTGCATATTACAATTCATCTTAACAAAATTATTTCCTATATAAAAAACAGACCTTCATACAATTTTATTTCAATTTGTGATACACCTAAGAAGTCATAAATAATTTTAAATCAATTAACATATATAATTAACAAATCTCAATTAAAATATTTACTTAATATGCATTTAAAAACTGGTCAGGTTGCTTCTAAAATTATTAGTGTAAAACAAGTTATAAAATAAGAATAAAATATTTATGAATGTAAATTTGTATATATATAATATATATTATATATATATATATATATATATATATATTTGAATAAATCTTGTACCAAAGAAGGTTTTTGTGTACGTGAGTACATGTAACATGTAACATGTACGTGTCAACATGGATTTAAAAGAATTTCTTAGGCGTAAAAAAAATGCGTACGACATGCCTAAGTCAGCCTACATGTGTAACAAATAATCTGAGAGCTTGTACAAACCTAAACAAATGTAAAAGATAATTTTAGAAACGAATCAAAAGTTATTTTTACTCGGAAAACTGATATCACTACCGCCTGATACCTCAACTCTCATGAATCTTTATAGTTCTTGTTTAAAATAAATCACGTTCGTTATCTTGACGATTATTAACGTATTCAATTACAAAGATAATATGAACATTGTGTCCCAAATGTTAAATTATCGAGTGCATTTGATCTTTCTGGTGACCCTAAATTGTCCTCAATGCAACATTGATAAAAACTATATGAAGACAAAGGCGAAGGCGAATCGAATTTATACACGAGGAAAATTTATGAATGGATAATTTAGTTATGTAATATACTAAACGAGTATTATGTTTAGATTTGTTAGTTAAAAAATTACTGGGTGTTAGTGGTATTTTGCCCTAAGAGAAGTTGATAGTTTTATTCATGGACTATTATATGATGCGCAGCAAACAAAATTTATATCAAATAATTTTGTATGAAAATTTGTGAAACTGGATATGTGATATTATAGAGAATTTAATAAGCTTTTTAACAGTGTATTTTAACTTTTATATATGTGTAGTAGTAAATTATTAAAATATTTAGTCAACACTAAAAAATTGTCCGTAATTTCGAATATTGGTTTGATCATGCATAGATGCTTCATGAAAAAAAATACTGTTAATTTTGTATAAACATTTATTAAGCAAAGTATGAGCTATTGTTGAGAATTTAATATTTAATTTAGTACAAATAAAAATTTCAAACAGTAATATTATCCTTATATTATAAAAGCATAGCATTTAATTAAAAGTCCTTTCAACAAACAACCCCGTATTAAGCTAGATTATCATCATCAATTTGCTAAAAGCAAAATGCAACTAAAAACCTATGCAATTAATAAATTACATCATTTATAATAAATTGCACTTTCCATGTGCTAAATTAGCACATTATAGCCTCTCTTTTACAATACAGTAGGTATTATAGTGCAAATAATCCGCAAAGTTGCACTATTTGAAATATGCGTATAAGTTGTTAATCTGTATTTACAAACGTTAAATGCACTTCTCATATTATATAATATTCCGTGTATTATACAAATAACAAAGGATTATTATCATAACGTAAGCCGAAATGCCAAAATTATATTTGTTGGGCCAATAATCAACAATATATGGTAATAATTGATCATGGAATCCAGAGATTCTATAAATTTTCTAAATCAAATTATTTCTATTATATATTTTTCTATTTCTTCGACTCAGCCCTGTCTGAATATATTAAATGAAAACCTTTAATATTTTCTATTCAGATTTCCATCTGGGTTTGAGGAAATTTTTCGCATCGAGTTCTCCATTGTTGAAAATCTGTGTTTTCTCTGCGGAAAACTAATGTTATTGTTTCTAGATTGAATCAATATTGATATTCTGCTTTTATTCACATTCATATGTAATATAATATATATATATATATATATATAATATATAAATATATATATATATAATAAAAAATAGGAAAAATCTCTCAATAGCCCACAAATACGGTTTTGACCACCGAGTTATTATAATTGTAAATTCGTTGCAATTTTACGGAAAATTTTACTAGTGAGGGAAATTAAATTTTTTATGCAGTTTTGTATATAATTGTATGTAGTTTTCAGAAATGTAAAATAATTAATATATGTTAAAACAAATTTTCGAGATATTTGCAAAAAACTATAGAAGTGTCCATGATTATCAAGCCTCTTGTTAAGTTGGACCATAAAGTTATTCATTGTAATTAATGTTATGCATAATTTTACTATAATGATGCATATATTTTTTATACAGTTTTGTATATGATTTTATATCATTTTTAAAAATGTTAAATGTTGTTTAAGTGTTAATCTAATAATGCTAATCTAATTTAATCCATTTTTTTGTTTAAGTGCTAATCTAATTTAATCCATTTTTTGCAAAAATGCAAAAATCTATCTATTGGAAGTTGTAAAATATATAAATACCTATAATAAAGTTTTATGCAAATAATAACATTAAGTACAGTAATAAGATCAATAAAGATCTGTTTTGAATAACAGACAACAAATTTAATTATTAAACTTTCTAGTAATAAATTTTCAAAGTTTGCTATTTTCTTGGTAAATAGAAGAGACGTTTAATAAAACTATTTTGTATGAAAGTTTAATTTTTGAGAAAATAGAAGTAAATGAAAAATTTATTTTGAGCTGTAGATGATTGTATTAAATTTATATATATGCTATTTTATTAGTTTAACTATAAAATCGTTATTTTCCACATGATTTGTTAACATTTTAAAATAGCTATGAAATTTTTCACATATTTTTATGGCCAGCACACAATAATAAGGCGATTACTCACTCAAATAGAGAAAAATAGAGAAAAGTTGAAGAATAAAATAAAAGCTGATGTTTATAGTATTTTTATAGCCACTTTGAAATTTATGAGAGGCTGTAAAATATTCTTACGCGCTCGTAGAACAATAGACAAAAAGATTTGGCGAAAATTGCTAAGAAAATTGATGGGAAATTAATGCCAGGGATAAAGGATAATTTATACGTTTACATCTGAACCTATATAAAAATTCTACAAATATTATATTTTTTTTAATTTTAAAATTTTTCAATTAATATCTTCCATCTATCTTACTACCAATTTGTGTTAATTCTGACATGCAATAAATGAATTGAAATTTATTGCAGCTTTCCAACATACATGATTAAAAATCAATTAAAAAGAAGTCTTTTAGAAAGGAAAGCGTGACTATAATTAATTATCAGTAATTTGATGGTTTTAGAAATTGATTGGAAGCGATTTTCAAATCGCAGAATCGGACGAATCGAATGAATCGATTATTGATGATGAGATGTGAAATTCATATGGGTATATATGTGTAATTTTGAAATAATAAAATTGCAACGAATTTAAAATTTTTAACACGATAGTTGTTTGCTGGATATGTGTTTATTTGTTGTGTTGCAATCGGTTTAGTTTTCACAGTATAATTACTAAAAGTCAAATTATGTCTTTTTACCCCGTCATACCCTATTTCATCACATCGTGATAAATTATTCACTTCAATTTGATTTTTTTTCCGACATCGTCACACATTGCTATCAAAAGTCATTTGTATATTTCACGTCGACATCCAAATGATTATTTGAATATTCATGATGGATTATTGTAAAGAGCTTCTCGAGTTGTATTTTTTCCGTGAAAGGGAATAAATTTTTTACACAATAAAATTCGGTGACGAACTTTACGACTTCTGTGTCGGAATAATGAATATTCAACGACTGAGATTAAATAATATCTGATTGACAAGATGGGAATTAAGAAATAAGAAATCTATATAAGTAAATAAATATGTACATTTTAGAAAATTTAGATTTATAGAAAATTTTATTTAGTTTTCGGTAATATATAATGTTTTATAAGTATGCAAACAAATTTTCGAGAATTTTGCAAAAAACTATAAAAGTCTCTTCATTTACTAACAATAAGATTGGTTTAACCATCGAGTTATTAATTGTACATTCGTTGCAATTTTATGCAAAATTTTACTATAATATTGTATATATTTTTTTATTTCATAGAAAATTATATAATTTCTAGAAATGTAAAAATTTAATAAGTGTTGAAACAAATATTAGATATATTCGCAAAAAAGGGTCCACGATTATAATGCATATTAAGTTCGGTTTGACCATCGAGATATTAATTGTAAATTCGTTGCAATTTTATGGAAATTTTACTATAGTAATGTACATATTTTTATGCAGATGTATAGAGAATTTTATATAATTTTCAGAAATGTAAAACATTTACAAGTGTAGAAACAAATTTTCGAGATATTTGCAAAAAACTAGAAGTGGCCACGATTAGGATTCATATTAAGTTCGGTTTAACCATCGAGTTATTAATTGTAAATTCGATGCAATTTTATGCAAAATTTTACTATAATGTTGTATATATTTTTTGATGCAGTTCTGTAGAGAAATTTATGTAATTTTTAGAAATGTAAAATAATTATCAAGTGTTTGAACAAATTCCGAAGATATTTGTAAAAAACTAAAGTGGCCACGATTATGATTCATATTAAGTTCGGTTTAACCATCAGAAATTTATGTAATTTTTAGAAATGTAAAATAATTATCAAGTGTTTGAACAAATTTCGAAGATATTTGCAAAAAACTAGAAGTGGCCACGATTATGATTCATACTAAGTTCGGTTTAACCATCGAGTTATTAATGGTAAATTCGATGCAATTTTATGCAAAATTTACTATAATGTTGTATATATTTTTGATGCAGTTCTGTAGAGAATTGTATGTAATTTTCAGAAATGTAAAACATTAGATAAGTGTTTAAACAAACGCTCGAGATATTTGCAAAAAACTAAAGAAAGGTACAGCATTTTCAAGATATGGTCAAGCCATCGTCTGCACAATTATCGAGATAATAGTGTTGAAGGCTTTTTTGCATATAACATATAAATAATTGTGCAATATCTTACCTTTATCATCGATTGCAAAGTATCCCAATCCCGTGCCTCCCGTGATGGTGTAAGTAATCCTAGAACAAGGCCCCGGCGGGTCGTCGTCCGTGGCCAAAGCTTCATAACTTTAGAGCCGGCTGGTAAATTTTCACTCACTGAACCACTCAACACAAAATCAGAAAACACTGGCGCAAAACTATTTTCATCGACATCCACAATTTCCACTATCAAAACAGCTTTGGAGGTCAAAGCTGGCGAACCGGAGTCTCTGGCTTCGATGGTCAGGGTATGAAGTTGGCGTTCTTCGAAATCTAAAGGTTTGGAGACTCTGATGGCTCCTGATTTTTTGTCAACTCGGAAACAAGGTTCGCCTTCGGCTTCATCGGGGAGTAAAGAGTATTTTATAACGCCGCCGGCGCCTAGATCAGGATCAAAAGCGTCGACCATGGCTACAAGGGAGCCTAAGGGTACGTCTTCGCGTATACGGACTGTCACAGTTTCCAAAGCAAATTTAGGAGCATTATCATTCACATCGTCTATGGTGACTCTTACCAAGGCATCAGCATAAACCACCACCATCTGTAGCCCTTAAACGCAGTTCATACAACTCCTGAGTTCCCTATCCAAGAAGTTACTGACGTACAAAAATCCGTTATCAGGATTTACTGCAAAGTCTTTGGTATCAGTTACCAACGAGTAACGTACTTTGGCATTGGCACCAAATCTGCATCGGTGGCATTTGGCCGAAAAAATCACAGTGCCATTCAACGCGTTTTCAGTAACCCGAAAACTGGCGAATGCCTTCTCGAATTTAGGAGCATTGTCGTTGACATCAAGAAATGTTACAGGAATTATACGCGATTGCGATTTTTGGGGTTTACCCAAATCGTACGCGGTGACATTTAGATAGTACTCGTACTCGTGTTCGCGGTCTAAATAACCTATAATTTGCAGTTCACCAGTTTCTGGATCTAAACGAAACACTGAATCACTATCACCACCGGAGATACCGAAAATCACACGACCGTGGTAGGACATATCGCGGTCTCTTGCACGTAAAGTTAGTAAAACTGTGCCTAAAGGTGCTGATTCGTTTACACGTACTTCGTTAGGGAAATCTATAAACTCAGGGGCGTGTAGGTTATCCCTGTGCCTAGCGTGTCTAGGCTCGGGCGAAGGCAGAGTGTTAAGTTATTTCTTCAGCAGAAGCCAAAGCTTCAGTCAATCGTCTTGCTACACCAGTTTCACGACAATTAGATACACCTGATTTGTCCAAAGTGTTGGTTAATTTTATATGCACAGTGACTACATCAGAAAAATGTTTACCATCAGTTGCTGTATAGCGTTAACAAAACGCTCATCAGACCGTACATCACTCAAATCACAATCAACAGTCAAAA
>NW_020537758.1:8965413-9014418 GCF_003426905.1 Ctenocephalides felis | reverse complement strand
TGTGGTGCGTCTGTTGCGTCCTGAAGAGCTTGTCGAAAATGCACTACTATTTACTCCCTTGGAATAGAGTAAGATACTCTGTTGAAAAATGATGTATATTCAAGAATTTTTTATCAGAAACTGCTGATTTGTAAATTTTATGCCAAAATAACATATTAAAGAATAATATATTTAAAATACAAGTCCATGGTACATCTGGTGCGCCCTGAAGAGCTCTTTGAAAATGCTCTACACTTTATACTCTACGAATCGAGATAGGTACACTGATTGAAAAATAGTATTTATTCAAATTTTTTTTTGCAAAAAAATAGCAAATTTGTTAAATTTATGTCATAATAAACATATTGAGTAATAACATATTTAAATTACAAGTTTATTGCACATCTGGTGCGTCCTGAGGAGCTTGTCGAAAATACTCTACTATTTACTCTCTTCGAATAGAGTCGGACACATCATTTATGAAAAACTAAATATTCAAGATTGTTTTGCAAAATTAGCAAATTTGGAAATTTTGTCTCAAAATAGATATATTAAGGATTAATATAATTAAAGTACAAGTTTGTGATGCATCCAGTGCGTCCTGAAGAGCTCAATAAAAACGCACTGCTTTTTATACTCCTTAAAAAATAATTTACTATCTATAGTTTTCTTGTAATTTTTTTTATATTGCAAATTTCAAATTGCATATTAAACTGTATTATTAATACATTAAACATCACATTTCTAACACAATTATTCTTTAGTTAGTTATTTTATATTGTCCTTGTGTTTATATATTAAATTGCCTAAAAAAACGAAAACAACCCAAATTAACAAAAATTTCAATTATCAATGCTCAAAAATGGAAATTTAAATACATACATGTATATATAATTTCATGGTCATAAAATTAAATCACATGTTTATAAATCTTGTTCTCAACAAAACTGTTTACAATATCCATAATAAATTTATGCAATGAGATCACTTTATGAACAAATGCTTTTGCTTATGACACACCCAGAGAAAAATGAAGGCTGGAACTAAAATTAATTATTGGATTGACATAATATTTTAAATATAGTAAAATGATTAGTTAATGCTAATGGAGTGTGTAACTATAACTAATTAATCGTTTAAGATAAAAATAAAAATACACATGTTATTTTCAAGTCAAAGAAAATTGAGGTTGATGTAACTATTACCAATTATTTGTTTAAAGATTTCCTTTATGTGGTATTACATTACATGGCTGTTTTATGATTTTTATTATCATAAATTGTATATTATTTTACATTCAACTTCTGAGAATAATTTAAACTGATGTTCAACCAGGATGTTCTATTTTTAAAGGACGTCGTGTGGATATAGAAGGCAACTCTGATGCTAAATGAATAAACTGGAGAATTCAAAAATAGAATTGGAGGCACTAAACTAAACCGAATTATATTAAAGGAACATGACAAGGAAACATAATATATATACATATAGAAATAAAACTTTTTTGTCTAAGCTTTTTTATTTTTTAATCCGACAAATTAAAATGACTCTACGACGGATGTAGATGATGCTAAACTAACAAACAAATAAACATTAAAATAATTAGTTATTGTTGTTCTTTTATGAGCCATGTTAGAATAACAATGAGAGAGGAAAATAGTCCGTAATGGATGAACTGAATTCATTGTTTTCCAGGAACTCTGATAATTCTTGGAAAAATGGTAAAAAATACTACAATTTTTTTTTTTTTTAAATAATCAGTAGTCAAAATTTTAAAACATTTGTTGTATTAATATTAAGACCTTATAACTTTTATAATTGATAATTAATAGAAGTAGAAAAATATATATATATCACATAATTGTAAATGAATCTATCTTATCTAACTGAAAAGGGGTGCTTTCCCCTGATACTTGTGAGTTATTTGACAAAAACCAAAAAAATGTCCCGAATTTTTAATTAAATGCTAAGAAAATGAAAGATCGAATTCAAAGTCGTTTTATTCCAAACTTTTATATCGGGAAGTATATAACTGTTAAACTAGCAACAAATTTAAAATTAACTAGCTGTAAGTGGAATTCTGTCTTAAGGCAATTAGGGCATCGTGCCTTCAGGCAAATTGCTGGAACTTCCCGTACCAAAAATTATTATTTTTTTAAAAACGATTAACATTTTTGAAAAAAAATTACTTCGAAAAAATAAGATTTTTGAGAAACTATAAATTTGACAAAAAATTACTTTTTTTTGAAAAAAAAAATTGAAAAAAAAAATTAAAAAAAAAAAAAATTTATTTTTTTTTTTTTTTTGAAAAAAAAATGTTTTCTTTATTTTGACATATGTTGGAAGATCTGAACTTTTTTTCAAAGCAATCGTACTGCTTTAACTGCATAGAGACAAAATATAAAGCGCGTAAGCGCCGTGTCGCTGTCTAACGCATAAGCATTGGTACGGAACCCATAGGAATGTTAACAAAATGTATACTTATTGTTAAAATCTCTATAAAATATCTGATAATTTTATGTGCATATGTCTAATGATCATTTTTGACCGCCAAATGGCATTTTTTTTTTACTTTTTTCGTTAGATCTCCGAAACCGCTAGACCTGCCCTTATGAAAATTTGATCAAATCTTCATCTTGTCAATACAAGTAAAATGTTTTTTGAATTATTAATTCAAAAGTACTCAAGTAAAGTATTCAAGTTTTGAGGTACCGTTTTTGGCACTTTTTGCCCCATATCTTCGGAACGGCTAGGCCTACCTCCGCCAAAAACTAATCAGCACGTCTCCTTATCAATACGGATCGAATGTTTTTTAAATTATTCAAATTGCTTCAAATTGTTCCCGAAATCGTCGACGAAAATTTGTATCCGCACACACATACATACAAACACATACACACATACACACACACATACATCCATTTTTTCTAAGGTATGCCAAAATATTCAGAAACCTCTGAAACGTGAAGATATATAAAAATTTTCATTTTCGATTTTTTTGCGATTACTATAACTTACCCTACGGGAAGTTAATAACTCGCTTGTCAAACCTTACTTAATGCATTGTAATCGTTGACATTTTCATAGTTTTTTTGCAAATATTTCAAAAACTTATTCAAACACTTAATAAATGTGTTACATTTCTGAAAAGAATGATCTTAATTAACTTCCTAACATATTATAGATGTACAAAAAGTGATCTAATTACAAAAAAATATTGAAAGTTTTCAATTGTATGTATCAATCGCATATGGCTTTCTCATTTACAAGTTAAATTTAATACAAATCACTCTCTTTCGCGCCAGCTCTTCAATCATATGTAGAAAAATAAAAAAAACAGGCAAGAAAAAACAAAAATCGTGTTATTGTATCGCCCAGAAGTGCTCGCGATCGTGAAACATCTCATCCTCATCTCACCTTCAGTTCAACCCTCTTTTAGAGGGCGAGGTTGGGGAAAAAATAAGGCACCACCAAGAGAAAAGTAGAAGAATTTTCTTTCCTTCTGCTAAGAGAAAATGGGCATGTCTTATGTGTATGTTGAAGAAAACGTGAGAAATAAAACGAAAATGTCATCTGTCAATCGATTCGAGAATCGTAGGAGAATTGTGACGACTGTGACTGTGACACGATAGTAGCCGGTAGGAGGAATTAGAAAAGATGCATGGGGGATGAATGGATTTATAAGGAATGGATTGTCATATACATAAATATATATATATATATACTAGCATACCCGGCCACGCTTAGCCGCGGCTTTTATTAAAACCCATCTGATTAAAATATGAATCCGTTTGATAACCAACTTTTCAAAACTTTTGTTATAAAAAATTATATCAATCCGAATTGAAATTTGAATCTGTAGGTTCAATTTTATTGATTAAAATTTTTTTAAACTTACTTGAAAATTAAAACAAATAAAATTATTAAAGATCTGAATAAAAGACCACATTACAAAATTCATAATAAATAACCAATTGACTTTTATAAATGCTTTATATCCTATTTAGTACTACGTCCGATTTTCCTTGCTAATATTTTAATATGTTCTATGATGCTGTATTTAGGAATGGTTTCATTAGTCACAAACTACTGAGAACTTGTTATAAGTCCTAAAATTTTTTTTTAAAAATTTTCCAGAAATATATGATTTTGACTTTGTTAACTTTCCGAAGGAGAAGTTTATGCTTTCATAAAAAAATCCGATTCGCTAATTTTATGTTTTTTCGGCGTTTCAAGCCATTCTGAATCGAATGAGACCAAATTTGGAAAAAGTATGTGTGTGTGTGTGTGTGTGTGTGTGAACAGATTTTTTGCCGTAAATCGACGTTTTCTCGAAAACGACTGGACCGATTTCAAAAATTTAAAAGCCATTCGAAGTATCTCGATGAGGACTATTATTAGTCAGTTTTGTGCGACGATCGACCAAGCCGTTTCTTTATAAATCGCAGAAAAGTGAAAATTTTTTTGTCTACGTTTTAGCTCGCAATTCTGATTCGATTATGAAAATTCAAAAACCGTTCGAAAGATATTGAGTGGGAATCGTGCTGATTAGTTTTGGTAGAGATCGGCCGGGCCGTTTTCTTGTAATAAAGTTAAAAAAAATAAAATCGACGATTTTTATGATTATTTTTTATAGTAGATACCGTAGTCTTCTAGATCATACTAAAATCGTTTATTTTTTAAAATTATCAAAGTTTGCACAAATTAGTATGGTCTTTTTGGCATTTGTCAAAATTAAAACTTTCATCGACATTTGCTTAAACGCGTTGAACCGATTTCAAAAATTTAAGAGTCAATCGATGTATTTTGATATGGATTATCTATTCTCAGTTTTGTGCAACGATCGGCTGAACCGTTTCTTAGTAATTAAGAAAAAAGTGGAAAATTCTTATCTACGTTTTAGCCAAAAATTCCGACTCCATTTTGAAAATTCAAAAGATATTCGAAAAATATTATTCAGGAGTCGTACTGATAAGTTATGGACAAAGATTGGTCGAGCCGTTTCTTCCTGATCAACTGTTGAAATTTTTTTTTTGATGAAACTTTTTTTTGATGATAGATATTATGATCCTAAAAAACATACTGAAATAAAAATTCATGAAAGTTTCAAAAACAATGATGAATATAACAAAATGTGTCAAAAGTCGCTTTTGTGATGTGATGAGTCACAATTTGAATATCACAAATTCAAAAGCCATTTTTTGGAATCAGCGAAAAAACAAGTCCACAAAACTCTTCTAGTTGTTTAAAAAATGTTGTCATTAATTTAAAGCATTGAATATTATCAGGGGCTATATACATGGCATGTGTAATTGTGCAATTGAAAATTTTATATAAATATATGAATCTCAATTTCGGTTGATCAAGTCAATTATTACACATTTCCTAAAGTTCATGCATTTTGTCTTATTTTTAGGACAAAATGCTATGCACCACTAGTTCATATTTTGCATCAGCTTTTTATCGATGTGAAATGCTTTGATTTTTTTACGGTGTGAACTTTTTATTTGTCTTTTTATATTTTCGCATTAGGCTCTGTATAGTGATACACATAGACACTGGCACACTTTGTAGCCGCGTTTTTCATCTTTTCTTCTGGATCAAACTTTAGATATAACATAATATATATATATATATAATATAATATATATATATATATATATACAATATAGAGATGTACCTATACCTATAGGTGGGAGGTACCCATGTACGTGCTGTTATTACGAGAACGTGTTTACATGAGAGCAAAACGCGGTAACTCTGTTGAGTGGAGCATTTCACATTTCACATTTCGCATTTCGCGTTTTCGAGCATAATTCTACGATACTTTTCCTTCAAAAAATAAAAGAGAAACAAGCAAAATATAACAGATACACATACCGCATTTTAAAGATAATGGATCGATATTTTAACCTATGCCATTTTGAATTCAAAAAATCTATTTTCTATTACTGTGTATTATTTTTATAATTCATATCGTATTTAAAGTTTCGCACTTAAATCTATTTTATTTTCCATTCATGACTCTTTTCCGATCGTTCCGCCCTTATTTATTTATAGCGTACCCTACAGTCCTTAAAATCTAAAACATCCCTCGGGAATCTGAATAAAATTCGATTCGCTTGTTAAGCCCCAACTATATTATATATAAAATAAAATAGGGTTTGTAGTAGAAGATATACCATTAACGATGGCATTGTGAAGAATCCTTTTCCAGTGAAGGGTGTATACTGTACCACATCATAGGGCGGATTGTTTTACCCTTTAGGAATAATTTTATTTAGAAATTTGTATTATAGATATCTATTAAATTTCAAATAATTTTGAAGGATATTAGTCCTCTTGTGTGGCTGATATTCGCAAACTCTGGTGTTTTACATCATTCATACACGTCGAGTGTTGGGTTTAATAATGTTCTCGTTTCATTCTGAATATGAGCTTCATACAATTGTAGAAATGTCGTCAAAATTTCAGTTTAATCGCTAAAAGCAGACATTTCCGTGCGCCATCAGTATTCGCTTACAACGCGGAAATACGAACTCAGATCTCAAAATATGAATATGTATATATATATATATATATATATATATGTATATTATAATAAATATATAATAGTGTAGGGCGGGGCACAAAAGTCCAATTTATATACTATATAATCGCATAAAATTGCAAGGATATTGAAATTTACAACTCTATGGTGAAACCAAACTGATAATTGTGGACACTTCTTTTAGTTTTTTGCGAATATCTTGAAAGTTTGTTTTGAACACTTGTTAAATATAATTTATTTCTCTAATATATATAAAATTCTCCATAAAACTGCATCAAAAAATATATACAACATTATAGTAAAATTTTTCATAAAATTAGTAAAAACTCGATGGTCAAACCAAAATTAATCGGCTTGATAATCGTGGACACTTTGATAGTTTTTGCAAACATAAATAATAATAAGAACTAGTGGGGTGTATGGCATCGTGCCTTAAGGCAAATTGCTGGAACTTCCCGTACCGTAACGAAATGTTCGAGGAGTACTGAATGTTTTCAAATAGATTATTATAAATATTGTAACATTGTCTAATATTTCTAAGAATTATATAAACTGAATTGCAAAGTTAAAATTATTTGTTAAAGTTATATTAGAACTTTAGTCAGAATTAAAATAAAATCTGAATTATTTTCGATATACAAAAAAAAAAATTTAAAAAAAAAAAAAAAATTGGAACAAAAATTTTTTTTTCCTATATCAATTATTTGTTAAGACAAGCAGAAACTTCTTTGAATCATTCAAATCGGACGCTTAGTTCTCTCAAAAACTGCCATTTTTTACATATTTAGCTCCGTATCTTCAAAATGGCTGGGCCTGCCTTTGCAAAAAACTAATAAACACTTCTCACAATCATTACTAATTGAATGTTTTTTAGATCATTCAAATCGGATACGCCGTTCTCTCAAAAAGTCGATTTCTATTTTCTGCACTTTTTGCTCCGTATCTCCGAAACGGCTGGACCTGCCTTTCCAAAAACTAATCAGCTCTTTCCCTATCAATAGGAATCGAATGTTTTTTGAATCATTCAAATCGGTTGATCCGTGTGCCCGAAAACGTGACTGGAAATTTGTATCCATACATACACACACCAACATCCATTTTTTCTGAGGTATGCCAAAACGTTCAGAAACCTTCAAAACGTCGAGAAATGTAAAATTTTCAATTTCGATTTTTGGCCATTACAATAACTTACCCTACGGGAAGTTAATAATATAGACTTAAAAATTATATTGAGATCTCGTAAACTAAACAACAGTGCTCAAAACCTCAAAAATTTGTTCAAACTATATTAAATATATTACATATCTAAAAATTACTAAATCTTCTTCCAAATCTGCGTCAAAAAAAATATATGCTCACGACTAAAAACTAATATAGAAAAAAATACTTTTGTTATGGATTTTCAATGATGCCGTTTGATCCCGAGAACCGCCGTAAGAATCTAGATAATGACTGACCTTTTTTCGGTGGTGGACCTTTACTCTACGCTAGTATTATAAGTTATAAATATGACTTCTTTCTACTATTTTTTCTTATTTTTTCCAGGATTCTGAGCATGAGCTAGCGTTTTCTCCTCCATGCAATGCCGGCGCATTCAACCGGCTCAAGC
Source organism: Ctenocephalides felis (assembly GCF_003426905.1). Lineage (NCBI taxonomy): Eukaryota > Metazoa > Arthropoda > Insecta > Siphonaptera > Pulicidae > Ctenocephalides > Ctenocephalides felis. The sequence continues at coordinate 9,006,280 of NW_020537758.1, read as the reverse complement.
AGCCGGAGCACATGGCTGCTACAAATCTCCTTACTCCTAGCCTTAATAATAACAACGACATTAGAATAAGTCGACCACCTCAAGAAGCCATACGCTTTTCCCATCCAATATATAATGTCAGCGTTCCCGAAAACAGTCCCGGAAAAACCTTCCTCATTCAGCCGGCGAACGAAGACAGAGCCGGGTTGCGTTTATCCGGCATCTGGCAACAGGCCGATGTTAAGTATAAGATATCAGCAGGGGACAAGGATAAGTTTTTTAAGGCTGAAGAAGAACTGTTGGTGATTTTAGTTTTTAATTTTAAGGACACGTACTGGTAACACGGCTGTGCTGAATCGTGAACGCAAGGACAGGTATTTACTAGAAATCCATGCCACGGTTATTTTGAGACAAAATGGTAAAAGTAAAATTGTCAGCGAAGCTGATACTAATGTATCCGTCACAATTTTAGATACAAATGATTTAAACCCTTTGTTTTACCCCAACGATCAGTATTCAGTGACAATAAACGAGGACACGCCTATACACTCAGATATTTTACGCGTCGACGCCGAAGATGCTGATCTTGGAATCAACGGTGAAATTTACTACTCGTTTGTAGAACAAACTGACCATTTGCTGTACACGCCACATCAGGAGTAGTAACTTTAACCAGCCTTTATCCTTCACCGAAAAATCCCTGCACGAGCTTCAAATCTTTAGCAACCGATCGTGGAGGTGCCAAAAACAAAGGCACGGGTCACAGTAGTAAGGCTAAAGTACGCATCAAAGTCCGCCAAGTCAATTTATTTGCACCAGATATTTATGTACAAACCTTTGCCAGACATTCTAGAAAACTCCGACTTTTTGGTGTACGCAATCGTGCGTGTCGTTGACAAAGATTCCGGTGTCCATGGCCAAGTCAAAAGTTAGATATCGTCGACGGTGACCCGGATGGTCCATTTTAGAGTCCGAAGAACCGATACACCTGGTGAATTCAACATCGAAGTGCACAAGAAATTGGATAGAGAAGCCACTCCACAAGGTTATAATTTAACTTACGAGCTGTTGATCGTGGTACGCCCACTCGAGAAAGTTACAAAGCTGTTCCGGTGCACTTGTTGGACGCAAACGATAACGCACCTGTATTTGCAAGAGAGTTGTACGAAATATCTGTACCTGAAACATCACCCATAAACTCTCCAGTTATACGTCTAAAAGTCACTGACAAAGACGAAGGCAAAAACGCGCAAGTTTTCCTGGAAATTGTTGGCGGAAACGAAGGCGGCGAGTTCTGGATCAACCCTAACTCCGGCATGTTGTATACAAGTGTAATGCTTGATGCTGAATCTAAAGCGTTTTATACATTAACAGTATCTGCTATAGACCAAGGTAATACAGGTACACGTAAACAATCTTCAGCAAAAGTCAAAATCAACGTACAAGACGCCAACGATAACGATCCTGAGTTTGACCAAACAGAAATCACAGTCTTTGCTGATGAAAACGAACCTGGTGGCACTTTTATTACCAAAGTTACCGCCAAAGATCGTGACAGTGGTGAAAACGCTTACATATCCTACAGTATAGCAAATATCGAAGACGTACCTTTCGAGATAGAACATTTTAGTGGTGCAGTACGTACAACAAGATTACTGGATTACGAATCCATGAGACGTGAATACGCGCTTTTGATTCGTGCATCGGATTGGGGTTTGCCTTACAGACGCCAAACTGAATTACGACTAAATATCAAGTTGCGAGATGTAAATGATAATAGACCACAATTTGAACGCGTTGATTGCGAAGTAAGATTATCAAGATTTGCACCCATTGGCACAGAAGTGATAACTTTGTCTGCAATTGACTTGGACGCTGGTAATATAATTTATTATCGTGTGGTTTCAGGGAGCGAGGACGATTGCTTTGCTTTGGACACATCATCAGGAGTTTTGACTGTTGATTGTGATTTGAGTGATGTACGGTCTGATGAACGGTTTGTTAACGCTACAGCAACTGATGGTAAACATTTTTCTGATGTAGTCACTGTGCATATAAAATTAACCAACACTTTGGACAAATCAGGTGTATCTAATTGTCGTGAAACTGGTGTAGCAAGACGATTGACTGAAGCTTTGGCTTCTGCTGAAAGAAATAACTTACCTCTGCCTTCGCCGGAGCCAAGACACGCCAGACACCGAGACAACCTACACGCTCCTGAATTTATAGATTTTCCTAACGAAGTACGTGTAAACGAATCAGCACCTTTAGGCACAGTTTTACTAACTTTACGTGCAAGAGACCGCGATATGTCCTACAACGGTCGTATGATTTTCGGTATCTCCGGTGGTGATAGTGATTCAGTGTTTCGTTTAGATCCAGAAACTGGTGAACTGCAAATTATAGGTTATTTAGACCGCGAACACGAGTACGAGTACTATCTAAATGTCACCGCGTACGATTTGGGTAAACCCCAAAAATCGCAATCGCGTATAATTCCTGTAACAGTTCTTGATGTCAACGACAATGCTCCTAAATTCGAGAAGGCATTCGCCAGTTTTCGGGTTACTGAAAACGCGTTGAATGGCACTGTGATTTTTCGGCCGAATGCCACCGATGCAGATTATGGTGCCAATGCCAAAGTACGTTACTCGTTGGTAACTGATACCAAAGACTTTGCAGTAAATCCTGATAACGGATTTTTGTACGTCAGTAACTTCTTGGATAGGGAAAGTCAGGAGTTGTATGAACTGCGTTTAAGGGCTACAGATGGTGGTGGTTTGTATGCTGATGCCTTGGTAAGAGTCACTATAGACGATGTAAATGATAATGCTCCTAAATTTGCTTTGGAAACTGTGACAGTCCGTATACGCGAAGACGTACCCTTAGGCTCTCTTGTAGCCATGGTCGACGCTTTTGATCCTGACCTAGGCGCCGGCGGCGTTATAAAATACTCTTTACTCCCCGATGAAGCCGAAGGCGAACCTTGTTTCCGAGTTGACAAAAATCAGGAGCCATCAGAGTCTCCAAACCTTTAGATTTCGAAGAACGCCAACTTCATACCCTGACCATCGAAGCCAGAGACTCCGGTTCGCCAGCTTTGACCTCCAAAGCTGTTTTGATAGTGGAAATTGTGGATGTCGATGAAAATAGTTTTGCGCCAGTGTTTTCTGATTTTGTGTTGAGTGGTTCAGTGAGTGAAAATTTACCAGCCGGCTCTAAAGTTATGAGAGCTTTGGCCACGGACGACGACCCGCCGGGGCCTTGTTCTAGGATTACTTACACCATCACGGGAGGCACGGGATTGGGATACTTTGCAATCGATGATAAAGGTAAGATATTTGCACAGATTTATTTATATGTTATATGCAAAAAGAGCCTTCACCATTATCTCGATAAATTGTGAGACGATGGCTTGACCATATCTTGAAAATGCTGTACCTTTCTTTAGTGTTTTGCAAATATCTCGAGCGTTTGTTTAAACACTTATCTAATGTTTTACATTTCTGAAAATTACATACAATTCTCTACAGAACTGCATCAAAAAATATATACAACATTATAGTAAAATTTTGCATAAAATTGCATCGAATTTACCATTAATAACTCGATGGTTAAACCGAACTTAGTATGAATCATAATCGTGGCCACTTCTAGTTTTTTGCAAATATCTCGAAAATTTGTTTCTACACTTGTAAAATGTTTTACATTTCTGAAAATTATATAAAATTCTCTATACATCTGCATTAAAAATATGTACATTACTATAGTAAAATTTTCCATAAAATTGCAACGAATTTACAATTAATATCTCGATGGTCAAACCGAACTTAATATGCATTATAATCGTGGACACTTTTTTGCGAATATATCTAATATTTGTTTCAACACTTATTAAATATTTTACATTTCTAGAAATTATATAAAATTTTCTATTGAAATAAAAAAATATATACAATATTATAGTAAAATTTTGCATAAAATTGCAACGAATTTACAATTAATATCTCGATGGTTAAACCGAACCTAATAGGCCTCATAATCGTGGACGCTTACAGTTTTGTGCAAATATCTAGAAAATTTGTTCTAACACTTATATAACATTTTACATTTTTAAGAATTATATAAAATTGTCTATATAACTGCATCAAAACCAATATACAATATAATAGTAAAATTATGCATAATATTGCAACGAATGTACAATTAATAACTCGATGGTTAAACCAATCTTATTGTTAGTAAATGAAGAGACTTTTATAGTTTTTTGCAAAATTCTCGAAAATTTGTTTGCATACTTATAAAACATTATATATTTCTGAAAACCAAATGGAATTTTCTATAAAAATTGAATAAAAAATTATACATTATAGATAAAGTTAGCGTAAAATTAATTAAATAATTATTCGTAACGAAATTCAGTTGCCTTGCGATCCGGGTTACCTCCTGGTTACGCCTAAGAAGGTTTTATTTACTTAAATATATTTTTTACATAATTATTTATTAAAAATTATTTATTTCCTTAAATAGATTTCTTATTTCTTAATTCCCATCTTGTCAATCAGATATTATTTAATCTCAGTCGTTGAATATTCATTATTCCGACACAGAAGTCGTAAAGTTCGTCGCCGAATTTTATTGTGTAAAAAATTTATTCCCTTTCACGGAAAAAATACAACTCGAGAAGCTCTTTACAATAATCCATCATGAATATTCAAATAATCATTTGGATGTCGCCGTGAAATATACAAATGACTTTTGATAGCAATGTGTGACGATGTCGGAAAAAAAATCAAATTGAAGTGAATAATTTATCACGATGTGATGAAATAGGGTATGACGGGGTAAAAAGACATAATTTGACTTTTGGTAATTATACTGTGAAAACTAAACCGATTGCAACACAACAAATACCACATATCCAGCAAACAAGTATCGTGTTAGAAATTTTTAATTCGTTGCAATTTTATTATTTCAAAATTACACATATATTCCTATATGAATTTCACATCTCATCATCAATAATCGATTCATTCGATTCGTCCGATTCTGCGATTTGAAAATCGCTTCCAATCAATTTCTAAAACCATCAAATTACTGATAATTAATTATAGTCACGCTTTCCTTTCTAAAGACTTCTTTTTAATTGATTTTTAATCATGTATGTTGGAAAGCTGCAATAAATTTCAATTCATTTAATGCATGTCAGAATTAACACTAATTGGTAGTAAGATAGATGGAAGATATTAATCGAAAAATTTAAAAATTAAAAAAATTATAACATTTGTAGAATATTTATATAGGTTCAGATAGAGGCGTACAAATAATCCTTTATCCCTGGCATTAATTTCCCATCAATTTTCTTAGCAATTTTCGCCAAATCTTTTTGTCTATTGTTCTACGAGCGCGTAAGAATATTTTACAGCCTCTCATAAATTTCAAAGTGGCTATAAAAATACTATAAACATCAGCTTTTATTTTATTCTTCAACTTTTCTCTATTTTTCTCTATTTGAGTGAGTAATCGCCTTTTTATTGTGTGCTGGCCATAAAAATATGCGAAAAATTTAATAGCTGTTTTAAAATGTTAACAAATCATGTGGAAAATAACGATTTTATAGTTAAACTAATAAAATAGCATATATATATATATATAAATTTAATACAATCAACTACAGCTCAAAATAAATTTTTCATTTACTTCTATTTTCTCAAAAATTAAACTTTCATACAAAATAGTTTTATTAAACGTCTCTTCTATTTACCAAGAAAATAGCAAACTTTGAAAATTCATTACTAGAAAGTTTATTAATTAAATTTGTTGTCTGCTATTCAAAACAGATCTTTATTAATCTTATTACTGTACTTAATGTTATTATTTGCATAAAACTTTATTATAGGTATTTATATATTTTACAACTTCCAATAGATAGATTTTTGCATTTTTGCAAAAAATGGATTAAATTAGATTAGCACTTAAACAAAAAAATGGATTAAATTAGATTAACATTATTAGATTAACACTTGAACAACATTTAACATTTTTAAAAATGATATAAAATCATATACAAAACTGTATAAAAAATATATGCATCATTATAGTAAAATTATGCATAATATTAATTACAATTAATAACTCTATGGTCCAACCCACCTTAAGAGGTCTGATAATTGTGGACACTTTTATACTTTTATTTTACATTCCTAAAAACTACATAAAGTTTTATACGACAATGCATAAAAAAATAAATACCACGTAATAGTAAAATTTTCCGTAAACTTGCAACAAATTCACAATTGATAACTCGATGGTCAAACCAAATTTGTGGGTTATTGAGAGATTTCTCCTATTTTTATTATGTGTATGTATATATATTTATAATATAATATATATATATATATATATATATATTACATATAAATGTGAATAAAAGCAGAATATCAATATTGATTCAATCTAGAAACAATAACATTAGTTTTCCGCAGAGAAAACATAGATTTTCAACAATGGAGAACTCGATGCGAAAAATTTCCTCAAACCCAGATGGAAATCTGAATAGAAAATATTAAAGGTTTTCATTTAAATTCAGACAGGGCTGAGTAGAGGGAATAGAAAAAAATATAAGAAAAAATATAAAACAGTAACATTAACCATTTAATTAAAAATTTGCTCTCGCATAAGTTAACACCAGAGAAATACAAAAGTTCAAACAACCCCGTATTAAGCTAGATTACCATCATCAATTTGCTAAAAGCAAAATTCTACTAAAGACCTATGCAATTAATAAATTCCATCATTTATAATAAATTGCACTTTCCATGTGCTAAATTAGCACATTATAGCCTCTCATTTACAATACAGTAGGTATTATAGTGCAAATAATCCGCAAAGTTGCAGTATTTGAAATATGCGTATAAGTTGTTAATCTGTATTTACAAACGTTAAATGCACTTCTCATATTATATAATATTCCGTGTATTATACAAATAACAAAGGATTATTATCATAACGTAAGCCCAAATGCCAAAATTATGTTTGTTGGGCCAATAATCAACAATATATTTGGATAATGGTAATAATTGATCATGGAGAATAGAGATTCTAAAAATGGTATTAACATTTATGAAACGATATTATTTTTAATAAATATATAAATAATTATGCAATTAATTACACATTATTTTAATATTTTAACTTAGTTATTTGTATTAAAAAAATTAAATTAAAATTGAGCATATTTCGTGGAATGTTGTAATTCAAATACGTAAATTTTGAGTCATACCTACAAATTATTATATGTTAATTTATGAGGTAACTAAAAAGTCATAAATAATTTTATAGATATTAACATTTATAATTAACAAATCTAAATTAAAATACATACTTAATACATATATATTTAAAAACACAATTAATTAATAAGACTTCCCAAAAACTAGTCGATTGACTTTCAAAGTCATTAGTTTAGAACAAGTTATAAAAATGAAATAATTATTTATATATGTAAAATATATATATATATATATATATATATATATATATATATACATATTTGAATAAATCTTGTACCAAAGAAGGTTTTTGTGTACGTGAGTACATGTAACATGTAACATGTACGTGTCAACATGGATTTAAAAGAATTTCTTAGGCGTAAAAAAAATGCGTACGACATGCCTAAGTCAGACTACATGTGTAACAAATAATCTGAGAGCTTGTACAAACCTAAACAAATGTAAAAGATAATTTTAGAAACAAATCAAAAGTTATTTTTACTTGGAAAACTGATATCACTACCTCCTGATACCAGAACGAGTGAGTCTTTATAGTTCTTGTTTAAAATAAATCACGTTCGTTATCTTGACGATTATTAACGTATTCAATTACAAAGATAATATGAAATGACGCATATATAATTCACAAACACATTGTGTCCCAAATGTTAAATTATCGAGTGCATTTGATCTTTCTGGTGACCCTAAATTGTCCTCAATGCAACATTGATAAAAACTATATGAAGACAAAGGCGAAGGCGAATCGAATTTAAACACGAGGAAAATTTATGAATGGATAATTTAGTTATGTAATATAGTAATCGATTATTAGGTTCAGATTTGTTCAGGCCAAAAGTTGAAAAATTGCTGGGAGTAAGTCGTATTTTGCCCCAAGAGAGGTTGATACATTTTGTTCATGGATTTTTGATGTGGTGCTCAGCAAAAAAATTTATATCAAATAATTTTGTATGAAGATTAATGAAACTGGATATGTGATACTACAGAGAATGTAATAAGCTTTTTAACAGTGTATACTTTTATATATGTGTTGTAGTAAATTACTAAAATATTAGGTTGTCAAATATCTCCCTTCCGCTTTTTTGCTCTTGGTTTATAATACAAAAAGGCGGAAGGGAGATATTTGACAACCTTATATTTAGTCAACACTAAAAAAATGTCCGAAATTACCATTATCGTATGGAACATGCATGAAAGCTTAATATCATACACATTTTCTTAACAAAATCGATCCTTGATTTTCAAACAAATTTCATTAGATGAGAATAATTTTTTATAGTGTGTACTATACATAGTACATAAGTGTATATCTGGTGTTCAGTCAGCCTCGTGTAGATTTTACATTTAGGTTGAATTGCCTGGATGCAAATTAGTGCCTGATATTCGCATAATTAAGTGCAGCGAATATGCAAATGTGTGCCTTTGTGAACAGAACGGAGGTTCTTGTTTATATAAAGATATGTCTGGATATAATACACCTGTGTGCATGTATTTAATTTTGGATAAATGCAAACGTCAGACGTACTGAAATTTAAACAATGAGATTCTGATGAAAAAATAGAGACTGGAGTAAAACATGTATAAATCCTTTCTGAATAGACACAATGGTATGATGATGTATTTTGTATTACTTAACTTTATTGTTTTTGTTCAGGCTAACTTTTAGTTAGTAAATATCAGAAAGACGCGTTTTTTAATGAAATTTTAATTCGAGAAAATTTTTGTTCCCCTCAAGAAAATTTTCAAGCAACCTCTTCTCCTCTGACGATTCCTATTTCAAGCATAGTAGTTTTTTCTCTTGTAAAATATTTTATATAAAATGTGAAAAAAAAACTTCTTTTCGAAAGGAAAGAGATCTTACTTACATACGAGAGAATATAAACTAATTTCAGTAGAAAAGTTGTAGATATAAGATTTACCCGCAGACGCAAAGGTTCAAAATGAATTTAGTGATAGGGATGAAAAATTGAAAGGATAATATCGATGTAATATACGAAATGGCGAAAAAAGAATTTATTATTAATTAAATTAATATGGGGTTTTATTAAACTAAGTATGAGGCATCGTAGGAAATTTAATAAGCTTTTCAAAGATATATACTTTTATATATGTGTAGTATTGAATTATACAGGTATTTAGTAAGAACTAAAAATGACCAAAATTGCAAATGTTGGTTTGAGCATTGATGCTCTGCAAAAAAAAATTAATAACAATTAATTTTGTATCAAGACTTAATTAATCAGATATGTGATATTGCAAAGAATTTAATTAGAATTTTAATATAATTTTAATATACTTTTATATATGTGCAATATAAAATCATGGAGACATTTAGCAAAAACCAAAAAATGACCAAAATTGCTCCACGAACTACACAAAAATTTATATAATTTTCAAGTGGGTTGTAGAAACCTACCCAGAAATATTTAAAAAATATGTGTAACTAGAAAAGTATGTAATTATTTAAAACACAAATTATGTCTTTAAAAAAATAATTAAGACAAAAAACTCTTATTTGGATATCTTTTCCCTCAAAATCGATAAATATTTTCCATTCCCCATTTTCCATCCCGATTTTCTGTTAAAATCAGCATTACAGAAATACTGATACATACATACATCGAAATATGAATAATGTATAAACTCGACATCGAAAAAGGCTTACGAGGAAAGTTCTTTCGAAAGAAATTCCCTCTCGCATTATTCATTATCAGTTGCTTCAAAAGTTTTGGGACTTTCGTCTAAAAAAAATAGAGAAAAATGTATAAAAAATAGTGGAAAAATAGAAAAATAAATATATGTTCCTTTTGTGATTCAACACTTCAAAATTCGGTGATTTTAGGTAGAAGTTATATTTAGCAAAAAGTAGAAACAACTTGTAGATTTTATTATTGATTGAACTTCTAACAAGCTCAAAAATGCCATTACTCTCATTTTTTAGTACACAGAGTATTTGATTTTTGAAAAATATTGATTCTTCACATCACTAAGAAGGTATATATACATATATATATATATATATATATATATATATACATATATATATATATATATATATATATATCCTTTTCCAGGTATCCTTCCCTAATTATCTTTCCTGTCCCTGAGATTCGAACAGCTGCAAAAGGATAATTTTCCTTTTCTAATTATGTCGACTGTATTTTAATTATGCCAAGTTATTAACAAGTTGATTAAATTTAGTTCACACAATCTTAGCAAAATAATATTATTAATATTTATTACTATTATTCTTGTTGGAATGTTAAATCGATTACGAACGTGTCAATTGCTAACTAATAGTGTTTTAATCTAGTTGTAAATTTATAACTTGTTATTGGCTTTGATTTTGACCGTAGTTGAAAGTGAAAGGAATAAAGTATAAAATTGTTATTAACATTTGATTATTTATTAACGAAAAAATTTGTTTAAATAAACTAAGTCGTAAAATTGTTATTGGAAATGTCGGGGCGCCATTGCGAATTGATTTGTAATAAACTGTTTTTTTTTTTAAAATAATTATATATAAATATTTGTGTAAAAATTTAAGAAAACATTGGTATTGTAAAGTGTAGTATATAGGTTTCAGTTTATAGAATATAAATTTTAGTTATACAGAAGTGACACAAAGCTGGACTTGATTTTTTAAAAAACGGTGTTCGTGAACTTTGTTTTTTTACCCTTGCAAATAGTTTTATTCAAAATTTTCATATGCAAGTATAGTTAATACATTTTACTAAATTTTAGTACATTTTACCTAGATTTTATTTCTGTAAATAAAGTGTCTAGAACTAAATTTTTGGGTTATACAATAAAAACTTAGAAAATGTCCTGAATTCTAGTCCATGTAGATTTCATTAAGACAATGAAGCTTTGCAACAAGTTTATTCAAATTTTTAATATACAAAACAATAGTATAATAGACAGGGATCTGAATTGTGTTTTTCTCTCAGTTTTATTCAAAATTTACTCTATAAATAATCCATACAAAAATAATTTTTAAAAAATTGTCCTTTCTAGTGATTGATTGCATCTGTCGCCCAGTATTCCTCCGACAAGTATGATTTCGTAGTGGTATTTTCGCACATGATGTCCTCGGAATAAATTTTATTTTTTATCTTATTTTCGTTGTATATTTTTCGTTATTTTCAGCAACTATGTACAAGCAATCGGAAAAACGCAATTCCAATGCGGTGCCGCGGAAAATCAAATCATACACGGACTGACACATTCGGTTAGTTGATCAGACAGACTTCGGAAAAAAATCAAATTCAACAATTCTGGATATGTAAATGATAAAAATTTTGATGCCAAATCATAGAGGAAAGTCACAAGTTTGTTGGTACATGATGATTGTTTTATATAAAAAAATATTTGTATAATTTGACGGTCTTTGAACTTGCGCATTAAAATAGGTACTTCGGTCTGAGTTTGTTGCTCTTTATTATATTAAAACTGTTCAAAATTATTAAACTTATTCAAAATTTTGATATACAAGTGTTTACTTTAAATTTTGTTAAACACTAGTAAATTTCAACTAGTTTTTATTTCTGAAACTAAAACAGGGTGTTTAGAAATAAATTTTTGGGTTATTTAATAAAAACTACGAAAATGATCTGAATTCTAGTCCAACTAGGTTTTATTAAGACAATGTGGCGTTACAACTAATTTTATTCAAAATTTTGATATACAAGTGTATATTTTAAATATTGTTAAACACTAGTAAATTTTATCTAGTTTTTATTCAAAACAGGGTGTCTAGAAATAAATGTTTGTGTTATATAATAAAAACTACAAAGGTGATCTAAATTCTAGTCTAATTTGCCTTAAAGTAAAATGCATATAAATATATTTTTTTTAATTTTTGCAAAACATTTGTAATTTTATTGCAAAAGTGATGAAGGTGAATACGCCCAAGTTTAGTTTAAATATTCCCACTATAATATTTTTACACTCCAATATCGAGATGGAGAAACTCTAAAAATTTATCTTTTAATATAAAACTTGAACATTTCACCTCGAATTTTATTATTAAAACTGTGTGTGCGGGCATAAAGTGTAAAACCTAATCCATTTGATTAGGAATTCCTCTTCCCATGTCACTAAAATTATTCCGGACTGTTATTTACGCTTACAGAGTATTTCTCTAACGTTTTGCAGATGTAATAAAATTCAAAAACAGAATTGCCGGTACGTTTTCTTTCCGAGGAAAACACGAGCTTTTAAATGAAATTCAGAAAGCGTCGCGCAATATGAAGATTATTGTAGAAAGGGATCGCCCTATCGCCCTCGGTTGTTGTTTGTTGGTAATAAAATTGTAAACAAGTTGGGATAAATAAAATAAATATTATTCATTAAACTTGCCATATTTTTTCTCGTAATCTGTCAATCATTTTGTCGTGTACTCATATTGATGTTTACGCAGAAATAACGGAAAAGATTTCCATATGCCTTAATGAACCGATTCATATTCTTTGAACATTTTTTTGACAAGACTACATATTTTCACTTACAATATGTAACCATGTGAATACAGAGTGTCCCAGAACTCAACATAAAAAAATAAAATAAAATATCCCATGCAGTTTGACTGTTATGAGCTTTCAAGTGCAACTTAGAGCTTTGTTAAAAGTGTAACAATTTTTTGATTTTTGTGATTTATTTTAATTTTTTTTTTTTTGACAAGATCGCAGAATTTTCAATTACAATATGTAATCATGTGTATACAGGGTGTCCCAGAACTCAACATAAGAAAATAAAATAAAAATATCCCATGCCGTTTGACTGTTATGAGCTTTCAAGTGCAACCAAGAGCTTTGTTAAAAGTGAAACAATTTTTTGATTTTTGTGGTTTATTTTTTTTTTGACAAGATCGCATATTTTTACTCACAACATGTAATCATGTGTACACAGAGTGTCCCAGAACTCAACAATAAAAATATTCCATCCAGTTCGACAGTTTAAGTACTACCTAGAGCTTTAGTGAGTGTAACAATTTTTTGATTTTTGTGGTAATTTTTTTTTTTGACAAGATCGCATATTTTCACTTAAAATATGTAATCATGTGTATATATACAGGGTGTCTCAGAACTCAACGTCAAGAAAAATACAATAAAAATATCCTATCCAGTTCGACAATTTAAGTACAACCTAGAGCTTTAGTAAAAGAATAACATTTTTTTTATTTTTGTGTTTTTTTGGCAAGGTTGCATATTTTTACTTACAATATGTAATCATGTGTATACATAGTGTCCCAGAATTAAACGCCAACAAAAAACCAGGTCAAAAAAATAAGAAAAAAAATTACCCTGTGTACTTGGAAATTCGTGAGCTTTTAAGTACAACCTAGAGCTTTTATCAAACTGTGGCTACTTTTCGGTTATTGTGGTTAATTTTTATCATTTGTAATAATTTAAACTTTAGATCCGTAATTGTAAATAACATTTCTAAGATCACATATGAAAATAATCTCAAAATTACTCCAAGTTTCCAAGAATTCACATATTTTGTTAAACTATAAATTTAAAATTTACAAAAATGATTCGACTTTGAGAGGCTTTTCTTTAAAAAAATGTACCAAAGTGTGCTGGAAAGTTTTATGAAAAGTTGGTACATTTATTTAGGATTGTAAAATGTTAATATACTTGGTAGTTTAATTATAAAAAAATCGAGTAAAAAATTATTATTTTATTTTTAATTATTTTACTATTTTACATTCCTGAATAAGTGCGCTAAATTTTGATAAAACTTGCCAAACTACTTTAGTACATTTTTTTAAGAAGAGGGCCTCCTAAAGTCGATCAATTTTGACAACTTTAACTTCATAGTTGAACAAAAAGTTTCACTTCTAGAAAAATTATTGAAATTGTGTCATTATTTTTCAATGTGGTAATAGAAATGTCATTTAGGATTACGGCTTTAAAGTTTAAATAATCAAAAGTAATGAAAATTTACCACAATAACTAAAAATGAATACATTGTGACCAAAGCTTTAGGTTGCACTTAAAAGCTCAAAATTATCATACTAAAAAAAATTTTTTTCATAACAGTTTTTATAAAAAAATATGCTTTAGTGAATGAATGATTGGATGAATTTAATATTTAACATCAGACTACAAAAATTTAAATATTGTTGAAATAAACAGTTGAAAATTATATGAAATAGCTAATTCTCACTTCTTACTGATTAAGTCGATTTACGTATCGGAAAGCTCTTGCAACTTGCCTTAAGGAAAAATATCATTTACACCTAGCTGAGCATTTTATTGAGTGAATTTTGAGTAAAACTAACGGAAAAACACAGATCAGATCTCTGTCTATTAATGTTAGATAATATTTCTTTGCATTTTCGCTCGGTTGGTTGGTGTCGCCATACAATTTATTTTACTGATTGTTATTCTGAAAGCGTCTCTTTTATACAACAGATTTCTTTGGGGCCACCGCTGACATAATATATTTAACATGATATATAAATACAGACATATATATATATATATATATATATATATATATATATAATAAAGTAGTTGTTCCTCGTTCATTCAAGCCAAACTCTGACCTTCCGAACGCCGGCGAAGTCGTTTCTCGGGCATTTTTTTAATTTATTTCTTTTGTTCTTGGATTTTTTATGTTTTTTATAGTCGCACGTTGTGCTAATGTGTCTCGGACGCTTGAGTCATAATTTCTACACATATGGACATATATACACACATTTATATAATACTTATCCAAAAAATAAGCACAAACTAGCTGTAAGTGGAATTCTGTCTTAAGGCAATTAATGCATCGTGCCTTAAGGCAAATTGCTGGAACTTCCCGTACCAAAAATTATTTTTTTAAAAACGATTAACATTTTTGAAAAAAATTTACTTCGAAAAAATAAGATTTTTGACAAACAATTAGACAAAAAATTACTTTTTTTTGAAAAAAAAAAAATTTTTTTGATTTTTTTTTAATTTTTTTTTTTGGAAAAAAAAAATGTTTTCTTTATTTTGACATATTTTGAAAGATCTAAACTTTTTTTCAAAGCAATCGTACTGCTTTAACTGCATGAAGACGAAATATTAAACCGCGTAAGCGCCGCGTCGACGTCTAACGCGTAAACATTGGTATGGAACCCATAGGAATGTAAACCAAAATTATACTTATTGTTAAAATCTCTATAAAATATCTGATAATTTAATGTGCATATGTCTAATGATCATTTTTGACCGCCAAATGGCATTTTTTTTTACTTTTTTCATTAGATCTCCGAAACCGCTAGACCTGCCTTTATGAAAATTTGATCGGTTCTTCACCTTGTCAATACAAGTAAAATGTTTTTTGAATTATTGAAATCGGACGCTCCGTTCTCTAAAAAACTGAGTTACCGTTTTCGGCACTTTTTGCCCCGTATCTTCGGAACGGCTAGACCTGACTTCGCCAAAAACTAATCAGCACGTCTCCTTATCAATACGAATCGAATGTTTTTTGAATTATTCAAATCGGTTGATTGGTGTTCCCGAAATCGTCGACGAAAATTTGTATCCGCACATACATACACACACGCACACACACACACACACACACACACACACACACACACACACACACACATCCATTTTTTCTAAGGTATGCCGAAATATTCAGAAACCTTTGAAACATCGAGAAATGCAAAAATTTTCATTTTCGATTTTTTTGCGATTACTATAACTTACCCTACGGGAAGTTAAATATACTTGCATATAAAAACTTTGAGTAAAACTGATAGAAACATTGTCCTCTATATTTTGCTTGTTAGCACTATAAAAACTCAGGACATTCTTTTACATTTTTTGTCATTTACTTTCGGACATTATATTTAACTTCCCGTAGGGCAAGTTATAGTAATCGCAAAAAAATCGAAAATGAAAATTTTTATATATCTTTACGTTTCAAAGGTTTCTGAACATTTTGGCATACCTTAGAAAAAATGGATGTATGTGTGTGTGTGTGTGTGTGTGTGTATGTATGTATGTATGTATGTATGTATGTATGTATGTATGTATGTATGTGCGTGTGTGTATGTATGTGCGGATACAAATTTTCGTCGACGATTTCGGGAACACCAATCAACCGATTTGAATAATTCAAAAAACATTCGATTCGTATTGATAAGAAGACGTGCTGATTAGTTTTTGGCAAAGGCAGGTCTAGCCGTTCCGAAGATACGGGGCAAAAAGTGCTGAAAACGGTAACTCAGTTTTTAAGAGAACGGAGCATCCGATTTGAATAATTCAAAAAACATTTCACTTGTATTGACAAGATGAAGAATCGATAAAATTTTCATGAAGGTAGGTCTAGCGGTTTCGGAGATATGGAGGAAAAAGTAAAAAAATGAGCCATTTGGCGGTCAAAAATGATCATTAGACATATGCACATCAAATTATCAGATATTTTACAGAGATTTTAACAATAAGTATACATTTTGTTAACATTCCTATGGGTTCCGTACCAATGCTTATGCGTTAGACAGCGACGCGGCGCTTACGCGCTTTATATTTTGACCGTATGCAGTTAAAGCAGTACGATTGCTTTGAAAAAAAGTTCAGATCTTTCACAATATGTCAAAATAAAGGAAAAACTAGCTGTAAGTGGAATTCTGTCTTAAGGCAATTAAGGCATCGTGCCTTAAGGCAAATTGCTGGAACTTCCCGTACCAAAAATTATTATTTTTTTAAAAACGATTAACATTTTTGAAAAAAAAATTACTTTGAAAAAATAAGATTTTTGAGAAACTATAAATTGGCCAAAAAATTACTTTTTTTTGAAAAAAAAATTTTTTTTTAAAAAAATTTTTTTTTTAATTTTTTTTTTGTTTTTTTTTTTTGAAAAAAAAAATTTTCTTTATTTTAACATATTGTGGAAGATCTGAACTTTTTTCAAAGCAATCGTACTGTTTTAACTGCATAGGGACAAAATATAAAGCGCGTAAGTGCCGCGTCGCTGTCTAACGCATAAGCATTGGTACGGAACCCATAGGAATGTTAACAAAATGTATACTTATTGTTAAAATCTCTATAAAATATCTGATAATTTGATGTGCATATGTCTAATGATCATTTTTGACCGCCAAATGGCTCATTTTTTTACTTTTTCCTCCATATCTCCGAAACCGCTAGACCTACCTTCATGAAAATTTTATCGATTCTTCATCTTGTCAATACAAGTGAAACGTTTTTTGAATTATTCAAATCGGACGCTCCGTTCTCTTAAAAACTGAGTTACCGTTTTCGGCACTTTTTGCCCCGTATCTTCGGAACGGCTAGACCTGCCTTCGCCAAAAACTAATCAGCACGTCTCCTTATCAATACGAATCGAATGTTTTTTGAATTATTCAAATCGGTTGATCCGTGTTCCCGAAATCGTCGACGAAAATTTGTATCCGCACATACATACACACACATACATACATACACACACACATACACACACACATACACACACACATACACACACACACACACACACACACACACACACACATACATCCATTTTTTCTAAGGTATGCCAAAATGTTCAGAAACCTTTGAAACGTAAAGATATATAAAAATTTTCATTTTCGATTTTTTTGCGATTACTATAACTTACCCTACGGGAAGTTAAAAATATTTTTTTCAAAAAAAAAAAATTTTTTTTTTTTTTTTAAATTTTCAAAAAAAAGTAATTTTTTGTCTAATCTATAGTTTCTCAAAAATCTTATTTTTTCAAAGTAAATTTTTTGCAAAAATGTTAAACGTTTTTAAAAAAATAATAATTTTTGGTACGGGAAGTTCCAGCAATTTGCCTTAAGGCACGATGCCTTAATTGCCTTAAGACAGAATTCCACTTACAGCTAGTTTATTTATACAAGTTTAAACTAGATAAAATTTACTAAAATTTAGTATAATTTGTTATATACACTTACATATCAAAATCGTTGGTATTTTTCTACTAAACCAAAGCGTGACCTCAAACCCTTATGCAAACTTGTAGTGGCCCTCCTTTTTTAATCCTCGTCATAATTTTAACGTTTTTCAAACCAAAACACGTCCCAAATTTTCTACATCGTCTTCTTCTAAGAATACAAAAAGCTCCCGGTGAAAAGTTGTATTAAAATCGACCGAGAAGCACCTGTTTTCGCGAATTTTCCTCCTTGTTTTTAGAACAAGGCGATCATCTAACGATGATTAATGGTCCCGATTACAAATGTTGCGTTTTATGGAATTTTGTGAGAAAACTTTTATGGCACTTTAAGATTACTTGTAATAGCCCCCGTGGATGGAAAAAATTCGAGGAAATAATGTAAGGAATAAATATTAATAATTGCGAGGTGCTGAAGGAAAAACACGAGTGAGGATTGTATTGTTTTAACAACGAGGATTTAGGATGGAATTATTTATTTGATGGACGATAAAAATATTCGTATATATTTTGTATGGCATAATTTATTCATAATCCTGGATAATGAGAAAAATTAAAGTACAATTACATTAGAAAATTCAGTACTTATTCGAGTGACATATTCTGCAGGGAAAAAATACGTATTATAATGTTGTTATGTGAAATTAATATTTAAGAATATATAATATATTTTACTAAATTTTATCTAGTTTTTATTAACGTAAACAAAGCAAAATATCCAGAAGTAAATTTAATAATTATGCGACAAAAACGAAAAAGATGTCTTGAATTTATAGAATGCTAACTAGCAAAATAAAAACACAGCGTTTCTATAAGTTTTATTCAAAGTTTTTATATAAAGGTATATATATATATATATATATTGTGTTTTACTACATTTTAGTAAATTTTATCTAGTTTTTAATAATGTAACCAAATCATAATGTCCTGAAGTAAATTTAAAAGTTATGTCAAAATCTAAAAAAATGTCCTGAATTTATAGAATGCTAACTAGCAAAATACAAAACATAGCTTTTCTAACAGTTTTATTCATAAATTTACTATGAGTTTTTACTAATATAAATAAATTTGAATGTCCGCGAGGAAATTTCAAAGTTATATGACAAAATATAAGTAGAAGTATAATTCATATAACACTAAGAAATTAATTTGTAATTTTGTCTAAAAATATTTTTGAAAAATTTGCGAAGTGTGTCATCTCGTAGATAATTTTATCTAGTTTCAACGTTTCTAAGATAATTTTATAGTACATACAGTTATTTTTAAATTATCTCAAAAAATCGAATGGATGTACGCTAATTTCTACTTTAATTCTAAATCAAGAGCATGTAAAAAAATGTAACTTTGTACAAAATATTTAGTAAATTTAGTAAATATATATATATATATATATATATATATATATATATAATATATATATATATATATATATATATATATACAGGAATAATTATCAATCATTTTTCACTGTAGTTAAAATTACCACTCGATCAAACAATGTTATTTTTTCATCAATTTATTTTTGTCAATCGTCGAGAGGAAAAAATAGTCGAGTGAAAAAACAAAAGAGAAATTCAACAAACAAAAACACAATAAACAGAATATAAAATAAATTCGGTAAAACAAATAAGTGACAGTGAAATAAAAAATATTTTTTGGAAATGGATTAATTAAAAAAGCTCGATAAATAATGAAATAACTTCAATAAATTATCCTTTATACAATTTTTATTAAAATCACTCAATTTAATGAATTCATCAAAAGTATCATTAACATATCAGTGTCAGGGGACCCCCGAGACAGTTTCTATCAAAATGAGAGATCTTTTCATTAACACAAAAATATCATATAACCGTACACAACAAGTTAATTAAAATGGGAATGAAATTGTATTAAATTAAGATAATTAAGAATAACACAAACTAATTAGCCAAACAGACGACGACATGTGATGTCATAGTAAAACGGAATTGCTGTTGTAAATTATTATTTGAAACTGGAATTATGGTAATTCGATTGCAAATCTTAATTTAAATCATACACAGTTATAATTGATTTATATGATTTAGATTTTTTTTGTAGATAAACAATTTAATTTAGGTAAAAAAATGTGGCAGAAATGCTGACTTTTATATTTGGTTTGATAGCATATGTAAATTCTGGATTTTTTTTTTTTAGAATTTATCATATAACTTCAAAATTTACTTCCGGACTTTCTGCGCTATTTACATCAATGAAAACTAGATAAAATTTACAAGAATTTAGTATGAAAAGTTATATATACTTTCATATTAAATTTTTGAGTAAAACTGCAAAAAACTCTGACTTTCATATTTTGCTAGTTAGCATTATGTAAATTCAGGACATTTTTTTTTTAAATTTGTCATATAACTTTAAAATTTACTTCACTTTGCTTTATTCACATTAGTAAAAAATAGATAAAATTTACTAAAATTTGGTATAATGTGTCATATACACTTCTGAATAAAAACTTTGAATAAACTAAAAGAAACGCTATCTTTTTTATTTTGCTAGTTTGAACTATATAAATTCAGGACACTTTTGTAGATTTTTTCATATAACTTTTGAATTCACTCCAGGACATTTTACTTTATTTTAGTAAAAACTAGATAAAATTTACTAAAGTTTAGTATAATATGTTATATACTTGTATAGAAAAACTTTGAGTAAAACTGATAGAAACGCTGTATTTTATATTTTGCTGGAATAGAAACGCTGAATTCTATCAAATAACTTTTAAATTTACTCTAGAACATTTTATATCACTTACACCAGTAAAAACTAGATAAAATTTACTAAAAATATAATAAATAATACTTTATATACTAGAATATTAATTTTAAGCAAACAACATCTTAATTAATATATTTTTCCTCTGTACTATAATTGTACTTTAATACATTACATCTTGAAATTGGATCCAAAAATCTAATTTTCTGAAGAAATCATAAACTTTTTCATAGCAAAGTTAAAAATATATAACCGTATTTATATTTTATGATTTTCAAATGTTTAGAAAGACTTTCTTTGGGAGTATAATTTCAGTTTCCCCAAAATCCGCCCACATTTTCCCTTGTAGTCGATTTCATGTCAATTCAAGACCCATATCAATGTAGTGACGTAGTCGAAAATAACAACCCTTACAGGTAGATATATATATATATATATATATATATATACATATATATTAAGATTAGATATATGTAAGAATAAAAATGATACGGCGATGACACAGCTTTGTGGTGTCATTTTGTATTATATAAAGCTGCAGAAAAAAGGTTTTTTTTGTTAAGGTTTTCGTACGTTTTTTTTCTTCTGCTAGTTCCGTTGACTTCATTATATTAAATGTCTTTATGTGTACATTATAAAGCGATTTATATAAAAAAATAATTTATTAAACGTGATACAAAACTGTCACGTAGATTAGATTTGCATGATAAATTTCACTACTGAAATTGAGTACAAAATTTAAAAAATCACAAGGAAAAAACTGAAAGTATATTCTATAGACAAAAATATACAAAGTTTATTTAAAATTTTATTATTTATTCAAAAAGCAACATAAACTTTATATACAAATTATCCAAGAGACGTTTTGCAGAATCTGCTTTCATTTACCTACACAACCAAAACCCAAGTATTTACCATTATTATTATTATTATTATTATCATTGAACTATTCAAAATCCATTAAACATTACAACTCCATTCAACCATTTATTATCTCCATATGATGATTTGGTGTTATCCATAAATGTGCATAACTTCGGATTATGCGAATCAGATAGATATTTCGCATGAAAAGACGAAAACAATCGAAAAGCCATCATTTATATATAATATAAACGTATTGATAGATATTCTGGCCTATCTATTATTTAAATTATTAACGGTATACGGATTTTAAAACGACGATAATCGTTTTATGCGGGCGGAGGAGAATAGTCGGAGAGCTGGTGGGAAAGATAGTTGAATCTTAATACTTAGAAATAGTAATAAAAGATTTTTTTATATGAGGTATAGATGTTTTTTATACGAAATGCTATTTGCACTAGCTTGTAGTGAAGCATGTCGAGATTTTACTTACTTAAAACAGAATATTCTGTTAGTTGCTAATAAAAAAATTAGTAACAATGTTCAGGTTCGTCAGATTTCAAGTCAAATTCAATTACTACAATTCTATTAATTTTATGTAATATTCAAATACAACCGTATTGTTCCATCTACGTCATTTCTATTATTAATATAAATTACATCTGATATTGAATCAAACGTTTCCTCTCTATATATAATATGAAGGAGCTTATAAATCCATTAACGAAACCGTATCAAAATCGTATCTTCCTTGAATCTGGAAATAATGCGGTACTGACACAATATCAAAGGGGAAACCGGGGTAAATGCGTATATTTAATATTAATTAAACATTGGAGAAATTTACAAGAAACTTCGAATAATGGACTAATTAGAAAAAAAAAACACACAGAAAATAAATGTAGGCGTATTAGAAGCTATGTTATAAATCTAAATGTGGTATTTTTTTAATATTTAAATAATGAATTTGTAAGTGAATTGTGTATTTTTACCCATGTGTCCCTTAACCAAAGATTTGATGTCTTCATCTATATATAGTATAATAAAGAGCACAGAATTTGTTCCGTGTCATTTATTTCGGCAAATGATGAACTAAAGGTTGTTTGACCGACCAACTAATATTATTATATATGATTATTATAATAGGTTGTCAAATATCTCCCTTCCGCCTTTTTGTATTATAAACCAAGAGCAAAAAAGCGGAAGGGAGATATTTGACAACCTAATATTATACTAGTATATATATATATATATATATGTGTGTGTGTGTATATATATGTATTAGTATATTTGTGTAATATATTATTCGATCAAATATGTCATTTACATTCGCATAGGTCGTTAGTCAACTTAAGACGACGGCGTGGGCGACGATTGAGAAACTCGATTCATTCATTCGTTAACAAACCGAAATTATATATATATATATATATATTATATATATATATATGTATATATTTGGAAAAATGTTTTTTAAGTAAAAGTAAATTTTGAAGTTATATGACAAAATCTACAAAAATGTCCTGAATTCATATAGTGCTAACTGACAAAATATAAAAGACAGCGTTTCTATTAGTTTTATTTAAAGTTTTTCTACACAAGTGTACATAACATATTATACTATAATTTAGTAAATTTTATCTAGTTTTTACTGGTGTAGATAACGCAAAATGTCTTGGAGTAAATTATTTGACAAAATCTACAAAAATGTCCTGAATTTATATAGTCCCAACTAGCAAAATATAAAAGACAGCGTTTCTATTAGTTTTACGCAATTTTTTTCTATACAAGTGTATATAACATATTATACCAAATTTTAGTAAATTTTATCTAGTTTTTACTAATGTAAGTAAAGTAAAATGTCATGGAGTAAATTTAAAAGTTATTTGACAAAAACTACAATGCCCTGAATTTATATAGTGCTATCTGGCAAAATAAACAATTCAGCGTTTCTATTAGTTTTATTCAAAAAAAATCAATACAAGTATATGTAAAATGTTACACTAATTTTTATCTAGTTTTTACTGATGTATATAAAGTAGAATGTCCTGGAGTAAGTTTAAAAATTATATGACAAAATTTAAAAAAAAGTCCTGAATTTATATAGTGCTAACTAGCAAAATATAAAAGACAGCGTTTCTATCAGTTTTATTAAAAAATTTAATGTGAGTGTATATGCAATATATTATACTAAATTGTAGTAAATTTTATCTAGTTCTCAATAATGTATATAATTCAGAATGTTCAGAAATAAATAACCAAACTTTCATTTCCTCCCTTAAAATTTTATTATATTACCATTCTTTCCAACTCTTCGTCTATAATTCCCCACAAAGTGAGGTGATAATTATGTGGCATTAGGGACTCCTCGTATGTGTAATAATATAAAAAAACACAACAGAGCACCCCCCAAAAGTCTCTCCTCGGATAATCCTTAATAATTCAAGAAAAACGTTCCAGTGGCACGTAAAGTTAAAGAATTATTTATCAGACACGAGAGAAAAATATGACGTAAATTTTTATATTATTTTTAAACATTATTTAGACTATTTCAAAAATTTGTATATACAGAAAAATATAATTTCCCCGAAGAAATGGGGCTGCGTTTAGCACCTTGCGTAACTCCAAGCGCAATGCTCCTCAAGCATTAATTTACTTTTACGCCTTGTTATATTAATCGCATGTGACTTATAAACAAATTTGTAAAAATTATGATTTATTTTCCATTTTCTATTCTTTCCAGCTCTGTGTCTATAATACCCCACAAAGTGAGGTGATAATTATGTGGCATTAGGGACTCCTCGTATGTGTAATAATATAAAAAAAACACAACAGAGAGCACCCCCCAAAAGTCTCTCCTCGGATAATCCTTAATAATTCAAGAAAAACGTTCCAGTGGCACGTAAAGTTAAAGAATTATTTATCAGACACGAGAGAAAAATATGACGGGAATTATTATATAACATTAGAACGCCGAGAAGATCCATTACCGAATTGAATTAATGATGATAATAATGATAACGTTGTTGTTAAATCTAAAAGGTCTATGAGAAGGTAGATTTCGATTTGGGTTAAAGTATATATATCAGAAGGGGTCTTTTGAATCGGAAACCCTTCAGGAAGAATTATACAGTACGGTGGTTTTGTTAACACTTTGTAAATGAAACAGGAACAAAACCGAAAACGAATGATACAAGCTTTTTGGATATAGATCGAGCAGTGTTTCTAAAATATAAAATATACAGAACACAAAAATAAAAATGTAAAATAGATCATGGGGCTTGGCATAGCACCTTGCGTAACTCCAAGCATAATAATTTTGATAAGTTGATAATAACTACTAACACGTTCTCTCAAAAGATGATACTGTTTTTATTATATTCCATGTGATTTTTATATACTTATTTTTTTACAGTTTTGTACATCTATAGTCGTAAAAATAGTTGAAGTAATACCATAAAAAACATTTTTCATCAAATCTCGTCCCAGTCAGCAATAAACACCAGGAACATAAACGTGTATATAGTCATGAAAGTGTTTAAGAGCTCCCCTGAGGGCAATAAAATGATATTTTACTTATTGTGAGTTAATTACGAATTCAAAATTCCTCATAATGAAACATATTGAAGTAATAAAGATCCACCACGAGTCAACTCGTGTAATTTTAAAGTAGAGAGCAAAACATCACATCATTATCGAGCTGGATCTTTTTTTCTGCTAGTCTATTACCAAGGTGAGTTTTGAAGAATTTCAGTCGAATGAACCTTTGGGCTTTGGAAAAATTCTAAAAATCCGGCAACCGCAATTTTTCTTTCCTTTATTTTATTTGTTTGCTTGCCAAGGCATCTGGCGAATGTATGGAAAAGCTTTCTGGCTTTTGGCTTTTTGGCGGGTTTGCACTCATAAACATTCCTGGAGTGTTTTATCTTAACATAGGGGTACCCAGGAACACAAATATGGGATGTATATATATATATATATATATATATATATATATTAAATTTTTTATATAATTTTGATGTTGAAATATGTGATATTCAGTTTTCAGGGCAATACATCAATTAAAAAATTTTTTAATTGATGTATTGCCCTGAAAACTGAATATCATATATATATATATATATATATATATATACAAATACATATGGACATTCAAATTTGTACTCAATCCTATAATAACACAAATGAAAATTGTATAAAATTCTATTTTTATTGAGTTGCTTAATTATGTTTACGATTTGTTAATATCTGTATTTAATTTATTACAATTATTGAACTTTTATGTAAAAGTTTTCTAATATAAATATGGAAACTTTTGAAAAAAAAAACGAGGAAAAGGAGCTTTGCATATTACCTTGCGTAACTCCAAGCGTGATAATTCTTAGGCCAAGTGTATACATTATTGAAAATATAGAAAAATTTCTTTTTATTTAATAATTATTATATTTATACTATATTTATATGAATTTACAGTTTACAAAAAATTGGTTTTTATCTGAATAAAATTAAAAATCCAGTGAATTAAAAATAAAGTAAAATTTAAATTAAAAAAGTTATATTTTTCTATGCATTCAAAATGATACAAAAGACAATACATTATTATTTTAATTTTAAAATGTGCAGTAACTACAAAATTCGATAATAATTAATCTTTCCTCTTATAATTCTACTTAAATTAGAGATTTTTTTTATTTTTCCATCATTTTAATGAAAAATTATTTGTAGAAATAAATATGACAAATCTTTTCCTGATTTATTTGATAAAATTACAAATAATTTAAAGATAAACAAACTTTACTATAAATCAACTTTAAAATAATTTTTTAGTAGTAACGTTTCAATTATTTGATTTTTTTATACATTTAATAAATATTTAACAAGCATAATTTTAGAAATATTTTGTTGTTAAAAAATTATTTATTTTATTCAATTTTAATAATATAAAATTAACTAATATATTTTTATTTTTTTTCAGGTATGTTTCTGATACTACTTGTAAGGATATACAGTATTCGGTAAGAAAAATCATTAGTTAATAATAATTTATATTAACTCCAAAACAATTTTTTCTATCATTTTTCAATTTTGCAATTGTTTTGAAAAAAAAAGTTACAATACATACAGTAATATTTTTTCTAAAAAATTGTTTTAGTAATATACGATATATTTAATTCAGTACAAGTTAAATTATAATCACTGTTAAAATAAATATTTATTTATTTATTTAATAATATATTTAGATTTTTATTCATATACTGAAGATATTAAATATTTATATTTGCAACCTTTACAATACAAAAAATCTATATTAATAACAATAATAATAATAAAATTAATATTGTCCTATAAATTCATTTGAAGGTTTTTATTACAAATTTGCTAAATTTGGATATGGATTTTTTAGTTACAATTTATTTTTTGTCAAGCAAAACAAAATTATAAAATTTAATTTAATTTTTTATCTATCTACTAAAGACATTAAATTTATATATTTGCAATTTTTAGAATACAAAAAATTTATATTGATAACAATAATAATAATAAAAATTACATTTACTTATAAAAACATTTGAAGGATTTTATTACATATTTACTAAATTTAGGTATGTATTTTTTAGTTACAATTTATTTTGTCAATCAAACCAAAATTATAAAATTTAATTTAATTTTTTATTTGTTTACTAAAGACAATAAATATATATTTGCAGTTATTCTAATACAAGAAATCTATATTAATAACAATAATAATAATGAAATCTATATTTTTTCATTAAAACATTTGAAGGTTTTTCTTACAAATTTGCTAAGTTTGGATATGTATTTTTTCCTCACAAATTACTTTGTCAATCAAAACAAAATTATAAAATTTATATTAGACAATATTATGTCTTTAAAATATAGAATAAAACAAACCAAAAAAATAATAAAAGTAATACAACAATATTATATATATAATGTGAAATAAATTGGAAATAAATTCATATTTTTTACCATATCTATTTTACTATTTTATTATAATATATATTTTACATCAATTTAAGCTACATTTTATAATTATATAAGTATAAATATTTCAAAAATATTTTAGCAAAAAAAATTCCCCCATTAACTTCCTATTTTTACTAAAACTACCCTTAACAAAAAAAAATCCTAGCGTTTTAGCTTTTAGTATGTCTGGTTAGTACCGGGTGTATTTTATTACTTATATATATATATATATATATATATATATATTTCCACTGGCCGGATTCCTGGCAGATATATAAAATAAATTTAAAATGTTGCAATAAATATCTGGGTGTGAATTATAAAGAATTTTTCGCTGGCTCCGTTTGCGAATTACATTTATCGTTCTTGCCATAAAAACTGTTTTAGTCTGCAAAAAAAAAATAGAAATAGAAAAAATAGAAATAGAGCTATAAAGATAATAGTCAATTATAAATTATCTATATATATTCTACATAGATATAAACTTCACATTTTACACGTTTTTCTGCAAGTTTTCAGATTAATTCAAAATCAATCGTATAAATCGCTTATACAAAAATTATTACAACTAATTAAAATTCCAAACAAGATCTCATAAAATATTATTTTACTGCCGGTAAAATAATGATCACTAATTTATATATTTATATGGTTCGCCTTGAACAGATTTACTTTCATTTTGCCGGTGCGTTCTAATGTAATATTATTAATATTATTATTATTAATTGATGTTTCGTTTAACAAGAACACATTATGCATATCGATTGATTGATTGGTCCATATAGTTATAAACAATTTAATTTGTAACCAAGTGTGAAAGAATAAATTAAAATAATTGAGAGCAAAGTGTGGGAGTAAATAAGTTTTTTTAAAAATTGGCAATAAGTCCTGTTAAATTATTCTCGATATTCTACGTGAATCATATTCTACTTTATATGCTTTATATTTTATACTTTATGATATGCAATATGCATTTTCTTAGGTACTACATATACTACATATAATATGTACGGTGTAACGTTACTTCTTCAAATAAAACTATTTTTCAGTTCAGCCAGAAGAACGTAGAAAAGTTCTAAAGCTGCGGAGAATATTCAATTTGTTTGAGCAAATAAGAAAAAATACTAGTACAATATATAGTATGAAATAGTAGCTACTACAAGGCGCACGACTAAATGGAAATTTAGGGGAAAAAACTCTTTTGTAAAGCATTTTGTGAATAAATTTGATATTTACTATATCGCTTGTATTTTTTAAACGGATGCAGTAAAATAAATAAAATATTTGGCAAATTTATGTAAAATTGTATTGTTTATAATTGTTTTTTACATGTTAATGACCTACAGCAACTCGGTATATTTTAAAATCACGTTCAAAGTACACAATTGATACCGTAAGCTCCATTTGCTTCAAACCAATATTAATGTATTGTAATATCATTCATTTGTAATATCGCTTGTAACTTTTGAACGGATGGACTAATTTAAACAAAATATTCAGCAAATTTGTTTAAAATTGAACTGTTTATAATATTTTCTAACAACATATTGACCTACAACAACTCCTTGTACTTTAAAATTACCTCTTTTCCATTATAAACAACTCCGTTAAAATAAATAATTCAACAGCAAGTGCAAAACCGATATCTTGCTTCGAAAAAGTTTTTTTTTCCTGAAAATCCTTTACCTCACATTTCTAGTATTCCCAAGTGTGTTGTTTTTAAGCATTTTGCAAAATATAATCTTTGCAAAGATTCGCAAATAAATATGAATTTAATAACTCTGATCGAGCGAAGAAAAACGCGAAGATTTTAAAAGTAAATACGAAGGAAAATGTAATTCTAGTTTATTTATTTATATAAGAGATATTTTCTTGAAATACTTGTTTATAGGTAAAATAAAGAAAATTAAATGAGTGTATCATGTAAATGAATTATATAAACTGTTGGAAAATAATTTCAGAAAAATTATTCCTGAGCGGATTGTCGAATTTTGATAAAGCTTTTTGGGGTTGTCCAAATATGCTTTATCAATTTTGTATTTTGAACGTGATTTTAAGGTACACAGAGTTGGTGCAGGGTCTTATAATATTAGACAATAATATAAACAACTTAGTTTTGAACAAATTTGCCAAATATTTTGTTTGAATTAGTGCATCCGTTTAAAAGTTACAAGCAATATTAAAATGAATGCACAATACATTAATATTGATTTTTAATTAATGGTGCTTTTTGTATCAGTTTTGTACTTTGAACACGATTTTTGAGTATACCGAGTTGTTGTAGGACAACATATTGTTAGAAAATATTTCATATAATTCAATTTTGAACAAATTTGCCAAATATCTAATTTATATTACTCGATCCGTTTAAAAGTTACAAGCAATACAACAAATAAATGCACCATGCATTATATTGATTAGTAGCTTATAGAGCTTTTTGTATGAATTATGCACTTTGAACGTGATTTTAAAGTATATCGAGTTCCTGTAGGGTCTTATAATATTAGAAAATAATATAAACAACTCAATTTTGAACAAATTTGCCAAATATTTTATTTAAATTAGTGCATTCGTTTAAAAGATACAAGGGAAATGTGCCACTATTGATTTGTTGTAAATGGAGCTTTCAGTATCAATTTTGTACTTTGATTCAATTAAATCAAAGTCCTTTACTACCAATGTTTTATTAAAATAATTTCTTGACATCACAACATGCAATTACAAATCCTTTTCACACAGCTTTTGCTTACTTGTATTTTTCTATCAAATGAAAAATCGATTCTGGAACGATGCGAAAAATGCACCTGGAACTGCACTAGAAGTTTCCTACAGGAAAAACACGCAAAGAAAATAATAAAAGGAAAAATAGTAAAAGAAAAACAGAAAAGTAGAAATAGCTGCAAATAGGAAAAAATAAAATAAAATATTTGTGGAAATCGTTAAACAGTTACTGAACATCTCTGGCGTTCTTGATCAGAACACGTATCGGAAAAACGAAATTTGACCGAGGGAAAAAATAGAAATGGAAATAGATTTTATAGTAATTATGACACATATATATTTAAAATAATAATTCTAATAATATTTTATCTTATATTATAATTTTTCAATAACGTCCCAGTAATGTTTGAACATTAACGTTAGTACGTTCCTAAAACTGAATTATTATTATAATTCTCGTCGACGAAACTTGTTCGTCGAGATTCGAAATAATCTTTAGAGATTCTAGTATGAGGATAATATCGCATTTATTATAGCTAATATTCCAAGTTTTGTCGTTTAAACTAATGCCCCTGTAGACATTTGAATGGAAATGGGCCTTGTCGTGTTATACAAACATATAGCTATTTTAGGAGATAGAAATTTTAGAATATATATGTATATATGTTGAAAATTTCGATTTTCCTTTATAACACCAAATTTTCCACCTCGGTGTATATTTTCCGTTCGAATCAGGTGAGATGTTTTGTGCATCTAGTTAATGTGTATTGGAAAAGTTTTTAGTCCTTCGGGAAATCTAGTCTGCTTGCTTAGAATTTTCCAATTCTATCGAAACAGCCGCATTTTTATTGATCTATCCAAAGGATTTTCACAAAAAATTAGAATTCGATGCGACAAAAATGCAGAAAGTACATAAAAAAATGATTGTTATGTACTTATTAATAAACATTATTGTTTTTGTGATTTTAATTAATTATTATACTTTAGGAACTTTATTATGTAGGTCAATTTAATTAGATTTTTATATTTCATAAATACTAATAAATATTTCACTAAATACTCAACAGAATTCAAATGCATATAATTGTATTTAGAATGAATAAAAATTGAGTTTCAACTATTTCAGTAACATTTTCCTAAATTTTTATAAAGAAGAGTTATAAATATTTTTATACAGTTGTAAGCGGTATTTTATCAGCTTTTTATTGGTATTATGTTTTATATAGAGTTTAATGCAAAAATTTGATTTATTATAAAGCCAAACAACCAAAAAAGTGCCTGATCTGAACGACATTGGATACAATAATTAAGTTCCAACTATTTAGGAATTTTTTTTTAAATTTTTATAAAGAAGACTTATAAATATTTTTATACAGTTATATGCAATATTTTATACGATTTTATTGGTATTATATGTTATATAAGTTTTAATGCAAAAAATTTGTTTATTATCGAGCAAATCATAAAAAGTGCTTCATCCGAACGACATAGAGTATAATAATTAAGTCCCAACTATTTAGGACTCATTTTCATAATTTTTTATAAAGAAGAGTTATATATATTTTTATACATTTGTATGCGATATTTTATCAGCTTCTCAACAGTTTAATTGATTATATAGGTTTTTATGTAAAAATTTGCAGTATTTTTCAGTAAAACTAAACATGTCCAAAATGACATAAAAATTGAATTTTAAATATTTGACTGTTATTTTCCTAAATTTTTCAAAAGAAGAGTTATTTATATTTTCATATAAATAAATATACAATTTTATCAGCTTTTATCAGCAAAAACTTGATTATTTTTGAAGGAAACTGCAAAAACGTCTGAGTGCACCTATTTCATAGACTTTGACGCATGTTGAAGGGCTAAAATTGCGGCCAAATCGGTGCAGTCGTTGTAGCCATTTTTTGCGAAACACTGATATATATATATATACATATATATATATATATATATATATATATATATATATATATATTTTCATGTGTATGTTTCTTTAAACCAGTAGACATCCGATCCGATCCGATCCGATCGTTTTCCTGCGCCGTGTATTTTATTCAGGAGCACTTTGAGGCGAAATGTATAGTAGAATGTCGAAAAATTCTCAGGGCACTTTAAACTCTAGAATTCCCAATGTGTCTTACTTTTTTTTACCATCGTTCTTTATTCGAAAGACGGGAATAAATCAGGAGAGGAATAAACTAGCCCGTGGCTATGCTTTAATTTCTAAAATCCAGAACAGAGAATAGAAATACTTGGGAGAAATAATTGGAAAATACTTGGATGTTTTAATATTTTTATTATGATATCAAAATATAAATATGAGAACAACCTTCTGAACTTGCTACAATTGATATTGGTGATACAAAATTGACTAGAAAGGGTTTGTCACATTTTTCTCCACTAGTTTGCAATCCATTACTAGGCGACCAGAAGTATTTGACGCATGGGATCACTTAGGGTTGAAATTGCCTCTGTACCTTTTAATTTTATTTTATTATGATTTATTTCAATTTATCAATCCCTGTGACAAAATCCAAAGCAAAGACATTCCATTCCTACAATATATATCAATAGGTATCCTGCAGGTGCAG
This sequence comes from Ctenocephalides felis, assembly GCF_003426905.1. Taxonomy (NCBI): domain Eukaryota; kingdom Metazoa; phylum Arthropoda; class Insecta; order Siphonaptera; family Pulicidae; genus Ctenocephalides; species Ctenocephalides felis. The sequence continues at coordinate 8,973,174 of NW_020537758.1, read as the reverse complement.
TTCAATTCGGAGTCTCTTGAATAAGAGATGAGCTGCCGGACATAAACAGCATTTAACAGCTATCGGCTCATTCATATTGAATTCGGAGCTATGATACTAACATACACATACTATTAGAAATATATATATATATAATATATATATATATATGTATATATATCCACATATTGCCCTAGAGCCACGTACGTTTGGGCGAATGCAAATTAATGGTTAATTTAGTAGAATCGGGTTGGCCGCAAAGCCGTACGTGGCCCAATTGAATAGACATTGTGAATGTTTTAATTTTGGAAAATTTTGGCAAAAAAGATGAATATAAATTGATACCAAATAGTTTATATTATCTACACTTTACTTATCTACATACAAATTACATTAATTTTTTATTCATATTTAAATTAAAATCTGACGGAAATCCATACATGGCCGACTTGAATAGACATTGTGAATGTTTTAATTTTGATAAAATTTGGAAAATAGATGAAGATAAAATGGTACCAAATAGTTTATATTATCTGCAATTCACTTGTCTACATACAAATTACACTATTTTTTTTATTCATATTTAAATTACAATCTGTCTTAAAATTAAAAGACATTTAGTAATTAATCTAAGACTTAATGAAGGTATAATGTTTTTGGAAAACCACCCATTGGTACGTTTTCTAATTTATAAAAATAATGGAAATAAACAGATAATTAATAATAGCATAAAGTATAAATAACAATAATGATAATAATAATAATAAAATAATAATAATAATTACACGAAATGACATCTAAATTGATTTTGACTCCAATTTTTAACTTCCCATAAAGTGATGTTATTTTATTTATTTTTATTTATTTTATTTATTTATTATATAGCCTACAGAGTAGCTCAAGGAGGGCTTTAATATACTTATATATTAAATAATTTTAAATCACTTTAAATATTACTTATATTATAAATTTTAATAGTACATATTATTTTACTAATCATTTGCTTGCCAATTTTCTTGTGCTAATTGTGTAACATAAAAATAAATTTATAATTTGATGGAAAATTTTTTAACTTTTTGTAGAGTTATAGTAATCGTACAAAAATCTAAAGTTATTTTTTTTGCATATCTTTACGTTTCAAAGGTTTCTGAACATTTTGGCATACCTCAGAAAAAATGTATGCGTGTGTGCGTGAGGATACAATTTTTGTTGTCAATTACGGATCAACCGATTGGATTGATTCAGAAAACATTCGATTCCTATTGATAGGAAGACATGCTGATTAATTTTTGGCGAAGGCAGGTCTAGCCGTTTTGGAGATATAGAGCAAAGAGAGCAGAAAATAGAAATCGAGTTTTTGAGAGTACGAAGTACCCGATTTGAATGATTCGAAAAACATTCCACTAGAGAGTTTATAAAATCGAGAAAAAAAGTTTCTCTAAAATTTTGTGAAATGCCATTTGGCGGTCAAAAATTAGATATTCTGTAATTTATACCAACTGATATGAATGGGCATCAAAAAATTTATAATTTTCAAAATAAATATTCAAAAAAGAATTAGTTTTCAAAAAATCACCAAGTTTTTAGAAAACATCAGTATTTTCAAAAAAAAGCATTTTTCAATATTTAAATTTTTCAACATTCTCAAAAATGTTAAAAAAAGTTCAAAGTCAAAATTTTAAATACGGTAAATTTTGATTTTAATTATTTAAGAAATTTATGTTTTTAATAAAATTAACTCGTTTATCATAAAAATTATACATAATATAATAGAATAATGGTTTTCCTCGTAAATTAATTAAATAAAATTTACTATTTAGTAAAAATTGGTTTGTAAACATAGTTTTATTATTACTTCTATTGAAAAATGTGTATAAGTAAAAAAATATTTATTTTATTCATAAATAATTTCTCAAGATATTTTTCAAATTATAAAATTTCAAATTTTTATTTAATTTTTTTAAAATAGAAATCAATTTATTGTAAACTATTTTTACTTAATACTAACTTATTTTTACTTAATTATGATAAATTTGACTTTTCTTAAATAATCTTCTAAAGAAAAATGGGGGATGCAATTATTTTATTTTATTACTAATTTTGTTACAAAGTGCATATTTTATTAATAAATATTCACAAATAATAAGTACATATATGATAAATAATTTAAATTTGAGTTTTTGAATAAAAGTTTACTAATTTGTTATAGCTCTGCCTCAAACTTTCTTTTAAAAAATATAATTTATATTTGAACTTTGCACTTTGTGAACGAAAAAAAGTAAATTATTTATATATATATATATATATATATACAAAATATATATCTCTTACAAAGTTTACTACAAAATATTTACTTCACAGAATAAAATCCGGATCTACCCGTTCTGCAAGCAATTAATTTCTTTTCTTAATTCACTTCTGAAGCGAAGTAACATTTTGCATTAACTACATTGTACAGAACCATTTATTATTTATAATCGGTAATAAAAAACTCGACGAATGCTATTAAACAGTTTTTTTCTTATGGCGATCGATTTATTTTTCAATCTTAGAGAAGCCTCTGTAAGCAATTAGCAATCGGAATCGTTCTGTAAATGAATTTTAAAATTGACGGAGAAAAATGGTAAAGGATTATTTAAAATAGTTATTGGAGATAATAAATGCAATATAGAAGTAAAATAGATAAGTATTTGTTATTCTTGGTAGATGTTTCTTCTTACTAAACGGTATGCTACCCAGAAAACTTTCCGAAAAGTTTCGACGTCGGAATATCGAATATGAAACAAAACGGCGATTTGGGACTTTGATGCCTCATTTTTTTCATTCGTTTTATTTTATTTTATCTTTTTATCTTTTATCGTCACCGCATGCGACGAAAACTTATTCTTAAAACAAATACGAAACGATATCGTTTATATTGAAAATATTCCCAACAGATCGTCGATTTTGGGAAGAAATTGTTACGAGATCTAAAGGGAATAGATAAAACACTTTTTTCTTACATGGTTAAAAACTTTTTTGAATATCATTAGTAAATGCACTTGGCAAACACATGTCAATTTAGTATTCTGTAACTAGATAATAATTTTTGCAAATTTATTGTTAATATAATTTGTAACTTTTTCCCAGTATTGTTATAAGTTTCCATTATTCCTTAGCAATAAATAAAAGCCAAAGAAAAGAATAATGTGTAGAGATATATCAAAAAAGAAAAATAATTTGCTTTCACCTGTAACACAATCGCTGCCATTCCATATATCATCCAGTTCGCATTTATCAGGCTGGAAAAGACGGAAAAACACAGGTGGAAGGAAAAATCATGAACCACCTCGGCCGTTTGTTTTCTTTCCTTATATGTAAATATGTGCACGATATATTTTATACATACGTTGTAATGTAATGTTATTCGATACGATGGGAAATAATAATAAAAAATATGAATGTGGGCGATTTTTTTTTGAATAAAATCAAACCTACCGCGTGATGGTGGGATTTTAAGCAGCCCCAGGGACGTCCATTTGGATTCCATAATATTATATATTTTATAAAAATAATATTTATGTTAAATTATGTAATTAATACATTTTTTAAAGATGTACCCATAATACTAGTAGTACCTTATACGTTTTCCCTATTAAAATATGTCAAAACATGAAATGCAATTGTGACGTCATCAGGTGAACGAACGTTGCCGAGAACCGTCGAATACTCTCAATTCTTTTAATTAATGTCATTATAAACTACATAGGCTTACTAGATATAAAAATATAAATATGCTTTATATATAATTTTTTGAGAATATTTTATTTAATTTTTAAATCTACATGTTCATTTAAAAAAGTATTTTATTTATAAATACTTACTCAGGATGCAAAAATTGTAGTAGAAAATTGTAATTGTAGTATGTTATTTTTCTAAATATAAACAATTATTAGATATATAAATATAGATATGCTTTATATATAATTTTTGGAATATTTAATTTCTAAAGCGACGTGCTCATTCTTAAGAAAGTATTTTATTTATAAACGTGTTTTTCAACGAGCTCTTCAGGATAAGCAAATTATAGTAGGAAGCTGTAATTTTAGTATATTATTTTTCTAAATATACATAACGACTAGATATATTAATATAAATTTGCTTCATACATTTTTTTAGAATATTTAATTCTTAAACTAGCGTGCTTATTCTTAAAAAAGTACTATATTTATAAACATGTTCTTCAACGAGCTTTTCAGGATGCAAAAAAATTGTAGTAGAAAGCTGTAATTTTAGTATGCTATTTTATTATATATATAATGACTTGATATATAAATATAAATATGCTTTATATAATGTTTTTGGAATATTAATTTTTAAACCTACGTGTTCATTTTTATAAAATTAATTTATTTATATACATGTTCTTCAAAGAGCTCTTCAGGATGCAAAAATTGTAGCAGAAGGCTGTAATTGTAGTATGTTATTTTCTAAATATATAGAATTATTAGAAATATATAAATATAAATATGTTTTATATAATTTTTTTGGAATATTTAATTTTTAAATTTACATGTTTATTTGAAAAAAAAATGTTTTATTTACAAACATGTTTTTCAACGAGCTCTTCAGGATACAAAAATTGCAGTAGAAAGCTGTAATTTTAGTATGTTATTTTACTAAATATATGCAATGACTAGATATATAAACACAAACATGTTTTATATATAATTTTTGAGAATATTTAATTTTTAAATCTACACGCGCTTTGTTTAAAAATTTCTTAGTAATTAGTTGTTGAAAAATTGTTTTTTTTGCGACTTTAATAAAAAAAATTCAATAAAAAAGTATATGGTTTAAAAAAGAAACATTCTGAGATTTACGAAAACAGCTAATTTTATAAAAATGGAATATTTTTTTAAATAATTAAGCACTACATAATTAACACATATAATTCCCACAACTACAGGTATAAGTCTGTTTGAAATTTTCGTGAAAGTGAAGTTTTTATTTGCGAAACAAATAGTAGCAAATTTTATAGAAAAAATAGCTTATGAGTAAAAGCATTTTTCTTGTACAAAAAACATAATAATTCTTTTACAAAACCTCAACTCATTATTCCTTCTCCTTCATCAAGTTGTCAAGATTTGAATCTGACAATAATAGGGGTAGGTACAAATCGAGTTATATTATATAATGTAGGGATGTGAAAGGAAAATCGTATTTGTATTACAAAGGAAGAAAGGAAAGGCTCTTGGTGAAATTTTCCAATTGTCAAGCGTTTCTGTAATTGTTATTGATGGCTCTCTTACTATACTATACTACTACTCGATGCTGACGAGACGAAAAGAAAATTCTCCTTCAAGTAAAACGAGAAAACGAGGAAAAGTCACAAAGGATTCGGTTGTAAATTCAATTCTAAAGAATATTAATGACGAACCGAAGAAGATTTAAATATTCCCTGAAAGGAGTTGTTTTTAGTATGTACCCGGCCTTATTAATAGACAAGAGTATAAGAAAAATTTGATCAGCTGGATAAAATAATTATATATATATATATGGTGTCCCAGAACTCAACGCCAATAATAGTATTGACCTGGAAAAAAATTTAAAAAAAAAATTTTTTGTAGTTTGAAAATTATGAGCTTTCAAGTGCAACCTGGAGCTTTTGTGACAATTTGACCACATATTGATTATTGTGGCAAATTTTCAATATTAATAGACACGATTGGAATAAGAAAAAATTGATCAGTTGGAAAAAATAATTATATAAAAGGTCCCCAGAATTCAACGTCAATGGCAGTATTGACCACAATTTTTTTTTTAAATTATTATTTGTAGTTTGAAAATTGTGAGCTTTCAAGTGCAACCTGGAGCTTTTGTGACATTTTGGCCATTTTGCGGTTATTAGGGTCAATTTTTATTATTTTGGAACAAAAAATCTATGTTTTTTGCATTATTAAATATCAGAAATATTTAAATAATTGATTATTTTGATTCTTCAACAATTAAAAAATGAATTAATTATGGTTTAAATTAATTTAAAGATTTATTTGCAAATTTTTGAAAATCTAAACGGTCGAACTAAAGTGATGTGTTAGGAATGACATGTTGCAACGTTTTAGACAGCAAATATTTCAAAAAAATTCTATAAAGTATATTTATATTTTTGTATCTGATGATTGTATATATTACACAAAATAACATACTAAAATTTACAGTTTCCTACTGTAATTTGTTTATTCTGAAGAGCTCTTTAAAATAGATGTATATGAATAAAATACTTTTTTAAAAATGAGCGTGTAGATTAAAAATTAAATATTGCAAAAAAATCTAGTCATTGTGTATATTCTAAAAAATAACATAACAAATTTACAGCTTTCTGGTATAATTCGCTTATCCTGAAGAGCTTATTGAAAATGATGTTTATAAATAAAATACTTTGTTAAAAATGTGCTTGTATGTTTAAAAGTTAAATATTCCAAAAATTGTATATGAAGCATATTTATATTATATATCTAGTCAATATATATATTTTAAGATATAACATACTTAAATTACAGCTACCTGGTGGAATTACTATAGCCTGTAGAGCTCCTTGAAAAATATGTCACAAATAAAATACTTCTTCAAAAAAGAGCATGTGAATTTAAAAATAAATTTTTCTCAAAAATTATATATAAGACATGTTTATATTTTTATATCTAGTCATTATATATATTTTACAAAATAACATACTAAAATTAAAGCTTTCTGCTTAATTTGTTTATCCTGAAAAGCTCCTTGAAAACGATGTTTCTAACACAAACTTCTTTTCTAATAATGCACATATTTAGATTTAAAAATTAAATATTGCCAAAAAAATATATATAAAACATGTTTATATTTATATATCTAGTCATTGTATATATTTATAAATGACATACAAAAGTTACAGCTTCTTGATATAAATAGTGTAGCCTGAAGAGCTCCTTGAAAAAGATGTTTATAAATTAAATACTTCTTCAAAAATGAGCATGTAGATTTAAAAATTCAATTCTCAAAAATTACATATAAAGCATATCTATATCTTTATATATAAATATAAATCTATATTTATATATCTAGTCATTGTATGTATTTTAGAAAATAACATACTAGAATTACATTTCTGCTATAATTTGCTTATCCTGAAGAGCTCGTTGAAAAGCATGTTTCTGAATGAAATACTTTGAATTAAAATAAATTTGTAAATAATTTTACTATTTCACAGAAATTGCATCTATTGCAAAATTATATAAATCATTTTCACATAAATTATAATTTGTGTAAACATAAATTTTAAATTGTTTCCACATGTTTTGAAGTACATAAATTGCGGAAATATCAAATGAATTTGGGTGACGCCTCGTCATGTCTTTGATATATATTTATAAATATACATATATATATATATATATATATAGATATATATATATAATTTTTCGGGTCACCAAACACAGAGAATACACTCCAGATTAACGCATGAATTATCGCCGGTACTAAATTTTGTTTTTATATTTCTGTATCATAAAGAATCGAAAAAAATAACATCCAATTTATCTGCATATAACACAAAAGATACTATCAGAAAGATTTTACCGTAATTTTATATAACACTTTAAAATGTATTACGCGTATTTATTAATAAAAATGATTAAAAACTTTCAGCGTCGGTAAAAAGTTCTGAGCGCAAGTTTCAAAGTGAATTTTTGCAAATGTAAATGCTGTTTAAAAATTATATTAATGTGAAATGATATTTAAAGTTGGAAAAATGTACGATGT
>NW_020537758.1:8935604-8964413 GCF_003426905.1 Ctenocephalides felis | reverse complement strand
AGAATTGTAGTTATTGAGTTTGACTTGAAATTGACGAACTTGAACTTTGTTTCTAATTTTTTTATTAGCAACTAACAGAATATTCGATTTGAAGTAAACAAAATCTCGACATACTTTACTACAAACTAATGCAAATAGCATTCTGTAAAAAAACATCTACACCTCATATAAAAAATTTTTTTTACTACTATTTCTATGATTAAGATTCAACTATCTTTCCCACCAGCTCTCAGACTATTCGCCTCCGCCCGCATAAAACGATAATCATCGTTTTTAAATCCGTATACCGTTAATAATTTAAATAATAGATAGGCCAGAATATCTATCATACTTTTTTTATATTATATATAAATGATGGCTTTCGATTGTTTTCGTCTTTTCATGCGAAATATCTATCTGATTCGCATAATCCGAAGTTATGCACAGTTATGGATAACACCCAAATCATCATATGGGGATAATAAATGGTTGAATGGAGTTGTAATGTTTAATGGATTTTGGAATAGTTCAAGATAATATAATATAATAATAATAATATATAATAATAATAATATAATAATAATAATATAATATTATAGTAATGTTAAACACTTGGTTGGATACTGGTTGTGTAGTTGTATGAAAGCAGATTCTGCAAAACGTCCTTTAGATAATTTTTATATAAAACATTTTGAACTACTAATAAAATTTTAAATAAACTTCATATATTTTTGTCTAGTAATGTTTAGACTTTAATTATCATTTTAGAGAATATAATATCATATTTTTTCCTTAAATTTTGTTCTGAATTTCAGTAGTGAAATTTATCATGCAAATCTAATCTTCGTGACAGTTTTGTATCACGTTTAATAAATTATTTTTTTATATAAATCGCTTTATAATGTACACATAAAGACATTTAATATAATTAAGTCAACGGAACTAGCAGAAGAAAAAAACGTACAAAAACCTTAACAAAAAAAAACCTTTTTTCTGCAGCTTTATATAATACAAAATGACACCACAAAGCTGTGTCATCGCCGTATCCATTTTTATTCTTACATATATCTAATCTTAATTCTATATATATATATCATATCTATATATATATATATATCTATATACTAGGTCGATACCTGTAAGGGTTGTTATTTTCGACTACGTCACTACATTGATATGGGTCTTGAATTGACATGAAATCGACTACAAGGGAAAATGTGGGCGGATTTTGGGGAAACTGAAATTATACTCCCAAAGAAAGTCTTTCTAAACATTTGAAAATCATAAAATAAAATTTAGTTATATATTTTTAACTTTGTTATGAAAAAGTTTATGATATCGTCAAAAAAATTAGATTTTTGGGTCCAATTTCAAGATGAAAAATATTAAAGTAGAATTATATTACAAAATATAGTAATTAAGATGTTGTTTGCTTAAAATTAATGTTAAAGTATATAAAATTAATTCAGTAAATTTTAGTAAATTTTATCTAGTTTTTACTTATGTATATAATGTAAAATGTCTTGAAGAAAATTTAAAAGTTATATGACAAAATCTAAAAAATGTCCTGAATTTATATAATGCTAACTAGCAAAATATAAGAACTTAGCTTCTATAAGTTTTATTCAAAAATTCAATATGAATGTATATATAATATACTATGCCAAATTCTACTCAATTTTATCTTATGTTAATAAAGCAAAATGTCCTGGAGTAAATTTAAAAATTATATGACAAAATCTACAAAAATGTCCTGAATTCATATAATGCTAACTAGCAAAATATAAGAACTTAGCTTCTATGAGTTTTATTCAAAAATTCAATATGAAGGTATATATAATATACTATGCCAAATTCTACTCAATTTTATCTAGTTTTATGTTAATAAAGCAAAATGTCCTGGAGTAAATTAAAAGTTATATGACAAAATCTAAAAAAATGTCCTGAATTTATATAATGCTAACTAGCAAAATCTAAGAACTTAGCTTCTATGAGTTTTATTCAAAAATTCAATATGAAAGCATATACAACATATTATACCTAATTTTAGTAAATTTTATCTAGTTTTCACCAATATGGGTAAAACAAAATGTCCTGAGTAAATTAAAATTAAAAATTATACAAGAAATCTACTAAAATTTATATAGTGCTATCAAGCAAAATATAAATACCACGTCTCTATTAGTTTTATTTCAAAATTTTCTATACAAGTGTATATATCTTTTTATACCAAATTTTAGTTAATTTTATCTTGTTTTTGTATAGTAATGTGAATGAAGCAAAATGTCCTGAAGTGATTTAAAAGTTATATTACAAAATCCAAAAATGTCTTGGACCTAATAATGCTATCAAGCTAAATATAAAAATACTACGTTTATAGTTTATACAAAAAAATTTTATATAAGTGTATATAACATATTATAATATACCAAATTTTAGTAGTTTCATCTGAATGATTTATATAAAGCAGAATGTCTTGAAGTAAATTTAAAAGTTATGTAACAAAATCTACAAAAATGTCTTGAATTTATATAATGCTAACTAGCAAAATATAAGAACTTAGCTTCTATGAGTTTTATTCAAAAATTCAATATGAAAGCATATACAACATATTATACCTAATTTTAGTAAATTTTATCTAGTTTTCACCAATATGGGTAAAACAAAATGTCCTGAAGTAAATTTAAAAATTATACAAGAAATCTACTAAAATTTATATAGTGCTATCAAGCAAAATATAAAATACAACGTCTCTATTAGTTTTATTCAAAAATTTTCTATACAAGTGTATATATCTTTTTATACCAAATTTTAGTTAATTTTATCTTGTTTTGTATAGTATGTGAATGAAGCAAAATGTCCTGAAGTAGATTTAAAAGTTATATGACAAAATCCAAAAAAATGTCTTGGACCTAATAATGCTATCAAGCTAAATATAAAATACTACGTTTTTATTAGTTTTATACAAAAAAATTTTATATAAGTGTATATAACATATTATACCAAATTTTAGTAAGTTTCATCTGAATGATTTATATAAAGCAGAATGTCTTGAAGTAAATTTAAAAGTTATGTAACAAAATCTACAAAAATGTCTTGAATTTATATAATGCTAACTAGCAAAATATAAGAACTTAGCTTCTATGAGTTTTATTCAAAAATTCAATATGAAAGCATATACAACATATTATACCTAATTTTAGTAAATTTTATCTAGTTTTCACCAATATGGGTAAAACAAAATGTCCTGAAGTAAATTTAAAAATTATACAAGAAATCTACTAAAATTTATATAGTGCTATCAAGCAAAATATAAAAATACAACGTCTCTATTAGTTTTATTCAAAAATTTTCTATACAAGTGTATATATCTTTTTTATACCAAATTTTAGTTAATTTTATCTTGTTTTGTATAGTATGTGAATGAAGCAAAATGTCCTGAAGTAGATTTAAAAGTTATATGACAAAATCCAAAAAAATGTCTTGGACCTAATAATGCTATCAAGCTAAATATAAAATACTACGTTTTTATTAGTTTTATACAAAAAAATTTTATATAAGTGTATATAACATATTATACCAAATTTTAGTAAGTTTCATCTGAATGATTTATATAAAGCAGAATGTCTTGAAGTAAATTTAAAAGTTATGTAACAAAATCTACAAAAATGTCTTGAATTTATATAATGCTAACTAGCAAAATATAAGAACTTAGCTTCTATGAGTTTTATTCAAAAATTCAATATGAAGGTATATATAATATACTATGCCAAATTCTACTCAATTTTATCTAGTTTTATGTTAATAAAGCAAAATGTTCTGGAGTAAATTTAAAAGTTATATGACAAAATCTACAAAAATGTCCTGAATTTATATAGTCCCAACTAGCAAAATGTAAAAAACAGCGTTTCTATCAGTTTTATTTTAAAATTTAATATGAAAGTATATATAACATATTATACCTAATTTTAGTAAATTTTATCTAGTTTTCACCAATATGGGTAAAGCCAAATGTCCTGAAGTAAATTTAAAAATTATACAAAAAATCTACTAAAATTTATATAGTGCTATCAAGCAAAATGTAATATACTGCGTTCCTATTAGTTTTATTCAAAAAAATTCTATACAAGTGTATATATCTTTTTATACCAAATTTTAGTTAATTTTATCTTTTGTATAGTATGTAAGTAAAGCAAAATGTCCTGAAGTAGATTTAAAAGTTATATGACAAAATCCAAAAAAAAATGTCTTGGACTTATATAATGCTATCAAGCTAAATATAAAATAATACGTTTTTATTAGTTTTATACAAAAATTTTTTATATAAGTGTATATAACATATTATACCAAATTTTAGTAAGTTTCATCTGAATGATTTATATAAAGCAGAATGTCCTGAAGTAAATTTAAAAGTTATATGACAAAATCTAAAAAAAAGTCCTGAATTTATATAGTGCTAACCGGCAAAATATAAAAGACAGCGTTTCTATTAGTTTTATTCAAAAATTTAATGTGAGAGTATATATAAAGCATCATACAAAATTAAAGTAAATTTTATCTAGTTTTCAATAATGTATATAAATCAGAATATCCAGAAGTAAATTACCAAACTTTCAATTTCCTCCCTTAAAATTTTATTATATTACTATTCTTTCCAGCTCCGTGTCTATAATACCCCACAAAGTGAGGTGATAATTATGTGGCATTAGGGACTCCTCGTATGTGTAATAATATAAAAAAACACAACAGAGAGCACCCCCCAAAAGTCTCTCCTCGGATAATCCTTAATAATTCAAGAAAAACGTTCCAGTGGCACGTAAAGTTAAAGAATTATTTATCAGACACGAGAGAAAAATATGACGGGAATTATTATATAACATTTGAACGTCGAGGAGATCCATTACCGAATTGAATTAATGATGATAATAATGATAACGTTGTGTTTAAATCTAAAAGGTCTATGAGAAGGTAGATTTCGATTTGGGTTAAGGCATATATATATTAGAAGGGGTCTTTTGAATCGGAAACCCTTCAGGAAGAATTATACAGTACGGTGGTTTTGTTAACACTTTGTAAATGAAACTGGAACAAAACCGAAAACGAATGATACAAGCTTTTTGGATATAGATCGAGCAGTGTTTCTAAAATATAAAATATACAGAACACAAAAATAAAAATGTAAAATAGATCGTGGGGCTCGGCATAGCACCTTGCGTAACACCAAGCATAATAATTTTGATAAGTTGATAACTACTAACACAAAAGTTGATACTGTTTTTATTATATTCCATGTGATTTTTATATCCAAGAATTTTATCACGATATTTTTTGAACAGTTTTGTACGTCTATAGTCGTAAAAATAGTTGAAATAATACCATAAAACATATTTTTCATCAAACCTCCCAGTCAGCAATAAACACCAGGAACATAAACGTGTATAATAGTCATGAAAGTGTTTAAGAGCTCCCCAGAGTGCAATAAAATGATATTTTACTTATTGTAAGTTAATTACGAATTCAAAATTCCTCATAATGAAACATATTAAAGTAATAAACACCCACCACGAGTAAAGTCTGGCATTTGATGACAATGACTATTTTAAAGCAGAGTTCAAAACATGTGTACCCAGCCATCTCATTACCACTGGATCTTTTTTCTGCTAGTCTATTATCAAGGTGAGTTTTGAAGAATTTCAGTCGAATGAACCTTTGGGCTTTGGAAAAATTCTAAAAATCCGGCAACCGCAATTTTTCTTTTCCTTCTTTTATTTGTTTGCTTCCCAAGGCATCTGGCGAATGTATGGAAAAGCTTTCTGGCTTTTGGCTTTTTGGCGGGTTTGCACTCATAAACATTCCTGGAGTGTTTTATCTTAACATAGGGGTACCCAGGAACACAAATATGGGATGTATATATATATATATATATATATATATATATATATATATATATATATATATTAAAGTGACAGACGCCTATAATCAATTCCAAAAATATAGGAACAATGAAATTTGTATTTATTCCTATAATGACACAATTAAAAATTAGATTTGCACCATTTTTATTGGATTTATTTCAAACTGTATTTAATTTGTTACTATTGTTATATGATTACATAAATATTTGTTCCAATAAATATGAAATTTTTGTTTAAAAAAAGCGATTAAATTAGGGCCTAGCATAAAACCTTGCGTAGCTCCAAGCATCAATTCCTAGGCAAGGGCATTATTGAAAATATAGATAAATTACTTATTTATTAATAATTATTATATTAATAATAATATATATATATATATATATATATATAAAAGCAGAGAATACAGAAAACTGGTTTTCGTTTGAATTAAATTAAAAATAAAGCTGAATAAACAAATAAATAAAATTTAACCACCAAATTATATTTTACTCAAGACAAAATACTACAATACATAACAAGAAGTATAATTGATTAAATTGAGCTGAATAAACAAATAAATAAAATTTAACCACCAAATTATATTTACTCAAGACAAAATACTACAATACATAACAAGAAGTATAATTGATTAAATTGAGCTGAATAAACAAATAAATAAATTTAACCACCAAATTATATTTTACTCAAGACAAAATACTACAATACATAACAAGAAGTATAATTGATTAAATTGAGCTGAATAAACAAATAAATAAAATTTAACCACCAAATTATATTTTACTCAAGACAAAAAACTACAATACATAACAAGAAGTATAATTGATTAAAATGTAGTATATACGAATTAGCAAAATAAAGATTCTGTCTTCTTTTAATGTTACTTATTTTAGAGATTTTTTATTTTTAATTGGAAACGTAAATATTTTATTATAATGAGATATTTTTTTTAACTTATCTTTTTATTTTATCAGAGATTTTTATTTTTTCATCAATTTAGTGAATAATCACTTGGAAAACTAAATATTTTATTATTAATTAGATAATTTTTTTATTGAATCTTTTTATTATATATATAATAGTCAATTTCAAATATATATGGACATTCAAATTTGTTGTCAATCCTATAATAACACAATTCAATAAATACATTTTTTTCAGTTTTTATTAAATTCTATATTTGTTTCCTATTAATGCAAGCTGTATTCAATTTATTATATTTATGATATTATTACATAAATTTTTGTTCAAATAGTTATGAAAAATTAAAAAAATATTGATAAAAAAAGGGCCTAGCATATTATCTTGCGTAACTCCAAGCGTGATAATTCTTAGGCCAAGAATATGCATTATTTAAAATATAGATAAACTTATTTTTATTTAATAATTATCATTTTAATACACTATTTATATATATTTAGAAAATACAAAAAACTGTTTTTGATCTGAAATAAATTAAAAAAGTTATTTATTTCTATGCATTCAAAATGATACATAAGACAATACATTACTACAAATTCATATAATAAATAATCTTTCTTCTTATAAATTTACTTATTTTAGAGATTTTTTATTTTTTCGTTATCTTAGTGAAAAATTATTTGGGAAAATAAACATGCCAAATCTTTTTCTGATTTACTTGATAAAATTACAATTAATTTAAAGATAAACAAACTTTACTATAAATCAACTTTTAAATAATTTTTTAGTAGTAACGTTTCAATTATTGTTTTTTTTTAATAAATTTAATAAATACTTAAAAAGCACAATTATGGAAATATTTTGTTCTAAAAAAATGTGCGATTCATTTAATTTTCGTATTACAAAATTAACATTTTTTTAATTTTTTTTCAGGTATGTTTCTGATGGCATTTCTAAAACTATGCAGTACTTGGTAAGAATAATTTTTAGTTAATAATTATGCATTTTGGATATATATATATAATATATATATATATATATATATATATGTGTGTGTGTGTGTGTATGTATAGCTTTCATTTATAAACTAGTTTTAAAAAAATATTAGATGTGATACAATAATATTTTCTCTTAAAAAATTGTTCAATATGATATATGTTTTCTTCAGTAAAATTAAATTATAATCACTAATAATATTTATTTATTTATTTATTAATATACTTAGATTTTTATTTGTCCATTCAAGACTTTTAGATTTTTATTTGTCCATTAAATATATATATATATATATATATATATATATATATATATATATATATTTGCATCTTTTACAATACAAAAAATCTATATTTATAACAATAATATTAACAAAATCTATATTTTCTTATGAAAACCTTTGAAGGTTTTTGTTACAAATTTGCCAAATTTGAATATGGATTTTTAGTTACAATTTATTTTGTCAATTAAACCAAAATTTAATTTTTTATTTGTCTACTGAAGACATTAAATTTGCAACATTCACAACACAAAAAATCTACATTAATAACAATAATAATAAAATCCATATTTTCTTATAAAAACTTTTGAAGGTTTTTATTACAAATTTGCTAAATTTGGATATGTATTTTTTAGTTACAATTTATTTTGTTAATCAAACCAAAATTGTAAAACTCAATTTAATTCTTTATTTGTCTACTAAAGACACTAAATATATATATTTGCAATTTTTACAATACAAAAAATCTATATTAATAACAATAATACAACATTTGAAGGTTTTTATTACAAATTTGCAAAATTTGGATAGGTATTTTTTTTTGGTTACAATTTATTTTATACATTTATTTACATTATTTAAAATTTATATTATAAAATATTACTATGTCCCTTAAATATAAAAGAAAACAAACCAAAAAATATTAAGAGTTATACAAAAACACTGTCAAAAAAATGGAAATAAATTTATATGTTGTTACTAAATTATTTTTTATTATAATATATATTTATATGAATTAAACTACAATTTACAACTATATAATTATAAATATTTCAAAATTATTTTACCAAATAAATTTTCTCCATTAACTTCCTATTTTTACTAAAACTACCCCTTAACAAAAAAATCCTAGCGTTTTAGCTTTTAGTATGTCTGGTTAGTACCGGGTGTATTTTATTACAGATATATATATATATATATGTATATACGTGTATATATATATATATATATATACACGTATATATATTTCCACTGGCCGGATTCCTGGCAGATATATAAAATAAATTTAAAATGTTGCAATAAATATCTGGGTGTGAATTATAAAGAATTTTTCGCTGGCTCCGTTTGCGAATTACATTTATCGTTCTTGCCATAAAAACTGTTTTAGTCTGCAAAAAAAAAATAGAAATAGAAAAAATAGAAATAGAGCTATAAAGATAATAGTCAATTATGAATTATCTATCTATATATTATTACACATTTTACACGTCTTTCTGCTACTTTTCAGATTGATTCAAAATCAATCGTATAAATCGCTTATACAAAAATTATTACGACTAATTAAAATTCCAAACAAGATCTCATAAAATAATATTTTACTGCCGGTAAAATAATGATCACTAATTTATATATTTATATGGTTTGCCTTGAACAGATTTACTTTCATTTTGCCGGTGCGTTCTAATGTAATATTATTAATATTATTATTATTAATTGATGTTTCGTTTAACAAGAACACATTACGCATATCGATTGATTGATTGGTTCATATAGTTATGAACAATTTAATTTGTAACCAAGTGTGAAGGAATAAATTAAAATAAATTGAGAGCAAAATGTTTGACGTAAAAATATTTTTTAAAATTAGCAATAAGTCCTGTTAAAATATTCTCGATATTTTACTTACTTGTAGCACTTTATATGCTTTATATTTTATACTTTATGATATGCAATATGCATATTCCTATGCACTACATATACTACATATAATATGTACGGTGTAACGTTACTTCTTCAAATAAAACTATTTTTCAGTTCAGCCAGAAGAACGTAGAAAAGTTCTAAAGCTGCGGAGAATATTCAATTTGTTTGAGCAAATAAGAAAAAATACTAGTACAATATATAGTATGAAATAGTAGCTACTACAAGGCACACGACTAAATGGAAATTTAGAGGAAAGGACTCTTTTGTAAAGCATTTTGTGAATAAATTTGATGTTTACTATATCGCTTGTATCTTTTAAACGGATGCACTAATTTAAATAAAATATTTGGCGAATTTGTTCAAAATTAAATTGTTTATAATGTTTTCTAACAACATATTGCTCTACCAAAACTCTATATATTTTAAAATCACGTTCAAAGTACAGAATTGATACAGCAAGGTCCATTTGCTTCAAACCAATATTAATGTATTGTGCATTTATTTATGCATTTATTAATATCGCTTGTAACTTTTGAACGGACGCACTAATTTAAACAAAATATTCGGCAAATTTGTTTAAAATTAGGTTGTTTATATTATTTTCTAATATTATAAGACCCTAAAGCAACTCGGTATATTTTAAAATCACGTTCAAAGTACACAATTGATACGGCAAGCTCCATTTGCTTTAAATCAATATAAGTGTATTATGCACATATTTGTTGCAAAGCTTCTATCTTTTAAACGGATGCACTAAAGTAAATAAAATATTCGACAAAGTGTAAAATTAAATTGTTTTTATTATTGTATAATATTATATTGACCTAAAAAAATCTCTGTATACTCAAAAATCACGTTCAAAATACAAAATCGATACAGCATATTTGGACAACCCAAAAAAGTTTTTTTAAAATTCAACAAGCCGCTCAGGAATAATTTTTCTGAAATTATTTTCCAACAGTTTGTATAATTCATTTATCCATTTAATTTTCTTTATTTTACCTATAAACAAGTATTTCAAAAAATATCTCTTACATAAATAAATAAACTAGAATTACATTTTCCTTCGTATTTACTTTTAAAATCCTCGCGTTTTTCTTCGCTCGATCAGAGTTATTAAATTCATATTTATTTGCGAATCTTTGCAAAGATTATATTTTGCAAAATGCTTAAAAACAACACACTTGGGAATACTAGAAATGTGAGGTAAAGGATTTTCAGCAAAAAAGAGCTTTTTAAAGCAAGATATCGGTTTTGCAGTTGCTGTTGAATTATTTATTTTAACGGAGTTGTTTATAAAGGATAGAAGGTAATTTTAAAGTATAAGGAGTTGCTGTAGGACTTTATGATATTAGGAAATATTATAAACAATTTAATTTTGAACAAATTTGCCAAATATTTTATTTAAATTAGTGCATCCGTTTAAAAAATAGAAGCCTTGCAATAAGTGTGCGCATAATACACTTATATTGATTTGAAGCAAATGGAGCTTACGGTATCAATTGTACTTTGAACGTGATTTTAAAATATACCGAGTTGCTGTAGGGTCTTATAATATTAGAAAATAATATAAACAACTTAATTTTGAACAAATTTGCCAAATAATTTGTTCATATTGATGCATCCGTTCAAAAGATACAAACGATAAGGTTGTCAAATATCTCCCTTCCGCCTTTTTGTATTATAAACCAAGAGCAAAAAAGCGGAAGGGAGATATTTGACAAGTGCACAGTACATTTATATTGATTTAAGTCAAACAGTTTGCCGTATCAATTTTGTTCTTTGAACATGATTTTAAAGTATACCAAATTGCTGTAGGTCATTACCATGTGAGACAGAATTATGAACAATTGAATATTAAACAAATTTGCCAAATATTTTATTTAAATTAGCAGATCCGTTCAAAACATACAAGCGATATAAAAAATAAGACATAATACATTTATATTAATTTGTGTCAAACGGTTTGCCGTATCAATTTTGTTTTTCGAACATGATTTTAAAGTATATAGAGTCTTTGTATTGTAAAATGTTGTTAGAAAATATTATAAACTATTAAATTTTAAACAAATTTGTTAAATATAGTATCTATATTAACTAAATACTTTAAAAGTTACACTCGATTAAACATATAAATACACAAAGTGTACTATCAGTACTGAGGTGCAATATATATATATAGAGTGCAATTATTATTATCAAAGCAAAGTCCTTTACATGTTTTTATTGAAATAATTTCTTGACATCACAACATGCAATTACAAATCCTTTTTACACAGCTTTTGCTTACTTGTATTTTTCTATCAAATGAAAAATCGATTCTGGAACGATGCGAAAAATGCACCTGGAACTGCACTAGAAGTTTCCTACAGGAAAAACACGCAAAGAAAATAATAAAAGGAAAAATAGTAAAAGAAAAACAGAAAAGTATAAATAGCTGCAAATAGGAAAAAATAAAATAAAATATTTGTGGAAATCGTTAAACAGTTACTGAACATCTCTGGCGTTCTGATCAGAACACGTATCGGAAAAACGAAATTTGACCGAGGGAAAAAGGAGAAATGGAAATGGATTTTGTGATAATTATAACACACACATATATATACATATGTATATATATATATATATATATATATATACATATATATACTAAAATTTCTATCTCCTAAAATAGCTATATGTTTGTATAACACGACAAGGCCCATTTCCATTCAAATGTCTACAGGGGCATTAGTTTAAACGACAAAACTTGGAATATTAGCTATAATAAATGCGATATTATCCTCATACTAGAATCTCTAAAGATTATTTCGAATCTCGACGAACAAGTTTCGTCGACGAGAATTATAATTATAATTCAGTTTAAGGAACGTACTAACGTTAATGTTCAAACATTAGTGGGACGTTATTGAAAAATGTAAAAATATTAATAAAATTTTATTTAAGCAAAATTTAGATGATAATCATTACGTTATTAGAAATATATTAATTTTTGTCTAACAACTAAATTTTCAATTTTGCAAATACATGAAAAATATTTTGCACTATTATTTTTATTTTAAACGTTTATTCCCAACGTAAGTACTTACGTTTAGTAAAAGTGTAAAATTAATGTGTAATTTATAAGTTTAATAAGAAATTAAACAAAGCACTATATTAGCGTTTAAAAGTTAGCATAAGTAACTAAGTTTTATTATAAAAAGAGTTTAAATTTGAATAAACTTAAAAAATATCTTGAGTAAATGTTTTCCTATGCATTCATAAATTTACTTAGTTTTTTTGGGGAACATATTGGAAAATTGTGAAAACATAAAAAAAAATTGAATTTGAAAAAAATGAAAAAAAAATTCCTTTATTTGAAAATAATATTTTTTGAGATCAGATTTTATGAATGTATTTTTTTAATAATTTTAGATATTTTTTAGTTTTTTTAAACTTTTTGATATCCAATAAAATTTTATTTAGGCAAAATTTAGATAAAAGATCATAATGAAAATTTAGATGAAATATATTAATTTTTCTCGAAGAATTAAATTTAGAATTGTGCAACTTTATGAAAAATATTTTGCACGATTATTCGGTTTTTTGTAGCAAAATACTTATATTTAGTACAAGTTTAAAATTAATTTGTAAATTATAAGATTATTAAGAAATTAAACAAAGCACTAGGAGTTTTATTATAAATGGAGTTCAAATTTGAATAAATTAAAAAAAATCTTTGAAAGGTGTTTTTCCATTCATTCATAAATTTTTAAAAGCTCAAAAATGAAAACTTATTTCACAAAATTTTGAGAAAATTAGTAAAATTTGAATTACCATATTCACTGACAAAAAAATCATGTTTTTAAAAATAGTATTTTTTGAAGACAGAATTTTAGATTTTTTTTTTAATTTAATTTTTTTTAAATTTTTTGTAAGTTTTTGATACCCATTCATGTTACTTGATCCAGACTGTTGAAAATATCTGATTTTTTATCTCCAAATGGCATTTTTCTTTTTTTTCTTGGATCTCCTAAACCATTGGACATGCCTCTGCAAAAACTTAATAAATCCTTCATTACATCAATACGAGTGGAATGTTTTTTGAATCATTCAAATCGGATGCTCCGTTCTCTCAAAAACTTGGTTTTCATTTTCTGCACTCTTTGCTTCGTATCTCCGAAACGGCTGGACCTACCTTTTCGAAAAACTAACCAGCACATCTCATTATCAATAGGAAACGAATGTTGTTTGAATTGTTCAAATCGGTTGAGCAGTGCTCCCTAAAACGTCGATGAAAAATTGTATCCACACATACACAAACTCGATTGCCATTTTCTGCAATCTTTGCTCCGTATCTCCAAAACGGCTGGACCTGCCTTTGCCAAAAACTAATCAGCACATCTCCCTATCAATAGGAATCGGATGATTTTTGAATTATTCGAATAGGTTGAGCCGTGCTCCCGAAAACGTGGACTAAAAATTGTTTCCGTATACACACACATTCATTTTTTCTGAGGCATGCCAAAATGTTCAGAAACCTCTGAAACGTGAAGGTGTGTAGAAATTTTTATTTTTGATTTTTTTGCGATTACTATAACTTACCCTAAGGAAAGTAAAATATATCACTACTTTATTTCCATATGCAAAATCTCAAATCATCCTCTCTATAAAATATTTTGATTTAATGTTTCAAATTTAGCTCAAGAAAATTGGAAAGCAATTGATTAATATATTTGTATTATTATAATATATATTAAAATTGTATATTTAAGTTCTCTTTGAGCTACTCTGTAAGATATATGATAAAAAAATAAAATAACCAAAAAATAAATAAATAAAATAACTTCACTCTGTGGGAAGTTAAAAATATTTGTCAATTTCAATTTTGTTGTCTCATTTAGTGTAATTGGTATGTAGATAAGTGAATTGTAAATAATATAAACTATTTGGTATCGATTTATCTTTATCTATTTTGCCAAAATTTCCCAAAATTAAAACATTCACAATGTCTATTCAATTGGGCCACGTACGGCTTTGCGGCCAACCCGATTCTACTAAATTAACCATTAATTTGCATTCGCCCAAACGTACGTGGTTCTAGGGCAATATGTGGATATATATACATATACATATATATATATATATATATATTTATATTAATTTAATAGTATGTGTATGTTAGTATCATAGCTCCGAATTCAATATGAATGAGCCGATAGCTGTTAAATGCTGTTTATGTCCGGCAGCTCATCTCTTATTCAAGAGACTCCGAATTGAACTGCACCTGCAGGATATCTATTGATATATTTAGTAGGAATGGGATGTCTTTGCTTCGGATTTTGTCACAGGGATTGAAAAATCATAATACAATCATACTGGAATAAAATTAAAAGGTACAAAGGCAACCCTAAGTGTCCCAATCGTCAAAGACTTCTAGTCACCTCATAATGGATTGCAAACTGTTGGAGAAAATTGTGACAATTCTGTATTACCAATATCAATTGTTGCATTTTTTTAAAGCTACTCTAATATTCATATTTGATATTCGACATGACATTTGCACCATGTATTATCCAATTACCCAAAGAATTTTTATTTCTTTGCCAGTGTTCTGGTTCTTTAGAAATTAAAGCATAGCCACGGGCTAGTTTATTTCTCTCCTGATTTATTCCCGTCTTTCGAATAAAGAAAGATCGAAAGAACGATGGTGAAAAAAAAAACTAAGACACATTGGGAATTCTAGAGTTTAAAGTGCCCTGAGAATTTTTCGACATTCTACTATACATTTCGCCTCAAAGTGCTCCTGAATAAAATACACGGCGCAGGAAAACGATCGGATCGGATCATATCGGATGTCTACTGGTTTAAAGAAACATACATAGGAATATATATATATATATATATATATATATATATATTGTATATATATATATATATATATATATTGCCATAGTTTCGCAAAACACGGCTGCAACGGCTGCACCGATTTGGCTGCAATTTTAGCCTTACAATATTCGTCAATGTCGGACGTTTTTGCAGTTTCAAAAATAATCAAGTTTTTGCATGAAAACCTATGAAATATATAACAGCAATAAGAAGCTGATAAAATTATTCATATATTTATACGAAAATAAATACAACCCATCTTAATAAAAAATTAGAACTCAAATAATTAAAACTTAATTTTCATATCAGTTGTTGTTCATATTTGGACACTATTAGTGTTCCTGAAAAATACTGCAAATTTTACATAAAAACCTATATAATGAATTATATCAATAAAAAGCTGATAAAATAGTACATACATTTATGTGAAAATATATATATATATATATATATATATATATATAACTCTTTTTTATAAAAAATTAAGAAAATAAATTCTAAATAGTTGGAACTTAATTTTTATACCCCATGTCGTTCAGATCAAGCGCTTTTCTATTTTTATATATTATTTTTTTCTAATAAATCAAATTTTTGCATCAAAACTTATATAATATGTAATACCAATAAAAAGCTGATAAAAAATCGCATATAACTTTATAAAAATATATATAACTCTTTTTTATAAAAATTTAAGAAAAAAAAATCCTAAATAATTGGAACTTAATTTTTATATCCCATGCCGTTCAGAAGAGGGACTTTTTTTAGTTTGCTTTATAATAAATCAAATTTTTACTTGAAAGCATATAAAATATGTAATATCAATTAAAATCTGATAAAATCATACACATATTCATACAAAAATATATGTAACTTTTCTTTATAAAAAATTAGAAAAATAATACTCAAATAATTAAAACTCAATTTTTATGTCACTTGTTATTCGTATTTGGACACTTTTAGTGTTTCTGAAAAATACTGCAAATTTTTACTTGAAAACCTATATGATATATAATAGCAATAAATAGCTGATAAAATAGTACATACATTTATGTGAAAATATGTATAACTCTTTTTTATAAAAATTCAAGAAAAAAAATCCAAAATAGTTGGAACTTAATTTTTATATTCTATGTCGTTCAGATCAGGCACTTTTTTAGTTTGCTTTATATTAAACTAAATTGTTGCATTAAAACTTATATAATATGTAATACCAATAAAAAGCTTAATATTATAAATAGTTGGTTTTTTGTTGATATTTTTTACCAAAATTTAAATTTAAATTTAGTTTATTTTGAAATCTTTAATGTATATAAGTATAATGTGTATAGAATTTACAAATATAATTTAATTTAATGTATTGTTATCAATATGATAGATGTACATAGTTTGTAAGTCATAATGTTTATATAATGTATCCAAATTTGAAATGAAATAAAAAGTCTTTTAAAACTAAAACTAACCAATAAAAAGCGTATAAAATATCGCATACAACTGTATAAAAATATATATAACTTTTTTTTATGAAAAATTATGAAAAAAAATCCTAAATAATTGGAACTTAATTATTATACCCCATGTCGTTCAGATCATGCACTATTTTATAGTTTGCTTTATAATAAATCAAATTTTTACTTAAAAGCATATAAAATAAAATACCTATAAAAAGCTGATTAAATATTGTATATAACTGTATAAAAATATAATAACTCTTTTTTATAAAAATTTAAGTAGAAAATCCTAAATAATTGGGACTTAATTTTTATATTCTATGTCGTTCAGATCAGGCACTTTTCTTAGTTTGCTTTATAATAAATCAAATTTTTACTTGAAAGCATATAAAATATATAATAGCAATTAAAAGCTGATAAAAGTATTCACATATTTATACAAAAATATATATAACCCTTCTCTATAAAAAATAGGAAAATAATACTCAAATAATTATAACTAAATTTTCATGTCATTTGTTATTCGTACTTGGACACTTAGTTTTCCCGAAAAATACTGCAAATTTTTACTTGAAAACCTATATGATATATAATAGCAATGAAAAGCTGATAAAATAGTACATACATTTATGTGAAAATATGTATAACTCTTTTTTATAAAAATTCAAGAAAAAAAATCCAAAATAGTTGGAACTTAATTTTTATATTCTATTTCGTTCAAATCAGGCACTTTTTTAGTTTGCTTTATAATAAATCAAATTTTTGCATTAAAACTTATACCAATAAAAAGTGTATAAAATATCGCATACAACTGTATAAAAACATTTATAACTCTTCTTTATAAAAAATTAGGAAAAGTTACTCAATTAGTTGAAACTCAATTTTAATTCATTTTAAATACAATTACATACGTTTGAATTTTGTTGAGTATTTAATGAAATATTTATTAGTATTTATGAAATAAAAAAATCTATGAATTATCTTACCAAACATAATAAATTTCCTGGGGTATGATAATTAATTAAAATCACAAATACAACAAGGTTTATTAATAAGTACATATCAATTATTTCTTTGTAGAACTTTCTGCATTTTTGTCGCATAGAATTCTAATTTTTTGTGAAAATCCTTTGGATAGATCAATAAAAATGCGGCTGTTTCGATAGAATTGGAAAATTCTAAGCAAGCAGACTAGATTTCCCGAAGGACTAAAAACTTTTCCAATACACATTAACTAGATGCACAAAACATCTCACCTGATTCGAACGGAAAATATACACCGAGGTGGAAAATTTGGTGTTATAAAGGAAAATCGAAATTTGAAATATATATATATACATATATATATATATATATATATATACAAAATAAATATCTTACAAAGTTTACTACAAAATATTTACTATACAGAATAAAATCCGGATCTACCCGTTCTGCAAGCAATTAATTTCTTTTCTTAATTCACTTCTGAAGCGAAGTAACATTTTGCATTAACTACATTGTACAGAACCATTTATTATTTATAATCGGTAATAAAAAAACTCGACGAATGCTATTAAACAGTTTTTTCTTATATCGATCGATTTATTTTTCAATCTTAGAGAAGCCTCTGCAAGCAATTAGCAATCGGAATCGTTTTGTAAATGAATTTTAAAATTGACTGAGAGAAATATAAATGGTAAAGGATTATTTAAAATAGTTATAATTATTTACCTCTATTTATTATCATTAATCCAACTTTTTATTACGAATTCCCTTTAGATTTCGTCACAATTTCTTTCCAAAATCGACGATCTGTTGGGAATATTTTCAATATAAACGATATCGTTTCGTATTTGTTTTAGAATAAGTTTTCGTCGCATGCGGTGACGATAAAAGATAAAAAGATAAAATAAAATAAAACGAATGAAAAAAATGAGGCATCAAAGTCCCAAATCGCCGTTTTGTTTCATATTCGATATTCCGACGTCGAAACTTTTCGGAAAAGTTTTCTTGAGTAACATGCCGTTTAGTAAGAAGAAACATCTTTGAAGAATAACAAGTATAATATTTTGAGGAATTTTTTTGCCATATTGATTTTTTTTATTTCACTATTTTTATTTATTCCATAAATGTAGAAATGGCTATACACATCAGGAGATACTAAATACAAAATTTTAATATAAATAAATAAATTGACTATTTATCATTTCAAATTAAGCAATAAAAAATATTTGTTAAGAAAAATTGGAAAACTAGCTCTTCGAGAGCTTTTTATGAATTTTCTAATATACAGATACATTTAATGCAATTCTTTAAACATTTTTTATGTACAGAAATTAAAAAAGTTGCCTTCTAGATGTTTTTTTAAGTTGCTTAATTTTGTTTATACTTGTAATTATTTTGAGATCTTAGAATATATAATAAATATCGAAATTACACTTTGAATACGTTTATAAACATTTTTTTAAAATAAAAATTACAAAAGTTACGTGTTAGATAATGTAACTTAATTTTGTTTTGAGATTCTTGTTCTAAGATTCCTAAAGTTTAATGATAATATTTTTTGAATAATTTCTATATTATAAGCATTCATATAAAATGATCTTTTTGTTAAATATATAAATTCGAATTCATTTTATATTTGTTTTATTATTGAAAAAAAATTGTAATATAATAAAAAAAATCTTTCAAAATGATATCAGTTTTAAAATTTAATTTAAAATTTTATGCTATAAATTTGTAAAGCTATATATCATATATCACTATATATTATATTTTTTTAAAAAATATGTTTTATTTTGTTGCTAATAAATGCTAATAAAATTTTATTTACTTGCATACTTCAAAAATTATTATTAGAAAATTTACAATTTTATCAATTCATCAATTTTTTAATATATTTTTTATATACAGAAATTGAAAAAGTTGCCTTTTAGATGCTTTTTTTAAGTTGCTTAATTTTGTTTACACTATTTTATACTAATAAATATTTTTAGATATTAGAAAATATAATAAGTTATGAAATTATACTTTGAATGCATTTTTATAAAAAAAAATTATATAGAAATTAGAATAGTTGCATTTTAGATATTGTCTTAAGTTAATGATAAAATTTTTTTATTAATTTATATATATAATTATTTTAAAAAAAAATCATTCTAAATTAAATTAAAATATATGATTTCGAATTTATTTTATATTTCTTTATTATTATTTAACAAAACTTCACAACTATCAATATAATGTATTAAAATAATTGTGATATAATAAAAAAAAGTTACTTTCAAAATGATATCAGTTTTAAAATTTGATTTAAAATTGTATGATGTAAAGCTTTTATCATATATCTCTATATATCATATTTTTTAATAAAATAAAACAAGTTTTGTTTTAGATATTTGCTTGAGTTGCTTTTGGAAAAATGTTGTATTTGTATAAATTATTTCTATATATCGCCTTGATAATATAAAATGCTAATAAAATTTTATTTACTTGCATACTTTAAAAAATATTATTAATAGAAAATGTACAATTTTATCTAATTATTTTTTTACAAACAATAGTAGTTATTTTTTTATTATATATTTTATATGCAGAATTTAACATATACCATAATTTAAATACAAATTGATATTTTTATAACAAATTGATATTTTAATTTGTGTATCGACCAACGGTTGAATCAATTTGATAAAACTTTTTGTGTTCATCCAAGTGGAATAAAAATTGGAATTATGTAAAAATAAAGAAAAAATCATCCAATAAAATATACGTTGAAGAATTAATTTTGTCACACTTCTAGCACTAAACGCAATTTAAAAATTTATAAAATATTGTGTTTTACAAAATGAATATTATGGAACCCAATAGACGTCCCTAGGGCTACCTAAACTCCCACCATCATATTATGCCCTGCGTTTGATTTTATTCAAAAAAATCGCCTACATCCATATTTTTTATTATTATTTCCCATCGTATCGAATAACATTACATTACAACGTATGTATAAAATATATCGTGCACATATTTACATATAAGGAAAGAAAACAAACGGCCGAGGTGGTTCATGATTTTTCCTTCCACCTGTGTTTTTCCGTCTTTTCCAGCCTGATAAATGCGAACTGGATGATATATGGAATGGCAGCGATTGTGTTACAGGTGAAAGCAAATTATTTTTCTTTTTTGATATCTCTCCGCATTATTCTTTTCTTTGGCTTTTATTTATTGCTAAGGAAAAAATCTTTACGAAACAATACTAGACAAAAGTTACAAATTATAATAATAATAATAATCTTTGCATCAAATTTATTTACTAATACGTGTACATACTAAAACAACTCCTTTCAGGGTACATTTAAATCTTCTTCGGTTCGTCATTAATATTCTTTAGAATTGAATTTACAACCGAATCCTTTGTGACTGGGGAAGAGTTTTCCTCGTTTTCTCGTCTTATTCGAAGGAGAATTTTCTTTTCGTCTCGTCAGCATCGAGTAGTAGTATAGTATAGTAAGAGAGCCATCAATAACAATTACAGAAACGCTTGACAATTGGAAAATTTCACCAAGAGCCTTTCCTTTCTTCCTTTGTAATACAAATACGATTTTCCTTTCACATCCCTACATAATATAATATAACTCGATTTGTACCTACTCCTATTATTGTCAGATTCAAATCTTGACAACTTGATGAGGGAGGAAATAATGAGTTGTGGTTTTGGTAAAGGATTTTTTGTGTTTTTTGTACAAGAAAAATGCTTTTACTCATAAGCCTATTTTTCATGAAATTTGCTACTATTCTAAGTTTTCAAAAAGACTTATACCAGTAATTGTGCCAATTCTATGTGTAAATTATATAGAGCTTAATTATTTTATAAAATAATACATTTTTATACAATTAGTTGTTTTTCGTAAAGCTATAATATTTCAGAATGTTTCTTTTTCAGACCACGTACTTTTTTATTTAAAAAAATTTTATTAGTCGCAAAAAAACTATTTTTTAACAAATAAGTATGAAGAAACTTTAATAAAAAGCGCATGTAGATTTAAAAATAAAAAATTTTTAAACATTTTGTATAAAACATACTCATATTTATTTATCTAGTTATTGTATATATTTTATAGAATGACATACTAAAATTACAGCTTTCTGCTATAATTTGCTTATCCTGAAGAGCTCGTTAAAAATGGAGTTTATAAACAAAATACTTCTCTAATAATGCACTTGTTGATTCAAAAATTAAATATTCCAAAGATTTTATATAAAGCATATTTTTATTTATATATCTGGTCATTGTAGATATTTTAAAAAATAACATACTAGAATTACAGCATTCTGCTATAATTGGTGTAGCCTGAAAAGCTCGTTGAAAATGATGTTAATACAAAAAAGTACTTGTTTAAAAATGAGTATGTAGATTTGAAAATTAAATATTCTGAAAAATTATATATAAAACATGTATATATTTATTTATTTAGTCAATCTACATATGTTACAAAATAACATACTACAATTACAGCTTTCTACTATAATTAGTGTAGCCTGTAGAGCTTGTTGAAAATTTTGTTCCTATATAAAATATTTTTTTAAAAATGAGCATGTTCATTTGAAAATTTGATATTCTCAAAAATTATATATAAAATAGGTTTATATTTATATATCTAGTCATTGTATATATTTTATAAAATAACACTAGAATTACAGCTTTCTGCTATGAATATTGTAGTCTAAAAACCTCCTTAAAAAGGATGTTTATACAAAAAAAATGTATTTAAAAATGAACATGTCGATTTGAAAATTTGATATTCTCAAAAATTATATATAAAAAAGTTTAGATTTATATATCTAGTCATTGTATATACTTTACACAATTTTTATTTATATAATAACATACTAATATTACAGCTTCCTACAGTAATTAGTTTATCTTGAAGAGCTCTTTGAAAAAGATATTTATAAATTAAATACTTTTTCAGAAATGTGCATGTAGATTTAAAAATTAATTTTGCCTAAAACTTATATATAAAACATATTTATATTTTTTATCTAGTCATTTTATATACTTTAAAAAATAACATACTAAAATTACAGCTTTTTACTATATTTTGCTTATCCTGAAGAGCTCGTTGAAAATGACGTTCTTATATAAAATATTTTTCAAGAATGAGCATGTAGATTTAAAAATGAAATATTCCAAAAATTGCATATAAAATCTATTTATTATCATATATCACGACATTCTATATACTTTGTAGAATAACATACTAAATTTACAGCGTTTTTCTATAATTGGTGCAGCCTGACGAGCTCCTTACAACTGACGTTCAAAACTCCTATTTTATTCTTTACCACTGAGTATAATTCCTAACTGGATTGGACTTGGATGCTAATTATAAAGAAATGGCTTGGCCAATCGTGGTACAAAATTTGTCGACACAACATCTTGCTGAGTTTTAACAAATGGCTTTTAAATTTTTAAAATAGGTTCAGCCGTTTTTGATAAAAATTTTACGAAAGTCATGATAATCGCATGCAAGTGTTTCCAAACTTTGATGAATTTTTAAAATTAAACCACTAGTCGTGGGACTTATATTATTTTAGTATATACTTTAGGATTATGATTTCAATCGTCATAAAACACGTAATTTGTTTCAAGTTTTTCAATTTTGTTAAAAAAAATTATATTACACAACCATGCACAAATTCAATTTCTTCTCTTTCATGTGCATGCATATGAAATCGCAACAGCATCAAAATTAAACCTAAAAAAGATATATTTTTTTACACATCGTACATTTTTCCCAACTTTAAATATCATTTCACATTAATATAATTTTTAAACAGCATTTACATTTGCAAAAATTCACTTTGAAACTTGCGCTCAGAACTTTTTACCGACGCTGAAAGTTTTTAATCATTTTTAAATAATAAATACGCGTAATAAATTTTAAAGTGTTATATAAAATTACGGTAAAATCTTTCTGATAGTATCTTTTGTGTATATGCAGATAAATTGGATGTTATTTTTTTGATTCTTTATGATACAGAAATATAAAAACAAAATTTAGTACCGGCGATAATTCATGCGTTAATCTGGAGTGTATTTCTGTATTTGGTGACCTGAAAAATTATAGTACATACATATATATATATATATATATATATATATATATATTATATTTATAGGTATATTTATAAATATATATCAAAGACATGACAAGGCGTCACCCAAATTCATTTGATATTTCCGCAATTTATGTACTTCAAAACACATGTGGAAACAATTTTAGAAATTTGTGTTTACATAAATTATAATTTATGTACTAATAGTTTATAACAATTTTACAATAAATGCAATTTCTCTGAAATAGTAAAATTATTTTCAAATTTATTTATATACGTAATTTTAATTCAAGTCTTTCTGAATCGTTTGAGACT
Source organism: Ctenocephalides felis (assembly GCF_003426905.1). Taxonomy (NCBI): domain Eukaryota; kingdom Metazoa; phylum Arthropoda; class Insecta; order Siphonaptera; family Pulicidae; genus Ctenocephalides; species Ctenocephalides felis. The sequence continues at coordinate 8,939,949 of NW_020537758.1, read as the reverse complement.
AAACTTGGAAACACAATGTTCATAAACCGATTTTTCAATTTTCGCCGACGTTTTCTCAAAAACCACTGAACCGATTTTAAAAATTTAAAAGCCAATCTTTAAAACTCAACAAGGACTTGTGTTGACTAATTTTTTATGACTATCGGTCAAGCCGTTTTTTTACAATTAACATCCAAGTGCAAAAAGGTTCGAAACATCAGTTGGACATCGTACTTAGTAGTTTTGGGTAAAGAAATAGATAGATATTTTTGAGCATCACTTTTAACGAGCTCGTCAGGCTACACTAATTATAGTTGGAAGCTGTAATTTTAGTATGTTATTCTATAAGGTATATAGAATATCATGATATATAATAATAATTATAAATTTTATATATGTTTGGTATGAATAACGATTACATCTACATTTTGTTTCTCTGTAATTATTTGGTGAAAAATTGTTTTTCGGAAATTTTGATGATTTTTTTTATACTGATAGAGTTTATGCATCCTAAAATATTATAGGCATATGAAAATTAACTTAATTGTAAAAAAATATTTAAAATTTAAAATATTTCACGTCCTTAAGAGACTTGCTAAAAAAATCTTATTTTCTAGAGCTCTCAGGAACGTATTATTTGATCTAGAATGTTGTAATTTGAATATACTATACACTAGTATATTTATTATATTTGTTTATATTTTTATTTCTTAATCTCAATTATAAATCGAGAAATCAAAATTAATCTATACAAAATACCATACAATATTTACTATGAGAGTACTATTTATATGACACTTCTTGTTTAAGAAAATTTATTGTTTTGATGAGCTCTCCAGGACGTCCTGATCATACTAGAACGCTGAAATATGAACATTTTATACACTGTAGTATCTGTTATAATTGCAACAAATATAATTCCTTATCTATGATTAGGAACTAAAATATCGACTAATCTCTGAACAAAGTACCATATAATACATATATTTAAAAGATCTTGCTAAATAAAACTGTTATTTTGACGAGCTCTTCGGGACGTACTGATCATAATAGAACGCTGAAATATGAACATTTTTCACACTATAGTGTCTACAATAATTGTACAAAATATAATTCCTTATCTATAATTAGGAATTAAAATATTGATAAATATCTGAACAAAGTGCAATATAATACATATATTTAAAAGATCTTGCTAAATAAAACTGTTACTTTGACGAGCTCTCCAGGACTTACTGATCATAATAGAACGCTGAAATATGAACATTTTATACACTATAGTATCTGTTATAATTGCAACAAATATAATTCCTTATCTATGATTAGGAACTAAAATATTGACTAACCTCTGAACAAAGTACCATATAATACATATATTTAAAAGATCTTGCTAAACAAAACTCTTACTTTGACGAGCTCTCCAGGACGTACTGATCATAATAGAACGCTGAAATATGAACATTTTATACACTGTAGTATCTGTTATAATTGCAACAAATATAATTCCTTATCTATAATTAGAAACTAAAATATCGACTAATCTCTGAACAAAGTACCATATAATACATATTTAAAAGATCTTGCTAAATAAAACTGTTATTTTGACGAGCTCTTCGGGACGTACTGATCATAATAGAACGCTGAAATATGAACATTTTTCACACTATAGTGTCTACAATAATTGTACAAAATATAATTCCTTATCTATAATTAGGAATTAAAATATTGATAAATATCTGAACAAAGTGCAATATATACATATATTTAAAAGATCTTGCTAAATAAAACTGTTACTTTGACGAGCTCTCCAGGACTTACTGATCATAATAGAACGCTGAAATATGAACATTTTATACACTATAGTATCTGTTATAATTGCAACAAATATAATTCCTTATCTATGATTAGGAACTAAAATATTGACTAACCTCTGAACAAAGTACCATATAATACATATATTTAAAAGATCTTGCTAAATAAAACTGTTACTTTGACGAGCTCTCCAGGGCGTACTGATTGATATAGAGTGGTGTAATTTGAATATATTATACAATAGTATATTTGTTATATACGCGTATATTTTCATTTCTTTATCTCTATTACAAAACAAGATAACAATATTTTTCTGAAAAAAAAAATACAGTTGTTAATAAGAATGCGGGAGAAAGATCATACACTGATTCTGCTTATTCATTTATGATCATCCCCATTCTCAATATATATTTAATAGTAAATTTATTATTTCTCTGACTATTTCTGTGATGGGTAGTTTCCAAGTAGAAATAGTAATATAGGAATACTTCATTTTATTTCATTTTATAGTCGAGAAGGCATTCGTATTTCGTATAACACGTGTTAGCAATATTGTTAGAGCAACAGCTGGCACATGGCTAAGGGTTAGGGCGAAGGGACGCTGAATAGTGAATTATGCAAGGGCAGGGACTCGTGGAATTTTAAAGGGAACGAACTGGGGGGATAAAGGACACATTTTTAAAAATTTGGAAAATCGAATCGAACTTACATGGAATCCAGCCCTTAATTAAATATTGTGTTGAAAGGGATGGACTGGGAATTAATAGATACTTTTCAAAAAAATACAGGGCCTGGTAATTACATTTTTTTTAGCCGTGGCAACCACTAAATAATATTATTTTTCATTTTTAACCGGTAGGATTGTATTTTTGAAAAAAAAGAAAATATGCAATAGTTTTTTTATAGCATTTACTACAAAATATGAATAATCATGTAACCACCGGCAATTTAATGACAAACTAGGAAAATAAAGGGCAGACGAAAAGCACACGTTCAAATCCAGAATGTGAAAATAAATTTGAATCTGGGAAAATGCAATTTTTTTTTTGACAATATTTAAAAACTGACATTTGAACAAAAAGATTTGTTTTACTACATTAAGAAAAAATAGATAATTATGTCTGTTTAAATATGAATCTTAATAAAAAATTACAAGATCGATTTTTAAGTATTTTTGGGACACTTACATATATATAAAGTTAACCCACTGAGTGTCTATAAAATCTTAAATATTTTGCAAAATTTATGGATTTTTTTTATTACAAGTAAAAAATAAATTCACATACCTTTCGATTTCAACCCTGAATTAAATATAATATAGGTACTTCGGTATAGGTACAACATGTCATTATTACACGAAACCTGTTTTTACTGTATTGAAAATACAACTAAAAATATTATATATTTTTAATTACAATCTTAGGACATTTAGTAATAGTTTTGACTTTAAACTCCAAAAAATAAAGGATAAATTTTACGTACAACTATATATTTAATACTTACTAAAATGATGCTAAAATGTTAAAGATTTTAGAGGAACTGAGGTATTAACTTGAATATTTGTATATATAAATTTTATGACAAGAAATATTTATATATAATTTACAAAGGCGAAGTGTTAATTTAGGGCAATATAAAATAAATATTAACAAAAGGCAGGTAAAGATTATTATAGGCATTTTCAAAAGAGACTACCTGAGGAAATAAAAGACCCAAAATTAGGTATTTACTAAAAATACGACTAGAATTTTGTAAATACACTGTATTTCTTTACTCTATATTTAGGAATATTTCTGAAAAAAACAAATTGCAAATTTAGAGATTGTACAACGCAAAATATATTTTTGTTATAAAGCTTGAACATTTTAAATAACTTTAGGCAAATAATTTTTGCCAAAGATCAAATTAAATTTCAACACATAATTATATCAAAATCAAAACAACTGAGTAATAAAAGAATTGTAAATGTGTGTAATGTGCATGAAAGTTACAATAAACTATGCAAAAACTATTATAATCTTGTTTTCAAAGTGTAAATAATGATTTCACATTTAAATTTTTAATTTAAAAAATTGCTAATTATGAAAAATCTGAATTTTAGATAGTCCGGCGTTTTCAAATCGGTTCTGACTTTAACCTTGGTTTGACGCGTCGGTCCAGGTCAAATGCATTTTAGGGAAAAGCCGTCGGGAGAAGAAACGAGCAAATTATTAGAATTGAAATTTTTAGCGAATAATAAATTATACAATTATGAACTCAGACCATAAAGTAATATACTAACCACATAATTTGTTTAAGATGACAATTAAATAGCAGTCTAAATCAATATTTTAAAAAACAGTCGATAGAATCCGAATTTGTATTATTTTATTAAGAAAATTTTTAAATCTATAAATCCTGATGTTCTCATTTATAACTACGATATAAAAAGAGTATTTTAGCAAAATATAGAACTTGTAGCTCCATTAAATATAGAGAGAAATAATGAAATTTAAAAGTAATTTCCTTAATACAAGATTTACTTAAACATGTTACAGTAATGTTGTGAATTTTA
>NW_020537758.1:8911394-8934604 GCF_003426905.1 Ctenocephalides felis | reverse complement strand
TCAACGAGCTCTTCAGGATAAGCATTTATAGTAGGAAGCTGTAATTTTAGTATATTATTTTTCTAAATATACATAACGACTAGATATATTAATATAAATTTGCTTCATACATTTTTTTAGAATATTTAATTTTTAAACTAGCGTGCTTATTCTTAAAAAGTACTTTATTTATAAACATGTTCTTCGAGCTTTTCAGGAAGCAAAAAAATTGTAGTAGAAAGCTGTAATTTTAGTATGCTATTTTATATATATATAATGACTTGATATATAAATATAAATATGCTTATATAATGTTTTTGGAATATTAATTTTTAAACCTACGTGTTCATTTTTATAAAATTAATTTATTTATATACATGTTCTTCAAAGAGCTCTTCAGGATGCAAAAATTGTAGCAGAAGGCTGTAATTGTAGTATGTTATTTTCTAAATATATAGAATTATTAGAAATATATAAATATAAATATGTTTTATATAATTTTTTTGGAATATTTAATTTTTAAATTTACATGTTTATTTGAAAAAAAATGTTTTATTTACAAACATGTTTTTCAACGAGCTCTTCAGGATACAAAAATTGCAGTAGAAAGCTGTAATTTTAGTATGTTATTTTACTAAATATATGCAATGACTAGATATATAAACACAAACATGTTTTATATATAATTTTTGAGAATATTTAATTTTTAAATCTACACGCGCTTTGTTTAAAAATTTCTTAGTAATTAGTTGTTGAAAAATTGTTTTTTTTGCGACTTTAATAAAAAAAATTCAATAAAAAAGTATATGGTTTAAAAAAGAAACATTCTGAGATTTACGAAAACAGCTAATTTTATAAAAATGGAATATTTTTTTAAATAATTAAGCACTACATAATTAACACATATAATTCCCACAACTACAGGTATAAGTCTGAAATTTTCGTGAAAGTGAAGTTTTTATTTGCGAAACAAATAGTAGCAAATTTTATAGAAAAAATAGCTTATGAGTAAAAGCATTTTTCTTGTACAAAAAACATAATAATTCTTTTACCAAAACCTCAACTCATTATTTCCTCCTTCATCAAGTTGTCAAGATTTGAATCTGACAATAATAGGGGTAGGTACAAATCGAGTTATATTATATAATGTAGGGATGTGAAAGGAAAATCGTATTTGTATTACAAAGGAAGAAAGGAAAGGCTCTTGGTGAAATTTTCCAATTGTCAAGCGTTTCTGTAATTGTTATTGATGGCTCTCTTACTATACTATACTACTACTCGATGCTGACGAGACGAAAAGAAAATTCTCCTTCAAGTAAAACGAGAAAACGAGGAAAACTCTTCTCCAGTCACAAAGGATTCGGTTGTAAATTCAATTCTAAAGAATATTAATGACGAACCGAAGAAGATTTAAATATTCCCTGAAAGGAGTTGTTTTTAGTATGTACCCGGCCTTATTAATAGACAAGAGTATAAGAAAAATTTGATCAGCTGGATAAAATAATTATATATATATATATATATGGTGTCCCAGAACTCAACGCCAATAATAGTATTGACCTGGAAAAAAATTAAAAAAAAAAATTTTTTGTAGTTTGAAAATTATGAGCTTTCAAGTGCAACCTGGAGCTTTTGTGACAATTTGACCACATATTGATTATTGTGGCAAATTTTCAATATTAATAGACACGATTGGAATAAGAAAAAATTGATCAGTTGGAAAAAATAATTATATAAAAGGTGTCCCAGAATTCAACGTCAATGGCAGTATTGACCACAATTTTTTTTTTAAATTATTATTTGTAGTTTGAAAATTGTGAGCTTTCAAGTGCAACCTGGAGCTTTTGTGACATTTTGGCCATTTTGCGGTTATTAGGGTCAATTTTTATTATTTGGAACAAAAAATCTATGTTTTTTTGCATTAAATTATCAGAAATATTTAAATAATTGATTATTTTGATTCTTCAACAATTAAAAAATGAATTAATTATGGTTTAAATTAATTTAAAGATTTATTTGCAAATTTTTGAAAATCTAAACGGTCGAACTAAAGTGATGTGTTAGGAATGACATGTTGCAACGTTTTAGACAGCAAATATTTCAAAAAAATTCTATAAAGTATATTTATATTTTTGTATCTGATGATTGTATATATTACACAAAATAACATACTAAAATTACAGTTTCCTACTGTAATTTGTTTATTCTGAAGAGCTCTTTAAAATAGATGTATATGAATAAAATACTTTTTTAAAAATGAGCGTGTAGATTTAAAAATTAAATATTGCAAAAAAATCTAGTCATTGTGTATATTCTAAAAAATAACATAACAAATTTACAGCTTTCTGGTATAATTCGCTTATCCTGAAGAGCTTATTGAAAATGATGTTTATAAATAAAATACTTTGTTAAAAATGTGCTTGTATGTTTAAAAGTTAAATATTCCAAAAATTGTATATGAAGCATATTTATATTTATATATCTAGTCAATATATATATTTTAAGATATAACATACTTAAATTACAGCTACCTGGTGGAATTACTATAGCCTGTAGAGCTCCTTGAAAAATATGTTCACAAATAAAATACTTCTTCAAAAAAGAGCATGTGAATTTAAAAATAAATTTTTCTCAAAAATTATATATAAGACATGTTTATATTTTTATATCTAGTCATTATATATATTTTACAAAATAACATACTAAAATTAAAGCTTTCTGCTATAATTTGTTTATCCTGAAAAGCTCCTTGAAAACGATGTTTCTAAACAAAACTTCTTTTCTAATAATGCACATATAGTTAAAAATTTAAAAATTAAATATTGCCAAAAAAAATATATATAAAACATGTTTATATTTATATATCTAGTCATTGTATATATTTTATAAAATGACATACAAAAGTTACAGCTTCTTGATATAAATAGTGTAGCCTGAAGAGCTCCTTGAAAAAGATGTTTATAAATTAAATACTTCTTCAAAAATGAGCATGTAGATTTAAAAATTCAATTTCTCAAAAATTACATATAAAGCATATCTATATCTTTATATATAAATATAAATCTATATTTATATATCTAGTCATTGTATGTATTTTAGAAAATAACATACTAGAATTACAGCTTTCTGCTATAATTTGCTTATCCTGAAGAGCTCGTTGAAAAGCATGTTTCTGAATGAAATACTTTGAATTAAATAAATTTTGTAAATAATTTTACTATTTCACAGAAATTGCATCTATTGCAAAATTATTTATAAATCATTTTCACATAAATTATAATTTGTGTAAACATAAATTTTTAAATTTGTTTCCACATATGTTTTGAAGTACATAAATTGCGGAAATATCAAATGAATTTGGGTGACGCCTCGTCATGTCTTTGATATATATTTATAAATATATATATATATATATATATATATATATATATATATATATACTATAATTTTTCGGGTCACCAAACACAGAAATACACTCCAGATTAACGCATGAATTATCGCCGGTACTAAATTTTGTTTTTATATTTCTGTATCATAAAGAATCGAAAAAAATAACATCCAATTTATCTGCATATACACACAAAAGATACTATCAGAAAGATTTTACCGTAATTTTATATAACACTTTAAAATTTATTACGCGTATTTATTATTTAAAAATGATTAAAAACTTTCAGCGTCGGTAAAAAGTTCTGAGCGCAAGTTTCAAAGTGAATTTTTGCAAATGTAAATGCTGTTTAAAAATTATATTAATGTGAAATGATATTTAAAGTTGGGAAAAATGTACGATGTGTAAAAAAATATATTTTTTTAGGTTTAATTTTGATGCTGTTGCGATTTCATATGCATGCACATGAAAGGGAAGAAATTGAATTAATGGAAATGATATTTTTTAGCAATTTAGACATAAAATAATTTTTTGTTTAAATTTTATCACGATTTAAAATTCAAGATTTTTTAGATAATTATATACGTTAATATTCTTCAAAATATTATGTATAATTTTTATATAAATTATAAAAGTTGTTTGCGATACAATAAAAAAAGGTACTGCATTACAAAATGAAATATTTGTTAGGGATTATAATTTATTTTTCACACAAAAGACTTGATAATTTCTATAGAAGAAGTTTGTTTCACCAGGAATTCGATCTGGCTAATTTTATGTTTTCTAGACGTTTCAAGTCATTCTCAACCCTTTGAGACCAAAGTTTTAAATATTTTATGAGTGAACCGATTTTCGAGGTTTTCTCAAAAAAACCGATAACCGAGCCATTATTTTATAATTAACAGACAAATGCAAAAATCATTAAAAGGCACCACATGGGTATCGTACTTTATACTTAACCATTATTCTTAATTAAGATCATCCCCGTTCTAAATATTTAATAAATAGTAAATCTATCATTTCTCAAGGGGTAGTAGGAGTCGGGGTTGTAGCAGAAATAGTAATATAGGAATACTTTATTTTATTTCATTTTATAGTCGAGAAGGCATTCGTATTTCGTATAACACGTGTTAGCAATATTGTTAGAGCAACAGCTGGCACATGGCTAAGGGTTAGGGCGAAGGGACGCTGAATAGTGAATTATGCAAGGGCAGGGACTCATGGAATTTTAAAGGGAACGAACTGGGAGGATAAAAGACACATTTTTAAAAATATGTTCAGTTTAGTCGAATTTAAGGGTATTTAGCCCTTAATTAAATTTTGTGTTAAAAGGGATGGACTGGAAAATAATAAATAATTTTCAAAAAACACAGGACGTGGAAATTGATTTTTTTAAATTATTTTAATTGAATTATGCAAGGGCAGGGACTCATGGAATTTTAAAAGAAATGAACTGGGAGGATAAAAGACACATTTTTAAAAATATTTAGTATCGATTCAAACTTATAAAGAAGTCAGCCCTTACTTAAATTTTGTGTTGAAAGGGATGGACTGAGAATTAAAAGATACTTTTCAAAAAAATACGGGGCCTGGTAATTACATTTTTTTAGCCGGGGAAAGCACTAAATAAAATTATTTTCTATTATTAACCGGCAGGATTGTAAATTTTGAAAAAAAAAGAAAACATGCAATAGTTTTTTTATATAATTTAATAGTTACTACAAAATGTGAATAATCATGTAACCACCGGCAATTTAATGACAAACTAAGAAAATAAAGGTCTGACGAAAAGCACATGTTGAATTCAGAATGCAAAAATAAATTTAAATATCTGAGTTAAATACAATTTTTTAACAATATTCAAAAACTGACATTTGAATAAAAAGAGTGGTTTTACTACTCTAAGATAAAATAGATAATTATGTCTGTTAAATATGAATCTTAATCAACAATCACGTGATCGATTTTTAAGGATTTTTGAGACACTTCCTTTTTAAAGAGGGTTAACTCTTTCACTATTTTAGTGCCTAAAAACTCGTAAATGTTATGCAGAATTCAGGGATTTTTCTCTATTACAAGTAAAAAATAAATACACATACCATTCGAATTCATCCCTGAATTAAATATAGTGCAGGTACTTTGGTATAGGTACATCATGTCATTATTACACAAAACCGGTTTTATAAAAGGTGTATTGAAAATACAACTAAAAATGTGTGTACATGTTTTTGGAAAATACAATTTTAAAAGTATTTAGTAAAAAATCTAACTTAACGAATACTGAATTAAATACAGTATTAAAAATAATTTATAGTAAATACGATTAAAAATTTGGTATGTAATTATTTCCAATGAATGAATAGGAGTTTGTATACAATTTTGAGAAAAGAAAATACATGAAAAAAATAAATATCTTTAGTTTTTTATTGTACATATTTTGTAAATAATTTACAAAGGACGAATTGGTATTTTAAACAAAAAGCTTTATAACAATATACTAATTTTGAAAACAAATATTAATAAATTAATTCCAAAAAATGTTATATATTTTTAATTACAATCTGTCACGCTTAGGACATTTAGTAATTGTTTTAACTTTAAATTCCAAAAAGTAAAGGATAAATTTTACGTATAACTATATATCTAATACCTACTAAAATGATGCTAAAAAGTTAAAGATTTTATAGAAACTGAGGAAATAACTTGAAATATTTGTATATATAAATATTTACGACAAGAAAATATTTATATATAATTTTAGAAAGGACGAAGTGTTAATTTAGGGCAATAAAAATAAATATTTAACAAAAGGCAGGTAAAGATTATTATAGGCATTTTCAAAAGAGACTACCTGAGGAAATAAAAGACCCTAAAATAGGCATTTACTATAAATACGACTAAAATTTTGTAAATACACTCTATTTTGTTACTTTATATCCAGAAATATTTATGAAAAAAAAAAATACAAATTGTAAATATAACTAGCTGTAAGTGAAATTCTGTCTTAAGGCAATTAAGGCATCGTGCCTTAAGGCAAATTGCTGGAACTTCCCGTGCCAAAAATTATTATTTTTTTAAAAACGATTAACAGTTTTGAAAAAATTTCACTTCGAAAAAATAAGATTTTTTGGAAATTTTAAATTGGACGAAAAATTACTTTTTTTTGAAAAAAAAATTTTTTTTTAAAAAAATTTTTAAACAATTTTTTTTATAAAAATTTTTTCTGGAAAAAATGTTATCTTCATTTTGACATATTTTGGAAGATCTGAACTTTTTTCAAAGCAATCGTACTTCTTTAACTGCATAGAGACAAAAAATAAAGCGCGTAAGCGCCGCGTCGCTGTCTAACGGAAAAACATTAGTACGGAACCCATAGGAATGTAAACAAAACTTATACTTATTGTTAAAATCTCAATAAAATATCTGATAATTTGATATGCATATGTCTAATGTCTAATGATTATTGTTGACCGCCATATGTTATTTTTTTTTTAGTTTTTTTTACTAGATCTCCGAAACCGCTAGACCTATCTTCATGAAAATTTGATCAAATCTTCATCTTGTTAATACAAGTAAAATGTTTTTTGAACTATACAAATCGGACGCTCCGTTCTCTTGAAAACTGAGTTACCGTTTTTGGCCCTTTTTGCCCCATATCTTCGGAACGGCTAGACCTGCCTTTGACAAAAACTAATCAGCACGTCTCCTTATCAATACGAATCGAATGTTTTTTGAATTATTCAAATTGCTTCATCCGTGTTCCCGAAATCGTCGACGAAAATTTGTATCCGAACACACACACATGCACGCACACACACACACACACATACATCAATTTTCTCCAAGGTATGCCAACATATTCAGAAACCTCTGAAACGTGAAGATATATAAAAATTTTCATTTTCGATTTTTTTGCGATTACTTACCCTATGGAAAGTTAATTATAAATAAATCAATTTATCATCTCCAGAACATTAACAATCGTCATTTCATTTCGAATCAAATTCCAAAAAAAAAAATTAGTTGCCAAATTTACCCAAAATTGAAAAAGTGCTCCTGCATAGTCACAGTCTAAACGCATTTGCAAATAATTCTGTGCGACATTTTCACTTATACTGTGCTCAGATTGGCGGCATTTTCACATTTTTCAATAATTTTCACAAAATTGGAAAAGTGCTCCAGTACACAAACAGTCTAAACGCACTTGCGTAAGCATTTGTACCAGAGTGGCGCTTAGACTGTGCTTAGCCTGGGTGATTTTTTTAATTTTTAGTCCAAAATTACAAAAAAAAATTTTTGAAAAAAAAATTAAAACAAAAATTTTTTTTTTCCAAAATCAATTATTTTGTTGAAACAAGCAGAAAGTTCTTTGAATCATTTTAATCGGACGCTTAGTTCTCTCAAAAACTGCCATTTTTTTAAATTTAGCTCTGTATCTCCAAAACCTCTGGGCCTACCTTTGCCAAAAACTAATCAGCACATCTCCCTATTAATAGGAATCGAATGTTTTTTAAACCATTCAAATCGGTTGTTCCGTTCTCTCAAAAACTCGCTTTCAATTTTTTGCACTCTTTGCTCCATATCTCCGTAACGGCTGGACCTGCCTTTGCCAAAAACTAATCAGCACATCTCCCTATCAATAGGAATCGAATGTTTTTTAAACCATTCAAATCGGTTGATCCGTGCGCCCGAAAACGTGGACGAAAAAAAGCGGACATACAAAACACACACACACACACACACACACACACATCCATTTTTTCTGAAGTATGCCAAAATGTTCAAAAACCTTCAAAACGTCGAGAAATGTAAAAATTTTTGATTTCGATTTTTGGACGATTACTATAACTTACCCTACGGGAAGTTAAAAAATGTGCGTCGCAAAATATATTTTTGTTATGGAGCTTGAACATTTTAAATAACTTTATGGCAAATAATTTTTGCCAAAGATCAAATTAAATTTCAACACATAATTATATCAAAATTAAAACATCTGAGTAATTAAAAGAGTTGTAAATGTGTGTAATGTGCATGAAAAGTTACAATAAATTATGCAAAAACTGTTATACCTTGTTTTACAAAGTACAAATAATGATTTCACATTTGAATTTTTAATTTAAAAAATTGCTAATTATGAAAAATCTGCATTTTAAAATTGTCCGGCGTTTTCAAATCGGTTCTGAATTTAACCTGACTTGACGCGTCAGTCCAGGTCAAATGCATTTTAGGGAAAACCGTCGGAGAAACGAGCAAATTAATTAGAATTGGAATTTTTAGCGAATAATAAATTATACCATTATGAACTTAGACCATAAAGTAATATTCTAACACATAATTTGTTAAGATGACATTTAAATAGCTGTCTAATGTAATATTTAAAAAAACATTTAATCTGTCGATGAAATCCGAATTTCTATTATTTTATTAAGAAAATTTTTAAATGTGTAAATCCTGATGTTCTCATTTATACCTATGATATAAAAAGAGTATTTTAGCAAAATATAGAACTTGTAGCTCCATTAAATATAGAGAAATAATTAAATTTAAAAGTAATTTCCTTAATACAAGATTTACTCAAACATGTTACTGCAAAAATGTGAATTCTACATAATTAGATATGAAAAATAATAGAAAAACTATCATATCTTTTATTTTAAAGTACAAATTATGATATTGCATTTAAATTTTTAACTAAAAAAAATGCTACATACGAAGAATTTGCATTTTAAATAGTCCGGCGTTTTCAAATCGGTTCTGACTTTAACCTGGTTTGACGCGTCGGTCCAGGTCAAATGCATTTTAGGGAAAACCGTCGGTGAATCGAGCAAAATTTAATAAAATTTAAATAATAATTAATACACCCAATAGCACCCAATTTATTAAGATAGTAATTAAATAGCTGTCTAATGTAATATTTATAAAAATATTTAATCGGTCGATGAAATCCGAATTTATATTATTTTATTAAGAAAATTTTTAAATATATAAATTCTGATATTCTGATTTATAACTATGATATATTAAGAGTATTTAGGCAAAATTTAGAACTTATCTCTTGGTTACATATAAAGAAATAATTAAATTAAAAAGATAGTTTCCATAATTCAAGATTTACTTAAACATGTTACTGCAAAAAAGTGAATTCTACATAAATAGTTATAAAAAATTACAGAAAATCTTATATAGAAAATGCTTATTTTTGGTATGCAATCTAAATTTTAGTAAAACATGATGGATACATTATGTTAAAGTCTCTATAAAAATATTTGTGATAATTTGATATGCTTATAGCGACATTTTTAGTATTTTTCTTTCGTAGCTTGACTAAAAAAATATTTTGTTCTACCATATTAAATACGAATTAAATGTTTATTGAATCAAAAATTCTTTAATCCTAATAATTACATTAAATATATGTCATTTTTATTATTTTTATAATTCGTCCCTGTTGACCCAGAAACTACACACATATTTACATCCCCCGAGCCGAGGGTTAAAATCACGTTTCGGAAATAGTGCAAACTCCCCAGAGAAAGGCAAAAAATAAAATATCAAAAAAATATACACCGACATCAGCTCGTTTGAATTTACGCAAATATTTTTGCGTACAGTTAAAAACACATTATTTATTTATAATGATACCAAACACATTCTGCACCGGAATAGTTTTTTGTGATAGACATAGTCAAAGGATGTAAAGGATGAAATAATAATAAATATTTAGATTGAAATCAGTAGAAATTGGATAGGGATTTATATTTAGATCGATGGAGGATTTGTGAGGGTTTTTTTTAGGTCGTCAACCTCATGGAAGAAAATAGTACACTTTTCATGGTAAAAGATTTTCTGAACATGTTATTGTAAATGTGTGTAATGAAAAGTTACAATAAATTATGCAAAAACTATTATATCTTGTTTTTCAAAGTACAAATAATGATTTCACATTTAAATTTTTAATTAAAAAAATTGCTAATTATGAAAAATCTGCATTTTAAATAGTCCGGCGTTTTCAAATCGGTTGCGACTTTAACCTGATTTGACGCGTCGGTCCAGGTCAAATGCATTTTAGGGAAAGCCGTCGGAGAAACGAAAATATTTATTAGAATTGAAATTTTTAGCGAATAATAAATTATACATAACATTGTAAATATTTTGTAAAATATTTGTTTAAACAGTGACAAATGTTCTGGAGGAATATAGAAAAGTAAATTGTCCACCAGTTCGTCATACATTATATTTTTGTATGCCGGGTGTAAGTGGAATTTTGCCACAGTAACTCATCAGGATTTCTAACACATTTAGCAAATTTATTAATGTGACACTTTGGAACATTAAATGTCTGACCAGTTACTGTGTCAATACTTTACATTTGATCTTTTAAATTTTTCTCCTAATTCAGTTCCTCCAGCTGGTGTTTCCATTGTCATAAGCATTTAGTAGGATCTGGTTCCCGAACATTTTGTGTAAAATGAATAGAAATAAAGGGGGTTGTCTGTAAATTGTGTGTTGTTCTCTCGTGCAAATATTCACAATTCATTTTGGAACAAATTGCGAAACCGGGGAAAGACTAATGAACTTAATCCGTGCCGATCGGCGGTGTAAGTCGGCGCGCATCTGCTTCGTTAGAGACATGTTTTATGTATTAAATAATATTTTAATTAAGAAATTTTAATAGGGATTTATTCGTTAATGTTTAATTTAATGATATTATGAGAAATAATTGTATGCTGTCTAACAAAATTTTGTATTAGAAAGGATTCTGTCGCGGTAATGATTGATGTATTCGTAGTACTGTAACGGGCGTTGTATCAATAAAAATTGTATGAATTGTTAAGAAATGTACGTTTCGACTAATATCCTAGCTGTCATTTATTGAAAAATAATTATAACTAGTGGTGTATGGCATCGTGCTTTAAGGCTAATTTTTGGAACTTTTCGTATAGAGAATTAAAATCTTTAAAAAACCTTTAAAATTTTTAACTTTGAAAAAAAAAATAGATTTTTGAGATTTTTGAGAATTTCGGAAAAAATTTGTCATTTTGAAAAATTTGAATATGTTTTGTTTTGAAATTCTCCAAAAATTTTAATTTTTTGTATCAAATTTTTATTTTATATGTTATCTCCAAAGCTAAAATGCCATTTTCAGCTCCGTATTATTGCTCCGTATCTGCACCTGCCTTTGCCAAAAACTAATCAACACATCTCTCCATCAATAGTAATCGAATGTTTTTTGAATCATTCAAATCGGACAGTCCGTTCTCTCAAAAACTCTATTTTTATTTTCTGTTCTCTTTGAGCCGTATCTCGAAAATGGCTGGACCTGCCTTTCTCAAAAACTAATCAGCACGTATCCCCATCAATAGGAATTGAATGCTTTTTGAAGTATTCAAATCGGTTGATTCGTGCGCCCGAAATCGTCGATGAAAATTTGTATCCGCATACACACATTTTTTTTTTCTATGCCAAAAAGTTCAGAAATGCGTGAAGCGTAAAAATTTGCAAAAATTTTCATTATCACATTTAAAAAAATATTTATCAAGTGTCCAAAAAAATGTAACCAATTATGATATTAATAAATTTTAGCCAATTTTTCAGATTTTTAAATTATATCTAAAAATTATGTACTTTGTTATTCTAGTTTTAACATTTGGTCTATCAATCTATCAATTTATATTTATCTCCAACAATTTTTATCTAAAAACTCTTTTCTCATATCATAACATTAAAAAAATTATAAGTATCATCCCTACGTAAGTTATTGCTTTTTTCTAACGTCCTAAACTAATAAAAAACTGTTTTTTTAAACAAGTTTTCTGACCTTTTGGTATAAATAGAGATTACAAGATTTTAGGATTCAGTTCCAGAAAAAAATTGAGGAAAAACATTTTTTAAAATTTTAGAATGAATAAATCAAAATAGAAGTTTAATATAAACATATGCAATGTGTATATAATTTCACCATTAAAATGCATTTATTATTATGGCTACAATAAATTTAATTTTACTTTGAATTAAAATATATTTTCATACATTTTTGTTCTCATACTTAAATTTATTAAAAATATTTTATACCATAATTTGAACTAAATAGCAGACCTGTATATTAAGCACGATGTTTGTCCCTAATGTACTCCTAACCTACTGAACCGATTTTAAATTTTATTTGTTCACCATATACATATATATTCAACTTAGGTTATAGGCTAAAACAAAAATCACACTTCATACTCAAAATATTAAAATTTTCGAAATTTCAAGTAATTTTGACAGTCACGAATTTGTCAGTTGTGTCAAAAATCAGACAGTTCTGAATAAATCGTAATTAAATTATATTTCCATGATATAAGATCATATTTATAAATATATGTATGATATAATATGTATATTTATCTGCTGTCTACATATCTTTAGCTTATCTTATCAGCTTACGTGTAAAAATAAATCAATAAGGGATATGGATGATAATACAACACCAGCCCAGAGAACATATGGCCAGATAATCCATTTGATTTATATATACATACATGTATATATACAAATATATATGAATGTATATATATACATATTTATATATATATATATATATATATATATATACATGTATATATATTCTGTCGAGAGACGAGTATTATGTATAATTCCCTACAAGATAAGAAAGCAAATATTCCTTCAGAGGATTTGTCAGGACGTATTATGTAAACGCTAGTTCAATATATTTTTTTTTCTATACCCTCTGATTTTTTTTATAAATTTATTTAATATTTACTACTAATTTAGTAACATTTTTTCACATGTCCTATACTTTTTATTAGAAATAGGCAACTTGTTATTAATAATCTTTAGTAATTACCCTCTGCTTTGATTTTCTTCTTCTAGGAGTTTCTGCAACTTGCCAATAGGCAATTCATGCAAAAAATTTTATGATAATTATTTTTAATTTTATTAGTTATTAACTAATGATCTAGTAAGATTTTTTACACTTTCTATACTTATTATTATATATAGACAACTTGTTATTAGTGATGTTTAGTGAAGATTAATTTCCACTATGATTTTCTCCTACAGCAACTCGCCCATAGGCATTTCTCAGTTGCAGGATATATCATTGAACTAATTCTCTTTGTGCAAGTACTACTAATAGTACTTGTTTTTAAAGTAAACCGCAATTCGAAATGCAAGTACACGATTTTAATTTCCTGTTCAGTCTGTCTGTCTTTTGCTGGAAGCCCTCGAGGAATATTTCCGATAATGTATAATTTATATATAAGAATATATATATATATATATATATATATATATATATATATATATCGTCATAGAAGTTCTGTGTAATCACTTTTGCTTTAAAGAGTTTAGAGTAAAAGCTGGAACTTTTTGTACACATCAATTCCAATTTATCTAAAATTTAAATTTATTTTTATAATTTAACCACTTTTCATAGGCCTATAATATTTTAAGTCGAGAAAACACAAAATTAGTTAGTCGGAATTTCTGGCTAAAAAATAATTTTGTGGAAATTGATTGTTATCATTTTAGTATATTTTATAAATTTAAACAGAAACTTATGATTTTTGCAAATTACATTTAATTTAATTTTAAATTAAATAAACACCTTTAACATTTTAAATAAAAAATTCAAATTCAAAAAGTACATGAGATGTTTTGTTATTCCATAAATTGAGCTGTATATATGCACAATTTTAATGTAATTATATACTCTACTAAAAATATATATTTTATGCATATAACTAAGAAATAATATATATAATAAAAAATATAAAAAAGTCTGCTTCAGGGGTGAATAAGTGTCAGAAATTTTTTTGACAAAATTGTCTTTGACTTAAAATCTTATATTAATTATTTAATATATATAACTAATTATTTAATATATATAACTAATTATTTAATATATATAAATATTATATTAATTATATAAATTATATAAATATAATAACTTTTAAAACGTGGTATTGAATAACTTTTAATGGTTAAAGATTTTCTGAACATATTATTGTAAATGTGTGCAATGTACATAAAAAGTTACAATAAATTATGCAAAAGCTATTAAATCTTGTTTTTCAAAGTACAAATAATGATTTCAAATTTAAATCTTTAATTTAAAAAATTGCTAATTATGAAAAATCTGCATTTTAAATAGTCCGGCGTTTTCAAATCGGTTGCGACTTCAACCTGATTTGACGCGTCGGTCCAGGTCAAATGCATTTTAGGGAAAACCGTCGGAGAAACGTGCAAATTGATTAGAATTGAAATTTTTAGCGAATAATAAATTATACAATTATGAACTCAGACCATAAAGTAATATACTAACACATAATTTGTTAAGATGACAATTAAATAGCTGTCTAATTTAATATTTTAGAAAATATTTAATCTGTTGATAGAATCCGAATTTGTATTATTTTGTTAAGAAAATTTTTAAATCTATAAATCCTGATGTTCTCATTTATAACTATGATATAAAAAGAGTATTTTATCAAAATATAGAACTTGTAGCTCCATTAAATATAGAAAAATAATTAAATTTAAAAGTAATTTCCTTAATACAAGATTTACTTAAACATGTTACAGTAATGTTGTGAATTCTACATAATTAGTTATGAAAAATAATAGAAAAACTATCATATCTTATATTTAAAGTACAAATTATGATTTTGCTTTTAAATTTTTAACTAAAAAAATTGCTACATATTAAAAATCTGCATTTTAAATAGTCCGGCGTTTTCAAATCGGTTCTGACTTTAACCTGGTTTGACGCGTCGGTCCAGGTCAAATGCATTTTAGGGAAAGCCGTCGGGGAATCGAGCAAATTTTAATAAAATTTAAATAATAAATAATACAATTATAAAATGAGACCATAAAGTAATATAGCAGCACTCAATTGATTAAGATAGCAATTAAATAGCTGTCTAATGTAATATTTAAAAAACATTTAATCTGTCGATAACATCCGAATTTATATTATTTTATTAAGAAAGTTTTTAAATATATAAACTTTGATGTTGTCATTTATAACTATGATATATTAAGAGTACTTAGGCAAAATGGTATATTTTAAAAATTTAAACAGAAAATTATGATTTCTGCAAATTGCATTTAATTTAATTTAATTTTAAATTAAATAAACACCTGTAGCATTTTAAATAAAAAATTCCTAACACATTTTTGACACAAAAATATTTTTAAATTTTTTTTGAAAAATAAATTGACGAGCTTCAGAAAATGTAGACGACAAACAACCCCAAATATTATACAGAAAATTAATAATTTTTTGATTAAAAAAAAACGTTACAAGTAAATTAAAATATTTTAAATTATATATAAAAATCACACATATTTACAAAAATATATTTAATAAAAATGTCTATTATTGCCTTCGTCTATTATTAATATAAAGCACAGTTATTAATAATATTACAGTGCAATTTTCAATTTCAATCAAGTTGAAATGCAGCTTTCGTAATTTAATAAGACTTTAGTTTAATATTTTAAAACGTCGAGAATAGATCGAAACGTCTGAAAATTTAATAAGCGAATAATACTTGTAATATGCTTTCATTATTTAATACGATTTTGCTCTACACGTTAAATTAGTGCGGGCGCTGATAGGTAAAAATTGAATACATTATTTTTTAAAAAAATTAAATCTCCCCGTTATTAGTAAAACGAGTTCTTGTATTTATTTACGATAAGTAAATACTGAAATATTATTATTGATCATAATGTACTTTGATAACATCTGAGTTATGTGTCAGATATTACTCAAAGTAATTTTATCGTTTCTAATCTTGCTCTATAAACGTTGACCGGAATGTATGAATGAATTACTTTCATATATATATATATATATATATATATATATATATATATATATAACCATTATAGATTAGATAAGTCGACAATAATCAAATGATTTGTCGTAGTGAATGAACTTTTATTAATAAATTGAAGATAACTCTTCCTATACGAGTTCAATCGAACAATTGTATATTATTATCATTGATAACAATTAATTTATTTGTGGGTTTTATTGATGGGATATTATTAGATTTATCGACATACGAAGGCTAAAATTATAATATTCATATTATATTATTTATAATATTTTATATATAAGTCAGTATATAGAAATAGGATATGTTTGTGTGTTTGAGTTTACTAACTTGCTTATTTGTAACGTTTTTTGTTAAAAACTTATTAAATTTTATAATTTTAATAGCTAATATACATATTAGCAAATATCATTTTATAATTTTGATTGACTATCACAACGTTTTATATTTTTATAATATTTTTGAAAAATACTTTTCAAACCGTCGACATGTAACTGATTGAAATGGGGCAAGAATGCAATAGTTTGTTAAATTGCTTATTTGTAACATTTTTTGTTAAAAACATATGAACATTTATAATTGTAATATATTATATACATATTAGCTAATAACATATCAAATCTTCAAATAACTAGATCAACGTTTTATATTTTTAAAATATATTGGAAAATCATTTTTCAAGTCGTTGACTTGTAGTTAATTGAAATGGGATAAGAATGCAATAGTTTGTTAAATTGCATTTTTTTTAAAACATATTTAATTTTATATTTTTAATATTCAGTACACATATTGGCAAATAACATATTTAAATTTCAACTTTAATTTGGAAAATACTCTTCAAACCGACTTTAACTAATTGAAGTGAGACAATAATGCAATAGTTGGTTAAATTGCTTATTTTTATAACTTTTTGTTAGAAACACTTATATTGTTATATTTTTCAAAATTATAGTATATATTAAGAAATAACATACAAAAATTTCAAAATTCTAGTATAATATTTTATATTTTTAAAATATATTTTTCACAAACTTATACAAATAGGAGATGCAGATACGCTTGATTCTAATAAATTGACTTAAAAACATAACATATTTTTATTGTATTAAAAATTCATTTTTATATTACATATAATATCATAAAATAATCTAAAATTTGTTAAATAAAATAATTATATTGTAAAAGTATTGTAAAGCTTATTAAAATACTTATTAAATTTTTAAAAAATACTTGCAACAAACAAACTAGTTATATTTAAAAATGATTAAAATTAACTAAATATAAATAAGTTTATAGGAAATAAATTAAATAATAAATAAATAAGTAATAAAATAGCTAATAATTAATTAAATTATATTAAACCTATAAAATATTGACTTAAACCTTATTATAATATTATTATACCGACGGCTTGTAAAATTAATAAATAAATAAATAAATAAATATATTTAAGAAGTACTCATACTAAATTTATAATTTCTAGTTTGATAAGTTAAAATTTATATTTTGAATATTTGATAAATTAAGGAAAAAATTACTTATTATTTAATTTGGAAAATACTCTTCAAACCGACTTTAACTAATTGAAGTGAGACAATAATTAAATATTATTTAAATTATTTATTACTGAAATTTCAGCATTTTATATCGATGTTTTGACTTTTTTAAATATATTTAAAAACAAATCTTATTTAAAAACTAATCTTATTTAATTCAATATCAACTATAAAACTATACTAAATTACTGTATAAATCCGATTGGTGTATAAATAAATAAATAAATAAATAAATATCTAAGTGAAATAAGATTACTATTGAAAAATATTAAAAAAGCAGTGAAAAATAGTTTTAAAATGATAAAAAAAAATCGTTAAACTTTAAAGTAAATATTTTTGCTCTTACAATGTTTTTTTGAAATTAATTAACTTATCTTTCTATTTAAATTAATTTTATTCATATAATATAATGTAATTTCTTTAGTACTTTATGTTATGTTTTGTAGCAATAAAACAGATTTAAAATATTTTGAGTATTATAAAATATGCCATATACATTTATGTGTATATATATACATATATATATATATTATATATATATAATATATATATATATAAAGACATTTATATTTATACAGATGTGTACAGATATATTTGTAGGAATTAATTGCGTTCTTTGACGCGCAAACAAGAATTTCGTTATCGCCAAAATTGTTCACGTTGTTAAGTACACCCCCGAATTTCAGAGGGATGTCGTCCCTTTTATTTCATATATACAATATACATACATATATATATATATATATATATATATATATACCAAAAGAGATATCTAAATAGAAACACAGCATCTGCGCATTGTATAAATGCTTCTCATACATTCCTAATATAATTCAGAATTGAAATGGTCGAATTGACGCCCTGGGACCATCCTGGATGATTCCACTTCTGGTCGAGAATTGTTATCAGCCTTTATTTGTATGAAAGTAGAAAATAAATTCAGAGATTTTCACACATATTTATTATGTGGAAAAGGGTTTTGGTAGATAAACTTGGGCACCGATTTAAATGACTTTGCTGATAATGGTTAGTATCAGGATTAACAATGCTATATACTCTAATGACTTTTCATTATTTTCACCAACCTTTTTTTAAAAATTCACGACCACAGAGCAATAAAATACAGAAAGTTGTCCCTCCAGATCTTAATTTCATCCAGTTGTCGTTTTCTCTACATCATAACTCTTATTAGATTTAACTGGAACATTCCCGACTGTTTTAAGCCAAAACTTTTTATAACGCAATAAACAAGAAACTTTTAGCCCCGAAAATGACTACGTTTCATTTTTAATCATTTCCTGGGGAAGAGAATAATTTTGCATCCCTTGTTCTTGTTGAACTGATTATCACTAAACAAGTAATATTTGTTCAACAATTTCATCAAAGGAAATATGTTGTAGTACTAGTAAATTCTATCAGGTCTCTCTTTAATAAATTGAAGCTAGGTGTATCGATTTCAGGGACTTTTTGTCTAGAAATTGAATTAAATAAAACAAAGTGCCGACTAAATTACAATGGTGACACATATAGAACTTGGAATTACATCTACTTAGTTGGATGAGGACCAAGGTTGGCAAAAATAGATAGATGGTGATGAGGAGACCAAATTTATTAATCTAATTAATTTACGGTTATTTTTTGTAAACGCCAAAAAAACTGAGAAAAATCACAAACTAGTCGATAATTGGTTCGGTGACAAAAGTATGGAAAAAGTAGGAATTTTGTTGAAAACATATTAAATTTTATAATTTTAATATCTAATATACATATTAGCAAATAACATATTGAAATTTCAATTGTCTATTACAACGTTTTATATTTTTATAATATTTTTGAAGGCTTGTTTGTATTTTTGGTCGGTAAGTTCCATCATGTTCTCAAATAATTCTTTTATAACTAGTTTTATTTAAAAATTTTATATCAGGACATATTAAAGAATTTATGGTAAAATATAGTAAATTTGATCTAGTTTCTGCTGAAGTAAAAAAATGAGAGTGCCAAAAAAGAAATTTTCAAGTTATAGAAAAAAATGTAAAAAAAGTCTTGAAAATATATACTGGAAATTAGTAAAATAATAAGAGTGAGTTGCAACTAGATTTATTTAAAAATTTTGTTACAGCATATATAAAACAATTTATGGTAAAATATAGTAAATTTTATCAAGTTTCTGCTGAAGTAAAAAAGTAAGACTGCCCAAAAGGAAATTTTCAAGTTATAGAAAGAAAGTCCAGAACATATTGGTAAATTAGTAAAATATTAAATGTGCGTTGTAACTAGATTTATTTAAAAATTTTGTTACATCATTTATAGTATGGTTTATAGTAAATTAAGGTAAACTTTATCAAGTTTCTGCTAAAGTAAAAAAATAAGAGTGCCCAAAAAAAATTTTCAAATTTTTTTATGTAAAGAAATATAAAAAAATGTCCAGAATCTCAATACTGGAAATTGGTAGAATATTAAATATGCGTTGCAACTAGCTTTATTTAAAAAAATTATATTAGCATATATTAAACAACTTATGGTAAAATATAGTAAATTCTATCTAGTTTTGGTTGAACTAAAATAATAGGATAACCCGGAAAGAAAATTTCAAGTTATAGAAAAAAATGACCACAATCTACGTAACTGAGAAAAATCACAAACCGATCGATAATGAGTTAGGTGAAAAAAGTATGGAAAAAATAGGATACTAAAAATTTAGGCTTGTTGGTATTTTTGGTTGGCACAGACGTTGATATTTTATCAAAAAATCAGTAGATATTTTGGAAGCAAATTCCACCATGTTCCCATATAATTCCTTTACAATTTACCAGCCCTTACCAGTAAAACCAATAGACGATTCAATGAATTGTCCACGAACTCTCGTTCACGTGTCCCCAAATGTTTATTGACCAGAGACATTTCCGAAATCTATTCACTATTCAATCGAGATGGGTTTTGTCTTTTCGTCGACAATTGCAGGTCGTTATCGACAAAATAAGGAGAGGGTTCTACTACTAAAACAAAGTAAACTACATACTGAGGTTGATGGAGATTGGATGAAGTGGATGAAAATTGATCCAGGGGAAAAAATTATAGGGATGAGAATGATAGTTTAAGTATTTGTAAAAATACCTATTTATCTATATTCGTTCCTTATACTCAAATAAAATTTTTTTCATGCTGTAGTGTATTGTTCTATGATTACTTCCTATCTGTTAACATATTCAAAAGTTTTTAATATAATATAATATTTCTGTTTTTAGCTATCATCTCATCTGTCTAATTTTCCATTTGTCACTGAAAACAAAAAGTTGTCTTTAGATGAAACAGGGAATTTAGGAAAAGCACTTAAGATGAATTAGTTGAAAAAACAAAACGTAGCTAATTAATGAATCAAGATGAATATGGATGATCTCTTAAAAGAGAATTTGGTATTAGAATAAAGTACTTTGGACGTCTATATAATTAGTAAATCGTACAAAAAATATATAATTTGAGGCATATATTTTATTACATATCTCTTAAGAGAGTATTTTTGTGTTTTTCCAAAGTTTTCTATACATCTGCAGTGATACACGTTTTGTAATCCCCTTCAGGATTTTTATCCCAGGAGTTTTATTACTGTGAAAGAATTAGCGAAGGATTACATTACTGTAATCATTAATTATTCATTGCAAAATAAACATTTCACTAAAACCTTACATAGGGATGTGCAACTTAAATCGAACTTGGTAATGGTCAAAGATAAGGGAAAAATATTGAAAATATAAAATTCAGCGTTTGAATTAGTTTTGTATGAAATTTTAGTATGGGAGTGTCTAAAATAGTTTATGGTAAATTATAGTGAATTTAATCTAGTTTTATGCTGATTTAAATATAATAGGTTGTCAAATATCTCCCTTCCGCTTTTTTGCTCTTGGTTTATAATACAAAAAGGCGGAAGGAAGATATTTGACAACCTAATAATATAGTACCTGTGGTGTTTGAACGAGTTTTGTATAAAATTTTAGTATCGGAGTATTTAAAACGGTTTACGCCAAATTATAGTAAATTTTATCTAGTTTTTACTACACTAAAATAAGTGTAGTGGTCGGAAACAAATTTTTAAGTTATATAATAAAATATCCAGTTCCTGCATCTTGCTCTACAAAATATTGAGTGTGTGTTGCAAATTGCTTTATTAAAAAAAAAATGTTACAGGACATATGATAAAGTTTACGGTAAAACATAATAAATTTTATAGTTACTGGTAAACTAAAAAAATTAGAGTGCCCGGAAAGAAAATTTTATGTTATATATTACATAAATAAATGTAAAAAAATGTCCAGAATCTGTATATTGGAAATTGACAGAATATAAAATCGCGCGTTGCAACTAGCTTTATTTAAAAATTTTGTTACAGGACGTATAAAATAGTTAACGTTAAAATATAGTATATTATATCTAGTTTTTGGTAAATTAAAAAAATAAGAGTGCCCGAAAAGAAATTTTCAAGTTATATAAAAAATGTAAAAAATGTCCAGAATCTATATACTGGAAATTGGTAGAATATACAATTGCGCGTTGCAACTAGCTTTATTTAAAAATTTTGTTATATCACATGTAAAGCAGTTTATAATAAAATACAGTAAATTTGATCTAGTTGCAGGAAAACTATCAAGAAAAATCAGAGTGTCCGGAAAGAAATTTTCAAGTTATAGAAAAAAATGTAAAAAAAAGGTCCAGAATCTCCAATTGGGTTTCTTAGATCTTCTTAGAGCATATTTTTTTAAGTAATAATTTTACATCGATGTCGAAATATTATATGGACTTTTTTCCAACACTATCACTATGTAAACGATATTCGCAAAAGGGCAAAACTAAATCGTAGAATAATTGTTTTCGATTCGTTCGTGCATTTTCCAGTACTAGTAGTTTACGAAATGCAATTAAAATGCGCTTATAATCCGTCTTATACTTCTTTATTGCAACAGAAATAATGATATCAGTTACTACAGACTAAAGTATATAATTACATGCAGAATATTTATTTTTTAATTGTAAATAATTTGATCAGGTTAAATAAAAAATATTGCATCCATTGTAACGAGGATTTAATAATGGAAAAATATCATCGTATCAAATTTCCGTTGACTGTAGCTGTGGTGTATCTTTAAAACTAAAAAAAATTGTCCTTTCTCAAAATGCAATTACACTAAATAAATCTACAACAAAACTAAACTAATTCTGATGCAAATTCTCGAGCGAGAAGTAACTTTTAGCGAAGTTTCCGCAAAATGCAGATATTTTTTTGTTTAGTTTTCTCGTAGTAGAAGAAGAGAGGACTTCTTACATCGAGGAGGACTTAATCTTAAATAAAACAAATTTGCATAAAACTTGTATATTTTGTTCGCTCATTGTTTGTGCAACATAACAAATTCTTAAAGAGTTAAGAAGAGACACGAGAAAAATAAA